>NC_044190.1:3342356-3691092 GCF_900880675.1 Sparus aurata | reverse complement strand
GTATATATATATATATATATGTGTATATATATATAATATATATAGTATATAGACTATATACTATATTATATATATATATATATAATGTGTATATATATATATATATATATAATGCGTATATATATATGTGTATATATATATATATATATATATGTGTATGTATATATATATATATATATGTGTATATATATATATATATATATATATATATATATATATAGCTGGTGCGGGAGGTTGAGCGGTACCGGCTAGAAATAGTCGGGCTCACCTCCACGCACAGCCTGGGCTCTGGAACCCAACTCCTTGAGAGAGGCTGGACTCTCTTCTACTCTGGAGTTGCCCGCGGCGAGAGGCGGCGAGCTGGTGTGGGCTTGCTTATAGCCCCCCAGCTCAGCCGCCATGTGTTGGAGTTCTCCCCGGTGAACGAGAGGGTCGTTTCCCTGCGCCTTCGGGTCGGGGATAGGACTCTCACCGTTGTGTCGGCTTATAGGCCGAACAGCGGTGCAGAGTACCCGGCCTTCTTGGAGTCCCTGGGAGGGGTACTGGAGAGTGCTCCAACCGGGGACTCCGTCGTTCTCCTGGGGGACTTCAATGCCCACGTGGGCGATGACAGTGTTACCTGGAGGGGTGTGATTGGGAGGAACGGCCTCCCCGATCTGAACCCGAGTGGTGTTTTGTTACTGGACTTCTGTGCTAGTCACAGTTTGTCCATAACAAACACCATGTTCAAGCATAAGGGTGTCCATATGTGCACGTGGCACCAGGACACCCTAGGCCGGAGATCAATGATCGACTTTGTGGTCGTGTCATCTGACCTCCGGCCGTATGTCTTGGACACTCGGGTGAAGAGAGGGGCTGAGCTGTCAACTGATCACCACCTGGTGGTGAGTTGGATCCGCTGGCGGGGGAGGAAGCTGGACAGACCTGGCAGACCCAAACGTATCGTGAGGGTCTGCTGGGAACGTCTGGCAGAACCCTCTGCCAGGGAGATCTTTAACTCCCACCTCCGGGAGAGCTTTGACCAGATCCCGAGGGAGGCTGGGGACATTGAGTCCGAATGGACCATGTTCTCCACCTCCATTGTTGACGCGGCTGTCCGGAGCTGTGGCCGTAAGGTCTCCGGTGCCTGTCGCGGCGGCAATCCCCGAACCCGGTGGTGGACCCCGGAAGTAAGGGTTGCTGTCAAGCTGAAGAAGGAGTCCTACCGGGCCTGGCTGGCCCGGGGGACTCCTGAGGCAGCTGACGGGTACCGGCAGGCCAAGCGTGCGGCAGCACGGGCAGTCTCGGAAGCAAAAACTCGGGTCTGGGGAGTTCCGAGTTCGGGGAGGCCATGGAGGAGGACTACCGGTCGGCCTCGAAGAAATTCTGGCAAACCATCCGGCGCCTCAGGAGGGGGAAGCAGTCCCCCACCAACACTGTTTACAGTGGAGGTGGGGAGCTGTTGACCTCGACTGGGGACATCGTCGGGCGGTGGAAGGAATACTTCGAGGATCTCCTCAATCCCGCTGACACGCCTTCCATAGAGGAAGCAGAGGCTGGGGACTCAGAGGTTGACCCATCCATCACCCAAGCCGAAGTCACTGAGGTAGTCCGTAAGCTCCTCAGTGGCAAAGCACCGGGGGTGGATGAGATCCGCCCTGAGTACCTCAAGTCTCTGGATGTTGTGGGGCTGTCTTGGCTGACACGTCTCTGCAGCATCGCATGGCAGTCGGGGACAGTGCCTCTGGACTGGCAGACCGGGGTGGTGGTCCCCCTATTTAAAAAGGGGGACCGGAGGGTGTGTTCCAACTATCGGGGGATCACACTCCTCAGCCTCCCCGGGAAAGTCTATTCCAGGGTACTGGAGAGGAGAATTCAGCCGATAGTCGAACCTCGGATCCAGGAGGAACAATGCGGTTTTTGTCCTGCCCGTGGAACACTGGACCAGCTCTATACCCTCCGCAGGGTGCTCGAGGGTTCATGGGAGTTTGCCCAACCAGTCCACATGTGTTTTGTGGACTTGGAGAAGGCATTCGACCGTGTCCCTCGTGGCATACTGTGGGGGGTGCTCCGGGAGTACGGGGTCGGGGGCCCTCTGTTAAGGGCCGTACGGTCCCTGTACTGCCGGAGCAGGAGCTTGGTTCGCATTGCCGGCAGTAAGTCAGACCTGTTCCCAGTGCATGTTGGACTCCGGCAGGGCTGCCCTTTGTCACCGGTTCTGTTCATTACTTTTATGGACAGAATTTCTAGGCGCAGCCACGGGCCGGAGGGGATCTGGTTCGGGAGCCAATGGATCTCATCTCTGCTTTTCGCGGATGATGTGGTCTTGTTGGCTCCTTCGAGCCAGGACCTCCAGCATGTCCTGGGGCGGTTTGCAGCCGAGTGCGAAGCGGCTGGGATGAAGATCAGCACCTCCAAATCCGAGGCCATGGTTCTCGACCGGAAAAAGGTGGCTTGCTCCCTCCAGGTGGGAGGAGAGTTCCTGCCTCAAGTGGAGGAGTTTAAGTATCTTGGGGTCTTGTTCACGAGTGAGGGAAGGATGGAGCGTGAGATTGACAGACGGATCGGTGCAGCGGCCGCAGTAATGCGGTCTTTGTATCGGTCCGTCGTGGTGAAGGGAGAGCTGAGCCGAAAGGCGAAGCTCTCGATTTACCAGTCAATCTACGTTCCGACCCTCACCTATGGCCATGAACTTTGGGTCATGACCGAAAGAATAAGATCCCGGATACAAGCGGCCGAAATGAGTTTCCTCCGCAGGGTGGCAGGGCGCTCCCTTAGAGATAGGGTGAAGAGCTCTGTCACCCGGGAGGAGCTCAGAGTAGAGCCGCTGCTCCTCCACATCGAGAGGAGCCAGCTGAGGTGGCTCGGGCATCTGTTTCGGATGCCCCTGGGACGCCTCCCCCGGGAGGTGTTCCTGGCATGTCCCTCCGGGAGGAGACCCCGAGGAAGACCCAGGACACGCTGGTGTGACTATGTCGCCCAGCTGGCCTGGGAACGCCTTGGGGTCCTCCCGGAAGAGCTGGAGGCAGTGTCCGGGGAGAGGGAAGTCTGGGTGTCCCTGCTCAGGCAGCTGCCCCCGCGACCCGGCCCCGGATAAGCGGATGAAAATGGATGGATGGATGGATATATATATATATATATATATATATATATATATATACATATATGTGTATATATATATATATACATATATATATATACATATATGTGTATATATATATATATACATATATATATATATCTATATCTATATATATAGATATAGATATAGATATATATATATATATATATATAGTAAACGGCAGCTATCAGGTCTCAAATCCACAGAGCGAGCGGCCGCTCCTGCCTGCCCTGGCCGGCCCCCACTAGGGGTTTCACAGAATAATCGAATAATCGAATACTATTCGACGCTATTCGAGTATTCGTCTTTTTCTTGTTTTTCTTTTTTTCAAAAGCCTGGTGCTGTAATAAAGCGATGAAAAGGCATCTACATTAATGATCTACCGCAGATATGCAGTTGGGGGCATGTGAGACTAGTGCAGTGTGTGTGTGTGCGTGACGTCAACACGCAAGGGGCGCCAAGCAGCAGACAGGAGAAGAAAAAAAAAGAGAAAGGAGACTGGCTCTCAATACTCGCCTGCAAGTATCGACGGTCTGGAAATACTTTACCAAAACAGATAAAACCGTCAGCTGCAATATATGCAAGGCTACTCTAAAGTAACATGGCAGTACGACTACAATGCATAAACATTTGAAGCTACACCCGGTCACGGCTAGCGACAACAGCGGCGACGTTAGCAGAGAGAAGCACCAACAACAGACAACAATGACAGACTTCTCCACACGTCAGATATCCGACCAAAGAAAAAGGAAAATAACAGGTCTGTTGTTAATTTAATTGTGAAGGATATGCGACCGCTTGCTGCAGTGTCTGGAAATGGCTTTAAGGACATTATCCATTTTTTCGAGCCTGGTTACGTTATCCCGTCCCATAGGACACCGTGGAACAACATCACTCACCTGTATGATGAATTGCGAGTGCAATTAGCAACTGAAATGAAAGATCAGAGTGTTTCACTCACCACAGACCTATAGACCTCTCCCACCACGGAGGCATACATCACCGTGACAGCGCATTATCTCACCGACACCTGGGAGGTGAAGGCAAAAGTCCTCCACACCTGCGCAACGCCAGAGCGGCACACCGCTGTTAACATCGCTCAGAGCCTGACGGACACAATCAGTGAGTGGGGCCTGATGGTGTTCTGCGTTATACATGACATTTTTTAGTTGTTTCACAATTTACATCCAATGTTGATCTTAAATAGGCCTACATTGTGTTTTCATGGTCATTAACAGAGGCAAACTCAGTGACGAGGGTTAGGTCTGGCAGCAGCGGTGCCGCATGGATAAAAAAAACAAAAAACAAAAAAACAGGCGAATATTCGTTAGTCGACTACTATTCGATGAATACTAAAATGCAGTATTTGTAAATGCCCTAGCTGCTGCTAGAGGAGACTCGGACTGCAATGACTCTGAGCAGCATGTGAATTACAATATAATATATTTCTCGCCTTTCCACTGATGATCTGAATAAGTCGCTAAATTTGTCGCTAGTTGCTTTTTAGAAATAAAGTCACTAAGAGGGTCTGAAAAGTCACTAAATCTAACGAGAAAGTCGCCAAGTTGGCAACACTGCTTAAAGGTCATGAACTCTGACATGTAATTAAAATTACTTTTCAACTTCTTTTAAAACATCCAGAACCCATGAAATTAGATTTTAAAGTCACACATTTTAAACAGAAATTATTTATACATTTTTATATCTTATTTATCTCAAAATATTTCATGCAAATGTTAACTTCTTAACAACTGGCATTTTATCTTTAACTTGTTCCCAGGAGAGAAAGAAAACTAAATGTGTGCAATCTTTTTTACACAACATTGGCCATTGTGAATGACATACACAGTAATTAATCTAGCATACTTTCATTAAATAAATCAATTCAAGCTAAAATTAAGTCTATAATTAGGCTATACTAAGCCTCATCTACCTGAGATTTTCTTAAAATGAAGTTAACACCTTTTAGAAAAATGTCACCTGAGGTAAAACTCCCCCTGCTACCCTGATTTGCATTGTATAGCTCACAGCATTTTCATTTACATGTTAAAGCCTCCCCCAGAATCAGGGGGAGGGGGGTCATTGGGGGACAACTGCCAAGCAAGGCCCACGTCAATTTCCGACAATTCACAGCAGTTTTCGGTGTTGCCTGCAAATTGCCGTGTGCAGTCGTAAACCTGAACTTCCACGACAATCTACAGTGCCGCATATTGATGAAAATCCCACTTTTCATGCAGTGTATATGACCTCCTCTCGACCCCCCCTTTCTTCTTCATCGACCGATCTTGACCGCCTGTTCCTCCGTCTACTACACTTGACCCCCACTTGCGTCGTCCAACGTAATCAACTCCCCTTTTCATTTGTCCAGCTACCTCGACCCCTTTCCTTATCCTTCCCTATCCAACCTTCTATCAATCCAAATAAAAATACCTTCAGGCTAAATAATGGTGTGATATTTGTTAGTGAACCTTAACTTGCTCTTATCATACAGCTAGCTGCCTAAAAGGTGTGTCACAGCCATGATGAAGCAGCCATTGGTTTGAGCTGCCTGACCTTACAAAGGAAAACTGTCACAAACTAAGTTCTCTCAAGTATCCAGCCACCAAAAACGCATGATCAATTGAGCTGACTCAAGTGTTTTTACAAGTGCGATCCTCAGTCAAGAGTGTCAGTGCGTGATTATACCTCCATCTATCATTGTGATGGGACTAAGTATTGACTCCTCGCGACAGACTCTGAGGAATAGGACTCGACTTCAAGACAGACTTCACAGACTCACTAGATCAGCAGTCTGGAGCATTCACAAGAGATGACAGGCACTCAGCTTTTTCCTTTTCCTCTCAACAACTTCTTAATTTATAGTCCAGGGCTTCCTTTCATAGCGGTTTGTTGCTGCTGTTTCTGTCCATCCATGCCATGAACTCCCAATGCCCTCTCCGTCTGATAGTGGTGATACGATGAGGAAGAGTTTAAGGATTACAGTACAGATCCATGCAGCAGTATTACTGTAAAATGCCTCTAGCAGAGAGAAGATGTAGTAATGCAAATCTCGACACACACATCAAAACTGAGGGCAAGAGACTTCCTCTCCGTCTTCTGCGTGGGTGTTTAAACTGTATACAATCACCAAAACTGCATATTACCTCCAAGCACTTATTAATTGTAGTTTTTTTTTTGTTTTATTATCCTGTGCAGCTACCACCTTCTCTAAAGAGGAATAAGAAACAGCCTTCTGAAGAGGCGGACAGGATGTAAATTCCCCCTCAAGAGCTGATGCTCATCAAATTAAGCGTCCTCAGTAGTCTATTGTTACAATTAGAAGTTAGTGAAGCTATTCCTTACATATCGGCAGCTGTTGTCTATTTTACTTTAATTTGTTGTAATTTGGAAGGAATTGACTTAATGCCTCATTCGACAAGAACACGTTTTACTGATATGGATTGTTGGAAGGCAAGCTTAATTGATGCTGAGCATTGCAGCAGAATTCTCAATGAAAAAGCGATGAAACCAGTGAATGCTTGACAACCTACTTCGCTAGAACTGCTCCTTTCCTTCACGATCATGTTATTGGAGACACGCTGACTTAAGAGGCATGACACACGTTTGGCCTCAGTTGTTTTCCTGTCTACTCAATCAGTCGACACTGTCTGTCATTCCAGACCGGTGTGTGCTTGTCAGAACCACCATTTCCATGGTGACTTCTTTTGAATAATAGGCAAGGAAAAAAGGTCTGAATACTCCACTCTTAAACTTAATATATTTCATTTTTTGGTCTGATTAAATTACATGTTTCACTGAATCTTAATTGCTTTTCTGTGAACCTGCTTATGTGATCTGATTTGCAATTTTCAGTGGGAATGGTATTGTATTCCTTTGATTATCAAGGAAAGTCAGACAGGGCAACAAGCTTTCCACAATTTTCTCTTGGACTTTTAATGACATTAGGCATAGTTCAAAAGGATTCAAGGATTATGATTGTCAAAAAAAGACAAGTTAAACTGTTCTTTTCACAAAAGAGCATTAATATGTTACCTTTTTGTTAACCAAATTTCCTTACATAGCGGGGAAAAAATGACTAATTTATCCTGAGAGAGTTTGCAGAGCCTTTCCCACATGACCACGCTGTGTGATTTTTCCACATACAGCACGGTCAGTCCCAGGTGGAGGTCTACTGAATATATGGGCGCCTCTCCAGTGATCATCTGCTGTGAGATTGGCGCTTAAAAGTGCATAATCAGCTGTAATTAATCGAACAAAGTGATTAATCACATTTAGCCTCCTCTCTGTTTGCATGCAACCTGTCATAATCAATTATTTGTGGGATAAATCGTGACTCTGGAGATAGGGGTGGCAGGAGTGGAGCGGGGTTCCTGATGAAGACTGATGACAGCCCTAAACATGGGACATGACAGTGGGAACATGGTGGAGATTGAATCTGTAACCCTCCGAGCACATCATAAATTATCTCTCTCAGAATAAAATGATTGATTTGCATCGCTACTTGCAGCACCTGGAATTGCTGTCCTTCACAGGAAGAAACCAGGTGGATGAACGCTACATGACGACCAGTATTATAAGCTGATCCTGGGAAAGAAAACACTTAAGATGTGTTATTTAAGGCCTGTGTGCCTTGGGTATCCTTGAGGAATTGGATTGATGCATCCGGACACTAGTTGCAGTCTGACACTGAAAGATAGTGTGTTCAAGTCAAACAGATGGGAGAAACACTTACCTTCAATCCAACAGCAAAGATAAAAAAAAAAAAAAGATTTATCTTTTTTAAAGCTGAAATCTGCAGCTTTTGCACATTGTCACCCTCTCCAGAGGTGAGAGGTAGCTGAGATGACAGTGAAACGAAAGGAATGAAACGTTTTGTAGAAGCCCCTGTTTATTTCAAATGTAAAAATCGTGCCGGCTAACAAAGTGTCACACTGGTCTTATGCTGTTGATTTTGATGTGTGAAAATAAGGGACTGGTGTGAATGTGCTGGCTCTGATTCTTCCATGCACTACTATTATTGGTATTGTGTGAGGGACAGGTGCGACACGACAAACTGATCACCATTTCTCAATAGTGGAGCGTAGGCTTGTGTGGTCTCTGCAACCTGTCTCCAGAAAATATGACCATATAATATTCAATTTCTTCATCAAATAGATTTTCAAGGATATGTTGCTGCCCGGATAACATTTAAGGATTACTCTTTTTATGACTGCTTGTTAGAGGCAACCTCGAGTGACCATAGTAAGTATTATGTTAACAATGGAGGGACTCAGGTAAAGTGGTATATAGAGAGCCAGAAGACTGCTGTTGGTGTTCATTAAAAGTGAAAGTCAGTGGTGAGGTTTTTTTTTTTTACCTGCTAATGTGGTTAAGCTACGCACTGCTAAGCAAGTAGTTGTGTTGCCCAAGCAACTACTCATCTGCAGGCTACATGTTCTTTTTGGAAAAGTCATGTCCATTTAGGAGTTACTGGCAATTGACCTATCCAGTTAATAGGTATGAGGATGTGTTACCAAGCTCTGAAATCTTAAAATTTAGGAGTTTCATTCATCAAACCGCGTGACCAGCTAACGATACTGGATCAGTTTGTAATGTTGCAGAGAGTAATGGAACATGAAGGACCACAGACATGTTCAGTGTGAACATTCCACAAATTATATTGTTGAACAAAAAAAGAAAATTCAGTAATCCCAATCACCTCCATGTCAGTGGAAAGTCAGGTGAAGTTTTGTAGTTCACGAACCACATCTGGAGCTTCTCAGCAGAACAGCCTTACAGCATTCTCCTAAAAAGAAAATGCAGACTTGTTTTAAAACCTAAAAACGCAAACAAACATAAAATTGGCGCCATTTAGCTTGTCTAGTATAATCCAAGTCACTGAAAGCAAAAAAACTCTTTATCTTTATTTATCTTTGTGGTCCAGCTCGTGCACCCACTTCAGACAGGATGCATGCTAACGCTTTAAGCTGGCAGCTGCAGTGATGGTTTTGGTTAGATATTGCCTTTTCAAATCAATTTGGAATCTCTTGGCTTCTTTATTGCACTGGACACACTGTAAGAGTCATTTTATTATTTTTTCCACCTTTTTTTTTCTTTTGCAAATGAAAACATGTCACAATCTACTTCAGTTGTTTAGGAGAGTGCTGCAATAATATTTAGCTGTGAAGCTCCAGAACTGTTCTGTGATTTACACATCTGACTTTACATCAACACGGGTGTGATTAGATAATGACTGAATCATTCATTTTCATTTTCGGGTGAAATGATCCTTTAGGGTGTGTATATGTTCCATATGTAAAGCCTTCACTGAAGCAGATCATTCTTTTCCCACAACACACGTGTTTATGCTTTCATGGAATAATCTCCCCTGAATGTATTGAACTTTTGTGTAGTGCACAGTCTTTCATGAAATACCTTGATCTTCACAGGAGGGAAATGCAAACATCATCTGTCTCTGAGCAAGATGAAGTGAAGGTCTAGATAAGCCCAGACAGAAGCCTTGTGTTGGCACAGCCATCTTAGCCGGTCAACACTCAAGGCGCTGCAACACAGTCAGGACTGTCATCTGGTATCAGTACCTGTGTCTCTCTCATACACATCAAAACAAGCCCTCACACCAGTCTGGACCATGTGAAATGCAGACACACACACACACACACACACACACACACACACACACACACACACACACACACACACACACACAGATACTCTTGTACAGATACACACTGTCTGTGCACATACACACAACTCTACAGAGGACTTGTTGGGGCTGAAAAATCCAGGGGTTTGATGGGTAGTTATGGCAGGTGACAGAGTGTGCTGTGCACGCTCAGACAAATGGAGTCTGGCAGCTTCCCCTCAGAAAGACTTGGGGCTGTTTTTTATTTTTTCCTCGTTTTTCTTTTTTTTTTTATTACTGCCTGACTGACTGCTTCTGCCTTTTACCAAACATCCATTGTTTACCTCTGTTCTGTTCAGTCTCACCTCAGATGACAAGCCATCCGTGGAGAGCCACTTCCTTTCCGTTCTCCCGTTCTTTTCCTCCTTTCTTTCATCCCCTCTGTTTCCTTCCTTCCTTTTGCTCCGTTCCTTTTTACCATCACGATAAACAAATTTTAAACTGACATGGTGTCTGGCTTTCTCCCATGGAAGTTCATAGTTTTATAATTAAGTCTGGCGAAGCTCACTACAAACTCGGGGGTACAATCATGTGACAGAGAATAATCTGTCCATGACACTCTCGGCTCATCCTAGCATGTGTTTAGATCAGGATAAGAAACTAGCTGGGAAATCTGAAAGGAATGAGATGCATAAGGATGCTGACTGTCGGCATGTGGTCACACATTAAATAACACTGATATTGTGACCTGCTGAATATTACTGCAAAATCTAAATCAATGTCACCTTTTACATCGGACATTTACATGCACCAGACAGTCTGTCGGTGTGGAAATTGTATTGACTTTTCTCTTGCTGAAATGAGATTGTGGGGCAAATAGCTTCCATTTGCAATATTTACATTATTTTAAGCATGTCAAGTGTCTGAAGGGTACAACGCATAATATGTTGTGTTATATATTTGTATGAAATGCTCTGTAAGGTTTAAAATACAAAATATCCCAAATGAGAGCCTCAATCCTGCCAAACTGAGGAGACCGTTTAGGTTTTTAATGTTTAATTTATCAAAGCTAAGTCTAATCCAAAACCAGTCAATACTGGAAAATGATTTCAGCCAAGTCTCAAAATTACATTGAATGTAAAAACTCATCACTCATATGAACAGATGTGAGTCTTTACTGTGCAGCTACCACTGAATATTAATCTGAATGGGAAGATAGTATCAGCCTATTAATGTGAAATGTCATTTAGTTTTGTAGGTCGTCTGTTAACAGTCACTGCGCAGTGAACTCAGTACCCTGTCAATCTCCATTGTGATTGGAGGATAGCCTTCAATGGAATACAACTTTTTTTATAATGACCAAAACTTAGAATTACCATGACCTGGACGACTGGGAACCTTCATCAACATCGTGGTGTTTTAGTTTCATAGATTAGCCTCTGCAGTTGAATGATTGATTAATGATCAACCTGCTGGCATTAACACATTATATTATATTGTACAGAGCAGTTTAATGTGATAATTTGTGCATATCCTTTGTGATAAAAGCTGGTGCTGATGGTCAGTGCTCAGATTCATTTCCTTCACTGTTCCTTGTGGTTATTGGTCCCTGACTCCAGGGTGGCAGTCTGTATTTGACTTGTATTGATAATTTGTATTATTACTATTAGTAATTATTAATTACTAATAATCAAACCTGCTCTGACAGAAGTGCCTGCCCTTTTCCTAACAGTTGCTATGGATGAATTCCCAGATGGTTCTGTGCAACAAACTAGCATAGTTGCCTTTAAAATGAGTGATGTTGATTCAATTCAAAATGTCACAAACAAATCCATTGGATCACTCCAGTTTTAGCTGTCCTCTTGTCATGAAAGGCTGCCAGACAGACACAATCAGTTCTAATCTCTTTGTCTCTTTTTTTCCTCTTTATTATTCTAAGGCCATAACGCAGTGCAATTCCCTGAGAGAGGTCTAATATGATGATGAAATCCACAATTGATAGGTCTGCATTCTCATCATTACTTTTTAATTTGATGCTCAGTTTTAACAGAAAGTTAATCTCAAGCTTTATCAGTCACAGTTTACTTTATTGAATCTATTTCAGGTGTGTCTGCTGACCAAGTTAATGTTACCACGATGTCCCCAGTGTAATTCAAGATGCGGACCTCAGTTACATGTTATACCTTACTCTTTCCTAACATTTCCCATCCGTATTTCTACTGTCTATGCCTCCTGCCCTCCATGTTTAAGATGTTTCTCTGCTCCAGCACACCTGATTCCAATGAACAACTCTGATAACAACCCATGCATTTGAATCAGGTGTGTTGCAGCAGGGAAACAAAGCACCATAGCTGCTTTTGAAAACGTGTTTGAAGATTTTAAAGATTGTTCATAGAAACATACTGAGAAAAAACTCAAAAGGATGGTCTACAAGACCCTCTTAACCTATTGCTCCCATAAATACCCCAATCCATACTTCTTTTCAAACCTTTGTTGGGGAAATCTGAGGCACAATGGCTGCCAAGAGTGTCCCCCAGGTTTCAGACAACATCAGGGACAATAGGTAGACATTTTTCTGGGTAAGGGTTTTGTGCCTTCATCAGAGATTATCTAGATCTCAGAGCAGGCTTATGTCAGATTAGTTAGTGGATGGATTGATTTAATTTGCGAGCCGTGAACAAATCTGAAAAAAATACACAGGTGATACAAGTGTGACTGCTCGAGCAATGGTCACATCTCTAACAGCTAATACCAGAGGGGAAATACATACGGCTGTGCAGCAACGCATCATTAAGTCCTGTGATGGCCAGTGAACATAATGTCACTGAACTTAGACAAGTGTATTGATTTGAAGTAAGCCTTTGGACAAACGAGCCGTTCTTTAGGTTGTCAGCATATCAATACATGTAAGCAAGTCCTTATTGACAGTCCCTGACATTATCGATCTTATAAAGTTTCACTTTCAACCACAAATCCATCTCACGGCAAAGTCATCTCTGTGAGGAATACTCAGCAACTTCTGTAGGTTTGGTTTATGTTCCATAGGTCATTTTTGTGGACATAATTTTGTGTGTTGTACTTGGTTCTCATTGGCCAGCACAAATAGTAGAACTGATTAGAATTGGCAGTGCTGAAGGTTAGGGTTAGGTGATGGCTGGGCATGGTGAGAATCAGTTAAACTAACAATCCTGGTTGACTAAAAACAGCGTCTCTGCTGCGGGGTGTCTGAATAGGGGATTTTTAGGTCTGCATGAATTGATTCCCTGGCCACTAGGGGGAAGTACAACAACCCATTTTAGTAATTAGTGTTACTAGCATTTACGTAGTGTCATGTTTCAGGTCAGCCAAATAGTGTGCGTCCAATAGAGCCTTTTCACAGCAGACATTTTGATTTGTCAAAGCAGGCAGAGCACAGGTGTGACCAATAAGGTTAATGATGGCTCCATTCTATTAAATGTCCCAGTAAGACATGTTAGTGAGTGAGCATGCACATCCAGAGCCCAGGAAATAGAAAAAATAGAATTAAAATAGAAAAAGAAAAAAACCTAAATGGAACACAAACATCATTCAAATTCCAACTTTGCTTTTCTTGCTTTGACAAGTCAAAATGTCTGCTGTGAAAAGGGTCTATGGCTACAACCCTGTTAGCCTTTTGTAGCTTTAATGGTCACAACAATTGGTCAGCCTTGTTTGGGCCTAACTCCGGAAGGCAAGACAGTATCTCACACTTTAGCTCCGGAGTGCTTCCTTGTGTAGGCTTATAGCTAACTTTGTCTGCTGTCATAGTCGTTGTGACATATGGTAAGGGCGCGTCATGATGTCATCCATCAGTTTGTGGACTACCATTCTGAATCCTACAGTTTGTCATTATGGCCGTTGCCATCTTGTCTTTTTGGTGACAGAAATTTCAACATTTGGAGGGTTTAACCTTACCTTTTAATGTTATTGCATCAAAGATCAGACACGCATAGTAACTTCATATTCCTGTCATTTTGTAGTTTGGAATCCTTATTATTTACTCACATCTAAATTAAACCTGAGCAAGCCCCTCTTTCAGCCACAGGCTCAGGCAGAATAAAAATGAATCAGGAAACCAATATAGGACTGAATGTCAGCGGGCTAGACAGCATTTTCAAGTCATTCCTGAGGATATTTACATTTACAAAATGAAAAGTCACCATAATCAACTTATTGTGTGTTTTATCATGATCGGTGATTTCAGCATCCCATCCCTTCTTGAAACTGATGAGTGAGACCATAAACTCAATAGGAAACTGTATACTGAGGTAATAAATCAAGCAAGAAGTATGGTCATTTTCTTATAATCTTACATAAAATCAGACTTGTTTTTGCATCCGGGAGAGTTGTCCCCTGCAAGCCAATGCAGGTTTTAGATTCTTAAACCAGTGGATGTGCTCAGAGACACAGCTCCTCTGTCAGTGGAGCTGAAGAGAACTGCAGATTGGAGAGAAAGAACTCCATGCTTTATTAAAAGAAGAATAGTTAAGCTTTTTGCACAGATCAAGAACTCATTTCATGATGTCGGTGGTTCTGTTTGAGCAGAGCTGAACACAACACGGCATTGTTGGAAAGCATACAGATCAAGTCAAAGTGGTATGAATAAATCCCCTGTGTCTGAATCATATCAGTCATGTCTTTCCAATATGTCCATGTCCATTTTTATATGAGGTATATCATCCTGCTGACACAGTTGGCTGAGACATAAAAAGAATGTTTTTGCCAAGACTGACCAGCGACTGTCAAACAGCACCTACTGTATGAGCTGCTACAGTTTATTGTAAACCAGTGGGAACAGAATAAGTTGTAGCACAAGCCAGTTCCCAGAAAGAAGCCAATTTTGCATTTTGGTATATGTCCTGACCTAGAGCTGGTGTGAGGGGCATAACAAGTGCAACTAATACATTACTCTTGTAGGAAATCTCATTTAAGATAACGATATTTGGTTTGGTCCTTGGCTACACAGTGACTGAGAGACCAGTCATGAGATAATCACAAGTTCTAGCCTATTATTTTAGAATGATAATAACTGTCACACAACTCACACTCACACACACACATAGTCAGTGCATGATGTTATGAATCTTTACACGCTACAGGATTAAGGTAATGCAACTTTCTTTTCTCTCTCAGCTCTGTGGTGTTATGGCCTTTGAAAATTTTGTGTGAAAATCACTGCAGAGTTTGACTTGACAGACGTGGCTCTCACTAACAGAATCATTAATGTCACTTAATATGCACATCAGCCCCATCATGTGAATGATCGCTACAGAAAGCTCTGTCATGTGCCTTACATCTGCAACTTAAAATTAGATGCTATATGTGTTGAAAACTGAGCCTCTTATTATGTCTTATACACCAGTTTATATATATATAAGCTGACAAGAACAGCTTCATATTACTGTCTTCATTAACCTGCTATGACTGGGAGCAGATTCTAGAGTTTGTGTGAAAGGTTTCAGCTATGTGAGGCATTCAGTGTTCAGAAAATAACCGAGAGCAGCTTATGCCATTTCAACTTTAGCTTCTCACTGAGCAACACTTACTTGGCAGTTGCTGTGGGGACAGGAGACATTATCACATTTTCCTTTTGCTGTCAGCAAAAAGTAACACTAATGTGTGAATATTTCTCAGGGATGACGCGCCATTTCTCATTGTCTTTTACTTTTTTCTGTATCTGTAAAGCTGATCTAAGATTGCATGGATTCTCTGGAGAAAGAGGAAACTCTTACATCTCTCTTTTTTCCACCAAGCTCCCTTTAATAACAAGGAAAGTGCTGCTTTGTCAAACGTGAGATGTCAAATCCTTGGCTCATTCACCTTTTCCTTTCAATATTGCCAAGATGATTTCCCAACCAGTCTATGGTCACAGTAGGCTAAAGCGGTATCTTTACTTCCTAGCTGACCCGCGCATCCAAGTAAACCACCTGCCTGCAGTAGAAACGTATCTAAACAGAGGCCCTTTTATCCGTGGAACACCTGGAGAAAGTCCTCCATATGTTTTTTTATTTTTTTTCTCATTTGGATTACTGTGACTCACTCTGTTCCTCTCTGCAATTTCTGAAAGTGTTTCTTCCCCCCTCACAACTCCTCCAAAATGCTGCAGCAATGCTTGAAGGAGAAACGATCTCTGCTGCAGCTACCTGTGAGTTTCAGAATTGATTTTTTAAGATTCTACTTTCATGGCTCAGCTGGATGTGTCCCGTGGTTATATCCCAATCCTTGAAGTCCTGTGCAGTTTGAGATCCTTAGGCTGCACCCTTTTGGTTGTGTCTTGATTGAAAATAATACATTTAGATTTTTTTAGAAGCTGCATGTGAGGGGAGTGTCATAAAAGGTTGTTGGGCGACTGTGCTGAACTAATGGAAACAGTATGGGCACTGTTCAGGATGGCCTTGCAAACATCTACACCTCAGTCTGTGCTTCATGGATGTAGATTTGTTTATTACAGGTATGTTAACAATCTTTGCTGTCCTTTCAGACTTAAACAGACATTCTGCTCTTTGCCATTCATAAATGATTCATGATTTACACTTGAAAGGTGTCTATAGAAAGGGAGCTAAGGGATTGTTCAATGATTAATGATTTATTTTTACACAGATGGTAAGAGAATTTGACCTTCAAATCAGAAACTTTGGCTGGTGGTTGTATTCATGTCTACCCTACCCTGGGAAGTTTATATCTCAGATTTATGATGTTTTCCAGTCTGTTGCCTCACTCTCCTTGGGCCATGCTAATGCAAAATGAGAGGATGACTTTGGTGCGAGGTTCTCAGATGAGATTTGGGAGTCATCCAGTGAAATGATCCATACAACCCCCGTTTTGGTGTTGTCCAAAATCGATTCAAATCTCAAAGGTTGTTGAAACCGTCTCGTACATGTGGATGAAGGTCAGAGACTCTGAACCAGGTTAAGCAGGTTTGATGTGGCGGGTACAGGAGTGATATGAATTTCTTTCAACCCCAGGCTGACACTGTGGCAGTCTTGTCGCTTTCAGCAAGATGTGTCATTCTATACAATTGGATACAAATATGCTGTCTGATTTATGCCTTGTCCTCTCTAGCAACTCTGACACCCCCTCTGAATGTAAGCGTAGATGTTGATCAGGGCAGGCAGTAACCCTGACCATCATCAGCGTCTCTCTGTGGAGGACTTTCAGGCCATAAGGAAGGAGTTATGACAGTTGTGGCAGCAAAAAGCTGATATTACCCACTAGCTTATGCTTATTAATCAACAATCCATGATTTCTTACATTGTTATCAAATCAGATATACATATATTAAAAACTGTAAATTTGAGATTGTAAATGTGGAATCTCAGATCAGTGACAATGGCCTTTATTGCTGTATATTCAGCCAGTTCTCTGTGAGCTGGTCCAAATGCAAATATGAGCGTTTAATACAGATTGATAAAGGTTTAATTGATTTCATGATGCAGGGGTCTGTGATGTCTATGACAGTACAGAACGGACAGAGCTAGCCATGTTTTAAGCCAGGACTAAGTTGTGCACCATCACTCCTTGGTTGTTTACCCGACGATTGTGACTCGTTTACAGACATGCAAAAAAAGCCCAAGCAGTTTTGCCACCACTTGTGCAGTCAGACTTTTCTACCAACCCTTTTTCAGAAAAATAAACCAAAAAAAACACCAGGTTTCTTGTCTATGTTGCAACTTTTTCCAATTTCCTTTTTCCTCTTGTCACAATGATGTGCCTGTGATCTGGTTTGGTTTAGGAACAAAAAACACTTGTTTTGTCTGAAAATATCTGCTTTGTCACCACAAGCACAGCTTGGTAACTCCAACACTATCCTTCAAATGTCAACATGCTACCTGTGATGCATACAAAAAATCTGTGGTCTGCAGAAACATTAACTGCTAACATTTTATCCCAATGGCTGGGCTTTTTCTCTCGCTCTCAGACAGGGTGGTGGAGATCTGGCTTCAGAAGACTCAGTGGCTTTCCTCAACATGTTGCAGGCTCTAAAGGATACTTGTAGATTATTGGACTTCTGAGGGTACTTTATATAATTAGGTATATTTTTATTAATTATGTTAACACATATCAAGATAAATTCACACATCGTCTTTTTATTCATCAACCATATTAAATCCGGGCTTTGAGAATTCATCTGCACAAAAGATACATCATCATATTATTGTTGGTTCACTGTGGGGAGTGTGTTGCAGCGGCACATCATCTAAGATGACTTAAGCACTGTTTTATCCCGAGATAATACTCTTAGATGCGAATTATCTACTTATCGGTTAATCCCATCACACTTATTTCCTGAGGGTTACAGTGGGCTACTGCAATTCCAACACGTTTTGACATTTCTCATCATCGCATGTGCAAACACACTGTCATGTGCAGCACACACAAGCGCGAGCACACATACGCACACACATACGAGAGCTTATGCTGTCATCTCATTGTATAGCTTCCTCGGAGCGATCTGAATTCCCATGTGACTCGACAGTATCCCCGCAGTGAGACAGGGCAGGGAGCTTTTATCAGCCGATGTTGCTGGTGACAATTAATGTCAGTGATGTGATGAGTCCCAGCTCCCGGGTGGGGATGTGGGGGGGAGAATGGGTTAGAGGTGAGTATAGCCTGGATCTATAGACCAAGAAGAGGTGGTGGTGGCGAGGGGGGTGCATGTCTGCTGGCTGAAAAACTGTGGAACAGTGCCAAGTTCTCCATTAGGGAGCCCAGCAAGGTCACTCCAGTATGCGGTCCTTGTGCCAAGCGACCCGGGTGCTTTAGTCTGTCCTAGAGGGAGAGGGGGAGGGGGAGGGAGGAGAGGAGGGGGGGAAAGACAGAGAGAGCAACAGATAGAGAGAGACACAGAAAGAGAGAGCGAGCTGGAAAAAGTGCGGGCCACAGTCCAACCCATCTGGGATGCGCTCCGCAGACAGTCGGTGCCAGAGGTCACTGACAAAGCCAACCCCATCTTTGTAGAATGTCCGAAGGATCGCTGCGAGAAAATGAGTTTTAGGAGGGAATAAAAAATGCCAGCAGACTGTTTGAGATCTTTAATCAGAGCAAAGGTCCACGTGAAAACAAGGGTGTCGAAGCGCAGAAATACTAATGTTCCTGCGCCTTGCAAGAGTTTTTATGGCACCTTGCCAGCGGGGGGTTGAGATGGGGTAGGCGGGTGGCATTATAAAAAGACTGGACAGTAACTCTTTTGCCCTTGAGAAAAAAACAAGTGAAACGCTTTGTTTTATGTCTCTTTCTCTCTCTCTCTCTCTCTCTCTCGCGCCGTCTCCTCCGTGCCGGCAGAATGTTAACTTTTGTTCCCAGGGGAGGAGTGATTTACACTCGCTAATATGATGAGCGCCCCTCAAATTAAGAAGAAAAGGAGGGCCACTTCACAATAAACTGTTTGTGTTTACCACTTTAAAGTACCACTTGGTTGTTGTTTATAGTGTTGATAGTCTTGTGAGGAAGCTAGTGCACTGCAATACAAGTCTATTTAGAGAAAATTGGGGCTCATTAAGAGTGTGTGTGTGTGTGTGTGTGTGTGTGTGTGTGTGTGGCGTCCACATACCTGTATGTGTGGAGGGCTTTTTCAGCCTCGCATTCATTCTAGCTGCTCTCCCCTTCAGCAATACTAGCTTTAGAGCTTTTAAATTGTAATGTGATAGGGTTCACCTGCAAAGCTACCACAATGAATTATTAAGCTCTCCACTATGGATGAGTGAGTCTCATTATGGCTCCCCTCAGTACTGCAGAAAGATAAGCATGGCTGATTATTTCTGAGTTCCCTTTTGCCTTGCTTTCTAGAGTGCCCAGAAAAAGGAAGAATTCAGCGGTACAGCTGGAGTGAGATAAGATTTCGAATGTGTATTCAGATGTTCTTTCACGCTCTGGGAACTGGATGCTGAAGAAAAGGTATGGCGGCGCGATTCAACATCTCCCTCTCCCTCCCTCCCTCCCTCCCTCTCGCTCTCTCTCCCTCGCTCTTCATCCCCGAGCCAACAGTACAGGCTGTATGGTGATAACTTTTCAAAGTGAACAAAGGCATCAAAAGGATGGAGGAGACCCGGGGATTATTTAAATACTAGGTGCATTAGAAGCCCCGGTGTGCTTTCCATCCCTTAAGTCATCAACAAAACCTGCTCCACTTTTCTCACTGTGACTGAGGAGCATGTATACTACTGACAAAAGAAAGGAGAGACGGGGGATAAAGAAGACTATCTGGCAACCTGGCTTAAAAGTATTATGCTGTGTTATACTAGTGAATAACAGCGCGGAGAGGCACTCTACCTGTGTGCAGATAACAAGACAGTGACAATAATTTGGATCATAATCTGCACATTACAGACGTCCACGGCATATTTCTCTGTTCTCTTTCTAAATGAAGATTTATATAAAATAAACATATGATAATAAAACAAAGCCTCTTTCTGGATTAGCGCAGGTTTTTGTGTCATGTGACCACAAGACAGCTGACTGAAAGATGCATTGCTGCATCACCACTTTCAAACTACAAGACGGGTTTAAAGAAAAAAAAAAAAAAAGCTCAACTGCCACTTAAAGCAGTGCAGGGCTTTAAAGGTGTGTATCAGCCTTTGATTAGCCGATACGATAACATGACACCATATTGCAGGCGGAATAGACTCGTGGCACAAATCCCTCCGTCGGTCTGGCATGTTGTCTGCCCCTGGTGGTTCATTGAGTGGCGTATCATTAGCACCGGCTGTCATCACTGCGCCTCGAGTCAGCACGTCAGGCTGGAGATCGTTTTACTTCTGCACGTGCGTGATGGCGTGCAGAAGACAGAACTTGGGATTCAGCAGAATTAATTAAAAATACAATAAAATGCACGGACATCACAGCTTTCTTTTAGTTTGACATGTTGGCAAAAGGTTCCAGTTTGTTTCTACACAATACAGTATAAAGAATGTTTGACAGATGAAGAAATCAGTGTAGTGAGACATTTAAACTCGGGGATTGACATCTAATTTTTACACAATTATCCTGAAACAACAAAACAAGACTATCAAAGACTTTACGAAATATCACCTCCGGTGACTGTTATCTGTTTCTAATTATGTTTAAAGGTGTAATAAAACTGTTGAAATGAAAGATGAACGACTTGTTTTTAGAGGCAAGCAACTCAATACAGCACCTCAGAAGGCATTAATGGCAGTAATACTCTTCGCTCCTCAATCGATGCTGAGCAAAATTAATATTGGAGAGTAAATCTTTCATTTTCTTGATTGATTACCATCATTAAGAGCATTGATCAGCAGCGAGAAGAAAAACCAGTGAGTGGGTGGGGGAGCAGCTTGTAGCTTTTTATCTGCCTCAGACGACATTAAAGAGGCGAGCGGAGGCTCATCCTCTGCACACTGCTCTGTCTGAACATAGATGTCAGAGAGAAATTTGCAACCATCGAGGGAATGTTTTTGTTCTGACCTCCTCCGGCTAAATGAATGCTCGTCCTTGATCGTGGGAAATGGATGCATAAAGTGTGTGAAAAAAAGGAGAGATGCGTGCAAAGTCTTCAAGGTTAATTTACTCTTAACTCTTATTAAGTGTTCGTCTGTAGGGGCTTCATTAGGGTGACATGCTAGTTGCGGCTGAGGACGAGATTAACCTTGCGCAGGAGGGGGAGGCAGTCTTTCTATTCCCATCTATCCTCGTACCGGCTCGATCGCTGTGGGGAGGCTGAGGCACGTGCTCCGTAAACATCTGTAGCGCGCGAGGCATCTGGCATAACAAGGACAAGGAGGCAGCAACAGGAAACATGGGTCACCAGCTCAGATCAGTGTAATGAGCCGGTGAATAAAGACAACACATTGATGGTATATACTGTTGGCATCACACACATTAACACACACAGATACACATGCACAGCTTAGAAGCGGTCGTTTTTCCTTACTCTTGAGACGGACACTGATGAGAGCTCTAAAAATACACAGAGTTCAGTTAAAGTTCGATTATAATTTGCACACTTTGTTTTGGGAAAAAAGGAAAACGTGTTTCAGTTAGATGATTGACAGGATTCATTTTGTTGTAGCTGCAGCAATGTTGAGTCCAAATGATATATTTAGGAAGATAAAAGAAATGATTGAATAAAAAAAGTTCTATTTGAATTAAGGAGCAAAATGACACTTTACTGCAGTTTAAGATTTACAGTACTTACTTTGACAACGCAGCTGGATAGAAAGCCTGTGCTGACTGTCCACCGCTGTGCAGGTAAAAAAATACATGAATGATATAAATGATGGAACAAAAGACCTCCTCTGACACCTGATACATGACCTTTTTAATATGTGCACTAACCAACCAAGCATAGTCAAGCAAGATCTGGGACATTTACACATGCAGTGCAGCTTACATTTACACATTTCTTGGTTTTATTATAAAGATGGAACCTCTGAAATGTTGCATGCACTCACCTTTGACAGTATTGCGCTGAGTAAGAAAAGTTATATGTGTGATGTATCCAATTGCATTTGCAGTTGGTGAGTTTTCATGTTTATTTGCTGAATGATTGAACATTTAACATCATTTTTCAGTTTCAATTTTGAGATCCTTATACCTGAGTATATATATTTTCTGCTACTTTACACTTATAATCCGTTATATTTAAGGGGGAATTGTAATTTTTCCTCAACTACATTTATTTGTTGAAATACTAGTTACTCTTCAGAGTCAGATGAATATTGCAAAATAAAATCAACAAGTCAATGATAATATTGTTATATTAATGAGACCTTAATGGTCACGAGGGAAATTCCCCGGCGGTATAGAAAGTAATGTAGTAGAATAAATAAAATACATTGAAATGATACCAATAATTATAATCCAATGATATAATAATACATCAGTCTGAAATGGATTAATGCATTATGAGTTCCAATGGTACTTTATATTGTATTTTGATGCTCTTTTTTATTTTTATTTTACTATTTTTACTGAAAGGCTAAACAGACTTTCCTTGATGTATTTCTTCAAGATCTTATGCTCTGTGGTCTTTCTACTCTTCCTCAAGTAAAAGATCTGAGTACTTCCACAACTTTGAATTGATAAAGTGATGTAATTACTTTTTCATTAGTAAAATATAACGATTCTTGAATTGATTCTCTAAGTAACTTGCCTAACAGCAGTGCTGAGCAGCAACAACAAGTGCCAGTCAACAACTCGAGGGGAGGTGAGCTGAAAACTAAACGGCCTGTCAGTGTGAATGTGAGTGTTTCTCTGTCTGTATGTGACGTGTCCAGGTTAACCCTGTGCCCAGTGTGTGCTGGGAGAGGCTTCACCCCTTTTAAACAAGACAGGCAGGTGTAGGAAATGGATGGATGGATAATGGGCCTGGCAGAAATCAAGAGGCCTTGAGTTTTATGACCCTCTGGTCCGATATGGCCACACACTGGGAAAAAAACCCTTCATAGAGTGGCTATTGAAACTAATTGACTTTTTCACAAGCACTTCCTGACATGTTGACTTATTTCCATATCCAATATTTGCTTTCATCAAGCTCATCTAAATATTTGAGGCTTCGCTGCCTCATTTCGTAAACAGAAACATGTTTATGGCTTGTTATTCCTTCAAGACTAATTAAATCTACCAGCAGACAAGGCTGACATTAAACACTTTCCATGGCTGAAAAGATCTTGGGCACATAGTTATGACCTTTCAAATGTTTGTATTTCCCAAAGCTTAATTCCTCAAGTTTCCCAGAATTTCCAGGAACGCTAGACATGCTGACAGTTTGAAGAATGGATAACAATGTTAAAAACTGCTGAACGCACTGCATTTCCCATAGTTGGCAAATTTAGGGGTCACATTTCAGCATATAAAAAAAACACCTGGTTGAGCCTTTTTGCAAACAGACATTTCCATATTGTTCTCTCAACCCTTGATCTTTAAATATTGTGTGAAATGAATAAAAAGCACCACCCAGAAGCCTTTAGCTTTCGAGCTCTGGCATTATTCCGATGGTGTGGGGTGCCAAAAACAACACCTTTCCCCACCCAGGCGAAGGTGCTGATGCTTCAAAGTGTCAAGCCGAATCCACACTAATGTGGTTTAAGGTTATGGCTTGGTTTCAGAGTAGGTCACGATTAGATTAGTGAAATCCTGCCTTTGTTTATGACCGTGAACCCCCCGTTCACAACAAGCCTACTGTATAAGCACCACATATCTGAGAAACAAGTGATTCTGCAACCCGTGATCATCAGTCTTTCTGCGCCTACATTCTGCTGCACAATCATCTGCATTTTACTGTAATAAAGATATAATTGACCTGTGCCCAGCAGGAGGCCTGAAGAAATAGGATTGATGTCCCACAGAGAAAAATTCGTCTTCTGGGTGGGTGCGGCGGCGGCGGCGGCGGTGGTGGTTCTGTCTCAGGCTAAATACTTACATATTCATCCCCTCCATCCCACAGCCCACCACCGACCCCACCGCTCTCTATTCCCACCTCCTGTTTTTCATGTCACAATCAAGTCTTTTTCCTCTGAGCTTCTCTGGAAATAAGAAAAAAATCAGTTGCAAGAGAGTGAACGCACAGTCAGACATGCAGAAGACGCTCCAGTGTGAAAAAATTACTGCTTTCTGAGATCTTCATGGCAGCAACAACAGAGCTCTCAGTGTATTCTGGGTAAAACGTTTCAGTATTAAAAAAGAAACTGCACGATTTTAAATTCCTACAGTCTGCTACTGTTCGTTGTTAAGAGTTGGGCTTTACTGGATATCAAAGGTATTTCCCACAAAATTTCAATTTGTTAGTTTTTTTTTTCTGTTATGAAAGAGTGTGATTGTGTGTTTGCTCTCATGTACTGTATGATTTTCACTGTGAAATCTAATCCACAAATACGGTGAAGACAAAGGTGTGATAATGACTATTAGTGTGATTTCTAGTATATATACCAGCTGTATAATTAAAGGCTTATGTAGGATACCATTTACATGTTTACTGCTCCACACCCACAAGCATGCACATAATAAAATTCTAGAATTCAACAGAAAAGTGTAGGATGAAAATAATGATGAAATGTGCCAGCATGTGTGTGTGTGTGCAAACTGTGATTACATAAGTGATGATTAAGAGAGGGAAAGTTTGCCAAGCGAGGATACAGATGGTTCGGTTTGATCTGAAATGTCTTCTGGACTGGCGCATGCAAATCTATGATAGTCCTGGGTCGGTAATTATCAGGCATCTCAGAATATCTCCAAGAAATGATATAGGACTAAAATCTTTCCTATCATAGCGGAAATAGTGACATTACCATTTTCCAACATGGTAAAACAAATGTGATGACTTGTAGTTGTTGACTGTTATGTTTTGAAACAGCTCTCGCCAAATCTGTCAGGTGGGGAACTGTTTCGATGACGATTCAGTTGACTCAGGTAATTTAACATAAATCAGCTGATGTTATCATATTGCATCGTGCCATGTGTACATGAGTTCAGCCCTCACGACAACTTGGGATGTTAAGGTAACTGCTTATTGGAGCAGAATAAAGAACAGTGGCAGCTGTAATTGTTCTTCATATTCCTGTCCAGTAAAACCATGAATCTTTAAATACTCTTTAAAAAACATTTTTTAAGATAAAATGCGTCACCACACAACTGAAAACAGGCTGCTTTTCTGTTTTTTTTTATAGATGCATGCTTCAAAGAAATTATGATCTTATTGAATATGATGCATTGCTGGAGAATCAACTAGCCAACAGTGTATAAAGTGTTGAAATGAGCTCAGCCTTGAACATCTACAGCGGTTAATGCAGCATTAATGCAGTGGTAATATTAATCAAAAAGCCTCAGATATAGGCTAAAAGACACAAGAGTTCAGTCAAACTGAACAGTCGTTCTTTTGACAACATGACTGATTTGCTCCTTCGGTTTTGGTAACGTTGGCCACGTTAACTTGACGGTGGTGTAATCAAATCAAAAAAGCTGGAAGAACGACTGTCAAGGTCGGGAAATGAAACCATCCGAGGAGCATGTGAAAGCCACCAGGTTACGTTAGGGCAAAACCTCCTGGATTGCATTGCTGTCCTGAAGTTAGAAAAGAAAAGTCCCTGAGATGGAAGTGTATCAGAGCGGTGAGGAGGATTTTCAACAACATTTAAATCTCTTGTCTTTCTGAGGCGACTGATTTGACTCAGGTGTTCAGAAAATGGGACACACTGTTTTGAAACTTTGTATAGTTTAAAGAATTCTGACTTGAAAATATAGTACAAGTGACAATAAAATTTACAATAATCATATTTACTTATTTGGGATTTTTTGTGGCACAGTGTCCTGTCACCCGCTATTGAACAGCCGGCCCTTGTGTGATGATTAAATAATGGAGATAGTTTGAATGGTAGAAATAAGCAACACCTCTGTATGCACAGGCTTTGTATGTGTAGACAAGAACAATTATCTTGGTTTGCATAATGCAAAACTAAAATCAAATAAATAAATATCTTAAATCTCATTATGATATTTGGCTTCCAAATAGCCATTCAGAGTAAGCTGGTTGTAAACCCTGGCAAAACACTTGCAGGGCTTAAACAATAAATGTCTATTTACAATAGTAGACCATCACATTCAGCTGTGTGAGTCGCAGCATACACAGTCTATACTACATAACAAACAGATGTGCACATAGCCTCCTGTTAATTACCAGTTTGTGCCCTTACAGGCAGGGAAGATTGTTTATTTCTCTAATGTCACCCAGTGTTGGGGAATACACCGCAGCATCCGACCATATATCATACATATAGCTCTGCCACGGGTAATTTTAAACACAATTGGTCCCACAATTTGTGTAAATGCAGCTTGTTTTTCCATAACTTCACACTGACTGGAGGAGAAACAAATGAATTTGTGCATTGTCTGTGGAGCTGTAATGTTTGCTTTATTAATGCGGATACTGTTGGTTGTGACAGACCCAAATCATCACTGATGCAAAGGACACTGTGAAGACCTTGTGGAGAGAGCACATTCTCTCTTTTGTATGCTGCACGAGTCCCATCAAAAAATGATTTACTTTTGCAGAAATGGTAATAAGCTCACGGCCATCAATAAATATCTCTCCGCTTACGGAGTGCACGTGTGGGTCTGTGCCTGAATCAGGTGAGGACACCCAGAAGATCGTCTTAACAAAAGATCGGACAGGATTCAGGAGCAGGACAAAACATGCTTCACTCTCAGAGGAGGAGAGGCATCTAATTCCCAGATGTTATATACAAAGGGTGAAGGTTGCCATAGCATTAGTTTCTTTAGTCTTGTTATTCATGTATATTGTCTCTATTTAAACCAGACTGAGCCTGACTCAAACTCAACAGGCTTCTTGTTGTTTATGTTGGATCCTGACTCGATCCTGGCGGGGTTATTGTAAGCTCACACACTGACTTACCCTGTCTAAAGCTGTTACCATGGTAACAGCTTGCCTGTTTACCATAATTACAGACATGAAGACCGTGAAAATGTGTTGATCTAAATATATTTTCATAAAATTAAATACATATATTTCATATCTATGGTTATGCTGAATTTGAGTAACATCCAGGCAGTTTTAGTTTTGTAGGTTCCTGGTTCCTGAAATTTATCCTCTCGTGTCATTTTTTACTTTTCACTTCCTGTCTCTGTCTTTTTTCCTTTTTTTCTGCCCATCTGTCCTCCATTAATCTTCCTGTGTGTTTAAGCCTCTCTTCTCCCCTCACTCTGGGATGGTTTATCTGTATCTCCTGTGCCTGTTCCCCGGTCCGCGGGTCTCTGCTCTGTGCTCTCTGGCTTCTGGTTTGTCCTCATTTCTTTATTTTTTTTTCTTTCTTCTTGGATTTCCTTTGCCTGCCTTGTGTTGCTTCAGCTCACTTTTTGTTCTTTTACCTTTCCTGCCTCTGTGTGTCGTGTGTTCAGATCCCTTTTTGCAAAAACTTAACAGCAACTACTAGTCCTGTTTGTTTTAACACACATATAAAGATACTTTACAAAATTTCACACCATATTTTCTCTAAAATAAACTTGAAACTGAACCAGACTCGAATTTTTTCTGAACCCGGCTCAGCTCGTCGGTTTACAACGTGCCCCAGCAATCAACAGGTTCGGGCCATGTATCCATGCTGTAGTACAGATCGCCTTACCTTTCACCTCTTTCTTTCTAAAAAGTTAAACCAGAAAGTTACTGGTGGTAGATGTGTGAATAAATAAGTATCTTCATTTTTAGATATCATCATGATATTTGATTGGGACATAATGCCTCTGTTAATTCAACTAACTTAACGACTGACTTCAATTTCCAGTTGAAACAGGAATTTGTGGCAGGACATTAAGTAGGGAGGCGTTTTAAAATTGAGCAGGTGGCACTAGAACCAACACAGACAGCCACTCAGTGCTTTGCTCATACTGTAATCCTTTGCTGACAAAAGAAAGAAAAGAGACAGAAAACTCAGCCGCAGGCACCAAACACACATCCTCGATCAGTCTCCTGTTATCTCACCCTAACATTATTGATTGGAACTTTATGTTAAACGGGTTCTGATAAACCATGAAATAACCACCAAAGAAACATTTTGTCAAGGTAGAGTGAGGAGAGTTCAGACAAAGCACAGAACATAAATAAGGGTTTTATTTTTCTGGGCATCTTTTGTCAGCTAAGTGTACACAATGGCATGCAGCTCCAGCTAACGAGGTGAGAAAGCTATTACTCATCCCGCTGTAACTGTAAAACTCAGAATGGAACCGAGGATTCTCCACAGAGGGAATACGTGTCACACCGACGGCGCTGTGGGCAGTGTGACTGTACAGGAGCAGACACTTACATCGAGTGACTCACTCCCATTACACAGGTACCACTGTAATCATTAATATGCATATGGCAAATGATTAAATGTGCGGCAGATAAAATGTGACGCAGCGTAATGAATGGAAATTTTAAAGCACATATTCAGGCTCAATAAATCATTTAGGACTATCACAATGTCACGTTTATCAGATGGCTGCAGGAAATCAAAGGAGTGATGAAAAATTAAGATTGTTGAACAGCACATTGCTGCAGCAACTGGCCGAGTCTGCTGGATGTGACAACTGTGCATCCTAAAATATAAACTTATGTAAATGCACCTGAGACAGGACAGTGAAATTTGCCTGAGTAGTCATAACTCTTTTGAAAAAGGAAATAAAAAGAGCCACAAAAAGTTCCCAAGAATAACATAAATGAATCATCACGATTACAAAGCTTTGGTCAATGATAGCATCTAAGTAGAGAAGTCTCACTCTGAAATCTGAAGTCCGTCCTCTTAGGAATTGTTCCTGTAATGTCAGAAGCAACCTCAGCCTGTCAGCTAAAAACAAACACTTATAACTGCCGTAACTTAAAGGGTCAGAGTTGCCCCAAAGGATTACAGTGGAGTCATGTCACAGCTGCCGCTGAGGCAAACTACATATATATATATATATATATATATATATATATATATATATATATATGTGTGTGTGTATATATATATGTATACACACACACACATATATATATATATATATATATATATATATATATATATGTGTGTGTGTGTATATATATATGTATATGTATATGTGTATATATGTGCATATATATATGTGTGTATATATATATATATATATATGTATATATATATATGTGTGTGTATGTATATATATATATATGTGTGTATATATATATATATATATATATATGTATATATATGTATATATATATATATGTGTACAGTAAATCTATAAATCTCACATGAATACTGTTTCACTCTTATTATTCCACTGCCCAATCTTTCCGTCAGTAGTCCTGTGTTGACTCATTCATGCAAATCTTTTGTAGCATTGTTTTAACCTGCTCTAACGACCTCAAGTGGGCTCTAATTCATCTGGGGGATTCAGATAATATTAAGGAAGTAGTCCATCACTTAAGGTGGCCCCACATTGGCTTTCCTGTGATTGCCTAACCTTTCTAGCCCTTCTTGTTTCCCCTTTGAGGCAAACCACACCCATCTGGGACCTAATTAGGCTAAAATGTAATAGCAAATAGAATTTGAGCCATGTCGTCCTATCTGCTATATTTACTTGAGAGGGTCCATTAGATGTATTCTGTAATGCCACCTCTGTGACAAGGTGGAGTTGCTTAAGATGCAAAAGGCTTGAATGTCACTTTTGTTTATTGATTTTTAAATCTTGTGGAATAAATATTGTGAGGCTGGTGGTGGAGAATATGGGCGGGGCGGGGCAGGACGGGTATGACTGTTGTTTGACCTAGCAAGTCCATTTTAGGTTTATGCGATACCAACTTCCAACAGATGACTATCTGTTGAATAAGAATTGACTTTGTTTTTCTAGGAGAAAGGTCACGGGCAGGCTGGTATTTAAGATTGAATGTGCACTCAGAAAGCAAACAAACCCAAAACAGACTCTGCATTGCAACTCAGTGTGTACATTTTTGAGAAAAGAAGAGATCAATCAATCTCAAACATCAATATCCGTTTGCATCCCTTTAGCCGCACACGTTTGCCAACTAATGAAATCTGTGCATGGCTCCCCCTGTTATCGATTTCAGAGAGGTCCTAATTTGCCGCTTGAGATCAGGCAGCCCCCTCCACCCCCCTTTACTCCCTCTTTTTCCCTCACCATCTTTTTCCTCTCTCCTATGCAAGCACACACACTTACACACATCTCGTCATGTGCTACACACTCATGCCTTGGGCAGCATATTGAGCGCTGGCTACAGCAGTGGGGAAGTCCTGTAGGGCAAACTGTTTAGTGCTGTATCTGAAGTCGTTAGATATGATTAATAATGTGCCGAGAGGGGCTGTAAGCCATCAAACAGCTCATCATAAGCACATATCACCTGGTAATTACAGATTCACATTTTCATGTACATTTATATCTGCCATTTTGAACTGGAGATAGACTGCTGGAGAAGGTGCTCTACATCACTGTGAGTGGATGAACTTTAAGTGAGGGAGGCTGAAGAGATCAAAACTCCTGCAACACTTGAGAACAACATTCAGGAGGATGATGAAAAGCAACAAACCCAAACACATTCGTCTGACAAGTGGTGCTGGAATTTTGACCTCTTCAGTCATATTTCCCTTCTCGATACACCTTGAAAATAGGTAGGAGGCTTTAATGTTGAAAAACAGGACCGAAGATTCATCTCCCAAAAGGCAGCAAGAACTGTCTACTTATTAACAGAACTCAGTTGTATTAAATGTTGTCCCAAAAAGTGTCCTTTATTTTTTTCCATTTCAAGCTATTGCAAAAATTGTCTCTACAAATGTTTCATGAGGAAGGAAATGCATTTGACACATTTGTTAGAGTTCAAAGATGGACACTCTTTAATTTTAGTGAGTAACTCTGAACTTTATTTTTCCACATGAAAACTCCACAGGGCACATTCAACATTTGAATTCAGGTCATGTTTTTTTTGCATGTAAGGCTTGCATAGCATTACCTTCAAATACAATCCAAATACCTTGCAGCAATGCTATTTAACAGGAAAAAGGCAGAGACTACATTAAAACACAAGATACAATTGAAGCTCAACAGAAGATCCCTTTTAGTCTTTTTGATGGTATTGTGGTGAAACAATTCTACATTAGACAACCATTAACATATGAAACTGGGCTCTATATATGTTTACAGGCAAGTGTTTTTTTTAAAGAACTTGGGGCAGGATTTGTGAAAAAATAAACATGCATTTTAAGTTTTTTATTGCTAATTGGTGATGAAGTGCTCAAAACCAAAAAGAATGAGCCCACCCACGTGTCTCTCCATTGCCTTGAACAGACTGTGTGCTGCATAATGTACTGCAATTTGTGGTCCGAATTTCCCATGCAGTCCTGCGGACGTGATGTCAGAATGTGTGTCCTCGACGGCTTCCATCTTGGAAACAGGAAGAAGACGAGTGTGATGGACCTAAACTAGTGTTTGGGTAGTAATAGATTCTGCTACGGCCAGCGAATGACCCACCACCACACAAAGTCCACTAAAAAAGTCATACTAAGAAGAAAACAAAGGTTTTATCAGCGGCATGTCGTGTCGAGTCAAAACGAAATTACGACCAAAGCCAGGCTGGCATCCGAATAGACATCGGATATGTGTTCAACTCATGGAGGCAGCTTCAACTTGAATTGGGACTGAAAACAGATGCTGAAATGGCTCATTTCCTAGTAACCAGGTAAGAAAACATTACAGGTCAAGTTTAGAGCTGATTTGAAAATCATATAAGATCACAGAGGACTCAGAGTGACCTAGCGTTAGCTGCAAACATATAACTTGGTCCACCACAGTGTAACACTGAATGGATACAGACTGCACATTTTCCAGGGACCTTTAGTGTGAAACCGAATAGTTAGAAATACACTGCCCATGCAGTAATTATCCAATAGGTGGCTCTTACCTATTTGCTTAGTTAAAGGGATATTCCGGTGTAAATTTAATCCATGGTCTAACACACCATGAAACTGTGTTAGACTCCCTCTCGAGAGATTACCGAGTGCGGTTAGAAATGCTCAATTCTGTTCTTTTCTAAGACACATATGAACTTTGATTGCTTTTCCATGGAGTCATAATCATTTTCATCCATGAGCCGCGGAACTCTACTGCACTCAGTAATCGACTCGTCGGGACTTCCCGTCAACAGGAAGCTGCTGCAGAAGAGTGGTAAATTTAGTCAGCTTTTCAGTAGAAACCAGCTAAGCTAGCGGAGGTTAGATGCCCCGGACTATGTGCTGAGACCCTATTTGTACTGTTGCTGAAGTTTGGTGCTGTTTTGAGCATTATTTGTGCCTTTTTGGTGGCGGTTTATATTTGGATCCATTTACTGCAGTGTATTGTTGTCGTGCGGTTGTTTCTGAGGTTGATAAAAGTCCGTAAATTAGCGGTCTGCTAACTTGATCTCTCAAGAGGAAGTCTAACACAGTTTCACAGTGTGTTAGTCCATGGATTAAATTTACACCGAAATATCCCTTTAACTAAGCAAATAGGTAAGAGCCACCTATTGGATAATTACTGCATGGGCAATTATCTTTCAGCTGGCAACAAGTTATTTAATCCCAACTGATGCAATGAGTAGCTTCTCATTTCTTAAACAACCATGTGGAAAGACACACTGTCTGTTTGAGAAGGGTCAAATCATTGGCATACATCAAGCAGAGAAAACATCTAAGGAGATTGCAGAATCTACTAAAATTGGGTGAAGAACTGTCCAACGCATTATTAAAAACTGGAAGGATAGTGGGGAACCATGGTCTTCGAGGAAGAAATGTGGTTGGAAAAAAAATCCTGATTGATCGTGATCGGAGATCACTTAAAACGTTTGGGGAAATCAAATCATAGAAAAACAACAGTGGAACTCATGGCTATGTTTAATAATGAAAGTAAGACAATTTCCACATGCACAATGTGAAGGGAACTCAAGGGATTGGGACTGAACAGCCATGTAGCCTTAAGAAAACCACTAATCAGTGAGGCCAATCAGAAAAAAAGGCTTCGATTTGCTAGGGAGCATAAAGATTGGACTCTGGAGCGATGGAAGAAGGTCATGTGGTTTGATGAGTCCAGATTTACCCTGTTCCAGAGTGATGGGTGCATCAGGGTAAGACGAGAGGCAGATGAAATGATGCACCCATCATGCCTAGTGCCTGCTGGGCAGTGCTCTGATCTGGGGTTGCTGCAGTTGGTCAGGTCGAGGTTCAGCAACATTATGTGTCCAAAGAATGACGTCAGCTGACTACCTGAATATACTGAATGACCAGGTTATTCCATCAATGGATTTTTTTCCTCCCTGATGGCACGGGCATATCCTAAGATGACAATGTCAGGATTCATCGGGCTCAGATTGTGAAAGAGTGGTTCAGGGAGCATGAGACATCATTTTTCACAAATGGATTGGCCACCACAGAGTCCAGACCTTAACCCCACTGAGAATCTTTGGGATGTGGCAGTGTGTGTCCCTTTATATAAGGGACTGAAAGCCCGACCTGTTATACCGGGAGGTGACGTTGGCAGCTGGCTGTAGCCATCAGAGACGATATTTTTGTCCCCCAATTTCCCGTCTTTGCTTTTGCCTGTGCCTTTCAGACTGCATCAACTGTAACGTTAAATCGTTGCGCTTGTGTGTCGCTACACACAGCGAGCCGGCTTCCTGGCTGTTTCATGTGTGTAGAGGATAAGACTCTCCCTTACACACAGCACCGGCTCCCGTCTCGTTCCCGTCCCTGGGAAATACAGTATTAAGGGGGTACAGTAACGGTATTTACAGGTGGTCTTGCAGTAAACAGTCACGTGAACAGCGAGTAAAGAAATAACAGTGTCACATCATCAGCTGCACTGATGTGAAGAGTTAAGGTGCTCTCCTGCGCCGGCTTGGCTGATGGCTGCAGTTACCCTAACGGCCGCAACAGCAGTCGTGTCACTATTAAGTCTTATTTCTTGATCCTGCCCCAAGTTCCTTTAAGGCTTTGTAATAACATTGCTGCAAGTGCTCTTTTGGACATTTTCGAATGATGTCATTAAATTAAATTGCTTTTCTATAAGAGATTTCACATGGAAGACATTTAGACAGACATACATACAGACAGACAGACAGACAGAGGAAGATACAGGCATTAAAGGATGAAAGAATAAGCAGCATCATACAGCAAATCACACCACTGGGAAATAACATTAGATAGCACAATGTAGTAGAGCATCAGAGTGCACTGTTGACTTTAATTAAGGTGGTATCAAAAGCATTATGTTTGTAAGTTTAAGTCCTTGAAAGATGGCTAAATAGTACAGTGACATCAGGGAGTGCCAGATGCTCACTAAACATTCCTGGGAAGCCCCCATCCCCAGCCTGCACTGCAATGGCCGGTCTCCAAATAAGACATGATGCAAATCGAACTCAGACAAGTGCAGTATCTGTGCAATGTGTCATCTTTTGACTATGGCTGGTATGCAAGCACAATGCAGATCTGGGCCAACCTTGCTCAGGCATGTCAATGGGTCTGAAATGACAGCTAAAGCTATAAATTAGACAACAAAAAGACTTATGTTATTTATAAAGTTGCCAAACATCTCACAATTAAGTCTTTACTATAATTTACATTTCATTTGAGCAATCAACATGACATTTGCAAGTAACAGGCAGCAATTAATATGTCATATCACACAAATGGTACAGCAGTATGCTTTGGGCCAGGCACTAACAAACACTCTGACACTACTTTTGAGCCAAACACTGTAGAGAGACTTTGTAATCATCGAGGTACCCTGTGGAGTATTTGCCCATTATTGGTGCTGAAAAACAGCATTTTAAAGTGCAACATGTCATATTGTTTGTATCTTTTTGTTCTTGCAAAATGTGCAGGCGTGGGGACATGCAAAGGCTGATATGATCAATGTGCTCTCACTCCCAACCCATCTCATACTGTAGCTTGGTCAGGAGCCTTCAAGGGGCCCTGTGGAACTTCTGTGTTGTGCTCGAAAACGGTTGTGTTAACAGACTCCATTTCAAAACTATTGTTCGCTACTGGTGCTCTCTGTTAGTGGGGCAGAGAGATGCACTGAAACGAGAAACGAGAACTTTCTCATCCTTTGGACTGTTAAAGAAAATCCAGCCGAGTCCTTCACAAAGGAATCCACAGTCCAGCAGCATTAAACACCTTCCACGTCCACAGGCTTGTATAGGCAACCAAGTGAAACAGTAAAGGACTCATTTTTAATGTCACATACAGCCAATAAAAAGATATGCACATACTTCTTATCCCTCTAGTGTCACACAAAGGGCTCTACAGTCAAGTTAGCAAGAATGCGTAATATGCAACCTCAGGTTAGACTTTTAAGATAAAGCTTGTTATGTTACAAACCCCATATTATCACATATTGTGACTTTAGGACTGTTATTAACAATATTAAACGGCCACAGTTTGGTTAGGTTTAGGCTTGAAAACTACCTGGTTAGGGTTTGAAAAATATCGTACTTTGGGTTAAAATAACTTTTTCAGTCTCGTCTAACTCGCCTCACATCATGTAAAGACATCATCTTAACTTAGATAACATAAATGTAAAAATCAAATCAAAAATCTAATTGACTCCTGATTAGAAGCAGCATGCAAACCCCGGTCTCCGTGGGGAAATGCCACGGTGTAACCCATCCAGTCACCTCTACCAACCCTGAATCAGAGTTCTCACAAGACAGCCTCTGAGTGGTGGGCTTTATTGGTTGAGTTCTCTGTGCTTGACTCAAACTGTTAACTCACACAATAGCTCTGATAGTGTCTGTTTTCAGTGGTTCCTGAGCTGTAGTTAAGTGGATAAACACACCGATCTCTTCAGCCTCGCTCCTGGTCTTCTGCTGCTCCCCTCAGGGTCACCCATCCTCTGGAGCTGCTCAATGCCTCAAGAGTGTCTCTGGGCTCGGCTGCTGTCCTGTCTGACTCCACCAAACAAGTTCAGAGACACATCAGTTGCGACAGTCAAAGTGTCCGCTGTATCAGCTCCGTCGCTAACTGTTTGTCTTTTCAAACCAACCGCGAGAAAAACAAACACAACCCATAACACTGGACAACCACTAACAGTCAATTTTGGGGGTTTCTATTAAGTGTAGTTGGAAAAATTCCTCTTTGTAAAAGTCAATGAAAGAGTAGAAGAAGACTGTACAACATAAACAATACATATTTCTTAATACAACCTCAAGGCTGTGGTAAATTATTCTTTGGTCAGCCAAAACAACACGTTAATAGCATATTATCTTCTTTAAAAATGATATGGTAACGCTATTCATTTACAAATCTATGCAGATTTGGTGCATCATGAATGAAATAAGTCCAATATTGACTGTCCCTCTTACTCTGTTTGGCTCTCCATCAAATCCTAAAAAAAAAAACATCTGGATATTTAGCTGCTAGATGCTCCACTAAGTTTACCAGCTAGTCACTACAGTGGTAGATCAGAAGACCAAAACATTAAGACAGACATTATAGTTTACACTCAATATAACTGAGGAGATAGAGAGAAGACTCAGGTGTTTATTACCTGTCCATTCATCACTACAAGCATCCCCTTGACATACAAGTAGACAAGTAGTTATGGGATTTTTTAAAATTAAGACATTGATTTTCACTGTCACAGTTTGGCATAGATGGTCACCTGCTTATTTTTGCATGCCCTGTCACCAGCCATTCTCATCTAATCAGCCACCTAGGCTCACCTGTTCTAACAGCTACTCTTCATCAACAATCAACCAGGTATATCTACCCCAGCCTCACAGATTTTGCCAGATTGCTCTTCCCATATTATGCAAGACTCTCCAGCACTTCTCTCTGGGTAGATTTCGTGCTGCCAACCATGCTCTTGTGATCTCCATCAAACTCAAACTGAGTTCTCCATTCTGCTTCTCTGTGACTTCCTGTGTATCGGAAACTCTTGCTGCGTTGCTTTGTTTGCTGTTTTGTGTACGCTGTGTGCATATTAACCTGCTGGCGTCTACTTTCACAAGCCTGTCGCTTGCCTGCCTCTGCCTGGTTCTGTAACCCTTGTTCTTCTGTACCACAAATGTATTAGGACTAAGTGCACTGTGCACCCAGCAAATATCCTGCCCTACTCTGCTCTATCAACAATCCACCTTTGCTACAATTTTGGTCACCTTGCACTGATCATGCAGAGTCTGATCATTAAAATTCACAATTGACTATTCAGGAGGTGTCATCTAACACTTGACTGCAGAATTTACTGCCTGAGTGGGCTACAGACTGTTTCAACATCTGACTGATTATCAGCCCACTACTCTCTAGTGTCCAAGCTCCCAAACTGGGCTTAGCTTGGAGTCTGCCAACCTTCAGTCCCGGGCACTCAGCTCTCAGTCCAAGCTTCAGCCTTTGGTCAAGCCTGTTGGGAGTCAGCCTGTGCTTCCTTCTCTCTTCACTGTGTTTTGTCACCCTCCAGCCAGCTACTGCATCAGGCCACCAGCCTGTTAGCCTCCCATCAACTCCAGTGTCAGCTAGCCACCATGTTGCTAGCCTCCCGTCAGCTCCAGTGTTTGCTAGCCTTCGGCCGGTTTGCCTCCCGTCAGCCGAAGACAGCTGACACCCGCTTACCTTACAAAGTGCCTCCCCCGAAATAGCAAGGCTCCCATCACAGTGTGTCTTTTCTGTGGGACAATCTTAGCCTACAAGCCAGCTCTCATGAGAAAGCCTAGCTCCCACCAATATTGTGCCTCTGTGCTGCCCAGCTGTCTGCGGGGAAGCCACGGCCTGCTTTTTCCACTGCCCAGGTGCTCATCTTCGCCGCTGCCCAGCGCCACAGAGCCAACCCTCCCTTTCCTGTTCTTTGGTTGGCTGCCCGGATCTCTCCCATTTCTGGTCCAAGGTCGGTGGCATGGCCAACTACAGTTCCTGGTACTAGATCGGTGGCCGTGCTGACTCCCGTTCCTCGGTCAGCAGCCTGACCGACTCCTGTTTCTTGTTTCAGCCTCGGCCACTTCTGCTCCTTAGTCTGTGGCACCGCCGACACCAGCCAATGGTTCCCAGTTGGTGTCCCAGCCGACACTAGTCAGTGGTTCCTTGTTGGCGTCTCAGCAGATATCAGGCTCTGATTTTCTAGTCAGGTTCCCAGGCCGACATCAGATTGCGGTTTCCTGTTGGCTGCACAGCGAAGACCTGTCCCTGCTCCCTGGTTGGCTGCCCGGCCAACATTAGCCAGTGGTTCCCAGTTGGCCTCCTAGTCAGCATCCTGGCCTCCTCCAAAGTTTCTCCATCGGTCGCCATCTCCACCAGTTTTTCTCTGCTGGACCCCTGACTGGCTCCCGTTTTTCCGTTTTTTCTGCCCTTCCAGAGGGCTTCCGTGTCCAATGCCAGAGGACTTTATTGGAAGAAGGAAGACGTCCATCCATAGCTTTATTGCTGTTTAGTGTATATACATTGATAGAAATTCTAAGTTCACATATAAAATATTTAGACTGGCAGGTGTACCTCTTGGGGCAAAGACAGATGGATACTCAGCTCATGACTCTTAAAGTGGAAGGTATGATAATGTCTTCAAATTGATCAATTGGTAGGACAATCCTATGTAACCACTGCAAATGAGGTCTGCATTATTCACCTAATTATATAATGTTGTTATTAGCCATATGTCCATATCCATGCATTATTGTACAAGTCAGTATTCATGTTTAGAGTATGAAATTCACAGTCAGAGAATCCAATTTGATTTAAACATGTGCAAAGAAAAGGACATAATTTAAATTACTCTTAAAGGAAAACTGTTACCATTCACACTCTCATGTTCCCTCTCTCTCTCTCTCTCTCTCTCTCTCTCTCACTCTGTCTCTCGGGTGTTATTGTCAACACTGTTGTTAACTGCCATTTTGTTCTGTTAGTTGTTTTCCATACAGTGTTCACAATCCCCTATTTTGCGAAGCTCAAGTGCTATTAAAGGAAATGAACACTCACACAGTGCACTGTGTTCCTTTATAAAACGCTCAGGAATATTTTGAAAGTAGAAGACGAGTATGACTCAGTCTGCAATGCGGTGCGTTTCTGTACTGACAAACACAACATGGGGGAGGAGGAGATGTGGCAGACCTTCTAAAAGTCAGAGAAAAGAACACAAATAATGTGGAGAAAAAAATGCTGCTCCTCTCACAAGCTCTGATGTTGATGATCTGTGTGCTGGGTCAGGTATTAATGATGTGTTAATTCATTGCCCAACATTTGCTTGCTGTTCTCTGGAAATTAGGATCACTCTGTGCAAGCATGTGTGCATGTCTGTTGTGTGAAGATGGGGGTATTGGGACATGAAGGTGTGGTATGGGGGGTGCAACAGCAGGCAGCAACAGACGGCTGAACCTTTGGAGTAAGACTACATCAGGCCTGATAGCTGCTCCTCCACTGATGATCCTCGCAGGGCAATTTTACATTTCAGAAACAGCTGGATCTTTTTTTTTTTTTCAGGTGCAGCATATGAGCAGTTAGCCTTTCTTTCTTTAAGTCTCCCAAATCTAGAGTGATACAATGCACAAGCCTTGGCCTTGTGGCCTTTGCATGTGGTGCATTTGTCAAAAAACGTCTCTATTGCTGTTGACCACATCACGGCCGAGCTGCCAGTGAGTTCTCTCTTTTCAAGTGAGATTTATCAGCACAGTGCACCTTGCTTACATGCCTCTTGTTATTGTAGCATGGTGCTACTACCACACGGAAACTCCAAGATAATCACACCACACACTGCTCTGCTCCAACGAGATGAAACAGTGTCAGCGCCACAGATTGCTGCAACATATTGAATAACAGGACAACATCTGGATTACTGGTTGAGCCAGAGGATCTTTTGCTCACCTCAAGGAGCTCTGACTAGAAAAGGGAGTTCTACCTCTGATTAAGACTTTTCACAGACATAACATCTTTTGTTACCATGGTTAATTTTAAGAGTGGACTTTGCAAAAGGTACAGTATCAGACCAGAGACTGTAGGAAGTCATGGGTGGCATTTATTTCTCATTTGCTGTCTCCAATCTGTCTGGCTAAAAGAAAGCAACTGGCTTGTGTGTGTCATCACTACGCTGTACCCGAACGCTGACATTTCATAACATAGCACTCCCAGAGTTCTTGACAACCAATTTTCAACATTCCCATTTCATGATCCAGTACAATGAACACTACCAGGGAGAACACTGAAACCAAACCTGAAGTCACGGGGACGGTGTGTTGTTGATGTGTATGGTTACATGTGGACACTGCTGTACATATACATGTGTTGTTCTTTTGGTTCATGATTAATAATTTTCCACAGACAGCTTCTATGTATGATCAATGATGTCCCACATGAACAAACAATTGTCTTTGGAACAGTTTTAGTTGTATCACAAGAAATGTCTGTCTTTGTCTTCTCTTCTTTGTGTCACTTTCTTCTCTGGTTTGAAGTGGGTTGGCTCATTGTGACAAAGAAGATTTTAGATGTTTTTTTGTGAACCAGTTTGGTTTGGGAACATTTGGATCAAAATATGATCACAGTTGGTGGGTTGTTCGTCCACATGGCCATGTCACAGTCAAATAAATAGGATCAAACCACACCTACAGTGTCTTGATGGAGCAGAATAACTGGGTTTTTGAATGATATGATGATATAAATGGCAATAATGCATTATACATTTATTTTTTTCATGCATTTTTACTTTGGCTTTTGCTTATTTATTAATAATACTAATATTTAGTATTACAGAGAACCTTGCAGAGAAATACTTAATATGTGAAACCAATGAATCAACCCCAACCAATGGATAAAGAAAATGCCTTTTCCCTTTCATTTCATGACTAGGGGGAAGGAGAGACATTTAACATTTATTCTAATAGAATAAAATAAAACAATCACTTACATCAGCTTTAATGCTATGATTATACAAAGATATTTTGGTGTGTTTGTTTGGGGATGGTCTTTTTCCTGTTTCATTGTCTTTATTGTCCCCTGCCCAAAGCCAGATACATCAAGAAATGGTTTTCCCACTAAAGTGTGGAATAAGTCAGGTGGCCTGCTGGGACCCCAAACTGATTCAACACCTTTGGAGTAAATTGGAACGCCAACTGTGAGCCAGACCTTATCACCCGACATCAGTGGGTGACCTAACTATTGCTCTCATGGCGGAATGCAGAAGCAGAAGATTTATCTACTGAAAAAATGGCATATCAGCACACATCTTGAGGAGCCCGGCTGTGACCAATTACCTTACGACATTTCATATAGACTGTAGTGTTTAATGCTCATGACAAACCTGGTTCTCTGACTAAAGCCTGTAAGGCAGTGCCTCCTCCCAAGCAACATAATTATTGCCATAAAACTGTTCCAAGTCTGGAGGGGACAATTGCCTTAAAGACAAGTTCTGGGAACAAATTTCCCTTTCCCAGCTGTCATTCCATAACCATAACCCACAAAATCGATGAGTATAGTTGAACCCTAGTAGCTATAATTAGCAACACACACCTACAAATATAAAACAAGCGCACCAAGGCAGGTTATTAAAGGTCCCAAATTATACTGTTTTTCATCAATTTCACACAGCTGTCAGAGGTCCAACAACACTGTATTCAAAATGTATTGCCCCAAACCCATCTGTGGTCCTGAATTTCATCTGTCTAAAAGTCGCTCTACTGAGTTCTACTGAGAGCAGGCTGTTTCTGTGCCTGCAACTTTAAATGCTAATGGGCTCCGTCTGTCAACGCCTGCCTTGCTGCTACACGCCCCACTCAGGGAGAGGATGCCTCTTATGCTAGTGGTAGCATGCATTAGTGTTTACGTTGGATGTATCGCTATGGCTCGCAGAGATATTTTCGTTCAGCCGAACCAGTTTGACCCAGAATTGGACCCAGAAGGAGAGGCTCCTGAAGAAGTACAGACTCTGCGGCTGCATCAGGACGTTTCAGAATGGTTAGTGTGCCTGAATAATGTTAGTTTGTTCGTATGTGTTGTTACAGTTACTACCATGTAGCTAATGGCTAACAGCTAGCGAAAGCTGTGTTTGTCTCCAACAGTCTCAGAACTCTTGGACATTGTCCGCATCGTCTCTGTCTCCAGTCTGCACATGTTGACTTTTTACTGTGACAACCAAGCTCCCTCGTAATATTATTAACATTAAACTCGCTTCAAACGCCATTGCATAGCGGACTGAAGTGGAGCTAACTAGTTAGCCAATTTCCAGCTGACTTCACCATACTCGTAGACAAATGTAAATACTATCAGACTGTGGCGACACTTACTTGTGGCTCAGGTGCAGTTGCTGGGTCCGGTATGGTTGGACGGATCCTTTTACGAGGGTCAGTATCGAGGCAAAGCTAGCTTTGTACTGACCCTCGTTACTGAAGCAGTCCGATAGGAAGTTGTTAGCACACACATATTACATACAAGCTAACACGAACCACAGCCGTTAAGTAACGACAGGAGTTGAATTCTGAACAGCCTGTAGGAGCTCCGTCTTACCAGTGGGTGGGCTGCAGAGACCATGCAGGACTTGTTAGCTTTCCTCATTCTGGGAGTTGGCAGGCTCAGGGAGGACCAGCTTATATATGTTGAGACCAGAGAAAACTTGTTTTTCATAATATGGGACCTTTAATATGTCTGATCTGTCTGATAATGATGACACTATATCATTATATATATGTATTACTTACATATTAGTTACAGTGATGTCGATGGCAGTGCAGGGTTGTGTGTTGATCAGTGATGTAGGAAGTTTTCACAACTTAAAACAGCTGTAATCAATAACATTGTATTTAATAATAATGTGATTGTCATGCGATGAGCAGAACTTACGCACAATTATCTCCAGACTCTGCAGCTCCCCTCAGCTTTAAGAGACTTTATATTGAATTTCAGACCATTGTTAAGCTGTTTGCTCCACAACTGTACTGTTAGCGTCACTCTCACTGCCTTTATTTTGGTGGCAAAAGCAAATAGCAGAAAAACACAGTTAGAGGCGAGCTGGTGAACTTAGTGGAACATTTGCAGCTAAAAGTGGGATAATTCTCAGGGTTTGGTAAGGACCCGAAAGTTAAAAAATAATTTTGGATTTATATTGCGTCTTAATGGATGGAAAGGTTTCCCCATTATTGCAGCATGTGTAGAAAAAGATCTGTTTGATGACCATTTTCAACTTAAGGTTATAATTTTGTCAGTGTTGGGTTTACACCTTGTCTCTAAAAAGTAAATCTAACAAAAATGTGCTTGTATTATTTAAAGTAAAATGAATATATGCAGGATTGTTCATATGCATATGTACAAACTCATCAAAAATATATACACATAAAAAAATAATGATAACTTATGGCCCACAGGAAGTTTGTTGAAGTGCCTGCATTTGCAGAGATTCTGCCATCGTCCTGTATTTCTTTTGTATTCCTCAGTATTTTGTTGCGTTCGGGACATTTCTTGGCATCTACCTTTGGGCAGTGGGTGTGTAGCCCCCAGCCTACAGCGGACTGGGTGTTAAGTTGGGAGTCTATAAGAACATTGGGCCTCATTCATGAACCTTTCTTACGAACAAATTTGTTCTTAAGTCCCACTTACGAAGATTTTACGAAGATTGTGGCATTCATGAATTTTTTCTTATCTAGGATTTTTTCTTAGGCAAGAACAAATCCTACGAACACTCAGGAGTACTCTTACGCACATTTCAGTGCCGACATGTTGGCATGGTTGTGTTTTCTTCTCTTGTGTAGTTCAATAAAATGCAATATTACAGTGATAATTCAGTCATATTTATTCATGTATTTATTCATTTCATATTTTTGGTAATTTACAAAGAATTTAAATTCTAAAATAAATTAGATGTGCCAATGATTTAAGATAAATCAAGTAAATTGGAAACATGCCATCAATTAGTAACCCCCCCCAACCTATTTATACGTGGCATTTCTCCATCCAAGGCCCGCAAAACAATGGCATATATATTGCTCCTGCGGCTTTCATCAATGTAAGAACACAGCTGCGAACAATTCTGAGGCTTACGAACGAGTTGGTGAATCTGACGTAGGGTTTTCTTAAGGAACCTCTTAAGAACAACTTAAGAAAGAATCTAAAAAGATTCTTAAGAAGATATTGGTGAATGAGGCCCATTGCTACCAAGTTACATCGCTGTCCATACCTCTCTCCTCTGCTCTTGACCTGTCATGGATGTATAAAGAGTTGGAGATCTGTGTGTGTGTGTGTGTGTGTGTGTGTGTGTCTGACCGAGGGAGGGGCTGAGCTACACACACAACCACAGATCTGTGTGTTTGCAATGTCTTATTTCACTGATCCAGGAGGGAGGGGACAAATTTGAATTTGTGTTTGCAAACAGCAACGGACAAATCCTGCATAGTACATCTTTAATATGTAAGTAGCGTGTAATCTACAGTCCACTGTGCATTGTATTTTTTGTATGTAAAAACATTATGGTTATAGCAAACGTGATGTAAAATGTATATTTCCTTGTGAAGTGCATTGGAGCTGAAGTTAAAAGTTAACATGTATCAGGGATGCTCTGTAAAGTAAAGTGCATACCTACATGTTGAAGAAAATCCTGTGGACAGCCCAAAACAATGTTTAACAATTGCACATAGATGGATTATAATATTCTACTGTCCACACGTTTGGGCCGTATAGTGTACTTACCGGTGGCAGTGATCTAGTGCAGCCATCCACTAGGCGACCTGTTGCATCCTATATTTGTTATTATACAGACATGAGCCCAGGCCTTTGTGGCTTTGCATCTGCTACTGTAGTTACACCATGGCTTCACGACTCTGTGGTGTCGCACTGCTTCGGCAAGCTCCAGATGATATGACTTGGAAACAAGATAGAGCACCTGGCCAGCAGAGAATGTGGAGAGAATATGTAAATGTGCCAGGCGGCAGAGGTTATTTGGTATTTGTGAGATGAATGAAATTCTCCCCTCTCTTTTCCTCATTTCCCCTCTCACATTTGTGTGACTAGACTAGTTAAGTCCTTGTCACTCAAGCTGCCAAGGTCTATGGGGCACCAGAGCGAGAAGCCGAGTAATGGGAGAAAAAGTGAGAGAGAAAGAGAGGGAGAGAAGGTGAGAGAAATTGGGCCAGGGATGATTGCAAATTGTCTGTCTAATGGCTGCCACCCAGGAAGCCATTTCAGGTGACTTGTTATCCGTCATGAGAGAGGCAGACCTGCCAGGATCCCTCTTCTCACTCTCCTTCTCAGTGGGCCACCATACCTAAGAGCTTCAGGCTATCACCAGTGACCTCACCTCTTAAAACTCCTCTGTCTCCAATTTTAGATGCCTTTTCTCTTCTCCTCTCCCTCGCTGTTGCATTCTCCATGTCTCTCCCGCTCCCACTTTGCCTCATCCTCCCCGCAGTGCGTCTCTCTGGCTCCTGCTCAGCAGCTGTTGTTTAGTGATAGATCAGTGAAGCAAAAAATGATGCTGGGTATAAAAAATAGATCTCGAAGCAAAGCACAGCCTCCCTATTCTCACAACCTATTGTTCTGCATTAGCAGCAAGACTTTAGGGATTCATTCAGAGGTAATCATTTGTTACTCACAGGCACCGTGTCTTTCAGGCACCAATGATGAAGTCACCTCTGAAAGGGCCACAAATGAGAGAGAAGTCGTTTGCTATCTAACCATGCTGGATAACCATCCATTAGTGGGCCTACGCTGGGAAACCTTAATATGTAAAAGTCATTTTTTTTAGCCTTTAATCTCTTCCTGTAAGACATTGTTTGTGACTCTGTAAGCATCCAAGTGTTTTTTTTTTAATTCAGAGCAATTTATATGGTGTAAAGATTCATGGGTATATGCTTACAGTAAGCAGAGTGAGAACAGCACTGATCCCTCCACTGCCTCAGATTGACATTAGAGAGGAAATTGACATGCAAACCAGGTCTGCTGAGAGGTAATCTGTATGTGCACCGTATCACGTGGATCACAGTTTGGAGGCAGCTAGCATTAAAAGGAACCTGTCAAGCTAAGTGTGCTTCTCAACCTTTCTGCCATTACTCTGACATGTTTTGTGACCCGTGAACTGAAGTCTTGTCAGGACCTGGTCATTTTACCAGCTCTCAACACAGACGGGAGGGATCCTAGTAAATCTGCCACTCCTAAAAAAATGCTTTCTGCCTCCTCTGCACAGCAGGTGGCACTGATTGGCTCCTGCACATATCCCTCACTTGTCAACTCGTCCCTGTGATGGCTCAAGGACTGCACGAGAAAACCTGGCATTAGTTGTCCGGCCCTGCCAATAACTTACATTAGGGATGAGAGGAGACGCTATCAATCGGATTGGATGTCAACACGTCCGATCAATCTGACAACTTCTCTCTGAAGTACTGTTGTTGCTGTTCGAATCATGCCTCAATTTTCATGAATCATTTTTCACATAGTTTCTTTCTATTTCATATAAAGATCTCAACTGGATGAAAAGTAAATACCTTAGCACTGGTTTAGATACCCAAAGATAGTTTGGTTACACTGAAAGCAGAAGCATCCTGATTATTAAACCAGTGCCATAATGGATCAAGCCAAATAAAAACTGTACTGGTTAAAGGATAAATACAGCCTGAGTGAAGGGTGGTTGGAACGGTCATACAATGGAGAGCAGGGTCTTTGTTTTGTCAGTTATATTACATAAATAAGTCAACAGGTAAATTAAGCACTCACATTACTTATGTAACTTGATGTGAAATGTCACATCATACATTTTGCTAATAATCCCATACAGGAAATCTACTGATAGTATGATGGGTACAAAGTATAGCAATAAAGTCTGTAAACTGTGTTGGATGTTTACAATAGTTAAATAATTTAACCAATTGTTTAATTTTATTTTACACTTTTATTCCTGGAGATGTCAGACTACCATTTAGATATCATGTTAATGAGATAATATCACAATATCTACATTACCTTAATGAAGATCAACAATCCCACAAACCACTGATAGCCCTTGCATCTACACAAGCTAAAATACAAACCTGCAAGCAACCCATACAACAAATCATAAGATATATATTTAATACTCATACTTTTTCTACTACTACTGCTACTACTACTACAGTAGTTTAGCATTTTAAGTAGCGCTCCTCTGCTTCACAATCATTCCAGTGAGGCAAGAACTGCACCCTCCTGTTGGATCGTCATTGATGTAAAAGCTCCACATGAAAGAGAACCCCTCAAAACAAAAGTCAGTCAAAAAAAGAAAAGACTTCAAACATTATATTCCACAAAGCCATTAATGCATCACACAGACCCACCACTACATAATCAGGCCTCACCTAAAGATCTTTTTCAAGGCGGCCACTCTGTTTTAGACTCTCTAGGGATGGTTGGACAGCATGTTTTGATGCTTCAGGGCTCTCCAGGCGTCTGTCCTGTGGAGCCTGATTGCCTTACAGCCCGCTCTGTGGAGAAAATGAGGTTGAGGTGGGCCACCCGGGCCTCTCCAAGGCACAGAGCCATTGCAGTCGAAGTGAAGCCCTGACCCCCAGCAGATTTCTAATGGATTTTAGGCGTCACAGGCAAACACACAGCTGGGCTCCAAACAAACTCATCAGAGCACCCCAGATTTGTGGCTCCCCCGTCGACCCATGCACCCACCCACACAATCCTGCCTCCTGCACACTCTTTCTGTACTTGTGACAGGCAGTCACCGCCTGAGAAACCGAATCCACCTCTATTCTTTGCAACTCACAGCAATGTAAAAAAAACATCTATTCTTACATTGGCTATTTTTTCAATAAGATTGATTTGTTGATCAGGTTTTAAGTATTTCAAGTGTTAGGCAGCACGTGTAAGAAGAGATATCAGTGTTTCATAACTCACTTTTGCAGGATTTCCCTGTGTTCCGCTCCTCTCTGTCTCTTTCTGCCTCCTTCTCTGTTCCTGTGTGGGTGGATATTTGTGTATATGGTCATATTTTTGTAGAGTACTGTGGTTGTATTAAGCCAGAGCGAGTGTAGTTCACCCCACTTTCTGAAAAAGTAACTCTGAAAATATCAAGGTTGACAAACTGAAACATACATTAATAAAAGGAGCATTCAGTATTAGTTTTTTTGTTCGTACTAAGGATGATGGGCAATTTGTATGTAAAAGGTTTTCAATGATCAGTGTCATTTAACTGAATGTCAGCTTCATGAATGGATTGGAATAAAAGTGGATTTGAGCTAAGCCAGGCTTCGTCACTCTTTGATGCAGTCCTTGATCCAGTCTTTGGACCTTTGCCACACATGGGGAAGTCATGAGTACATGTCCCTGGCAAAGTGGCTGGAGGCTTGGCAAGGTCTTAGCTTTTGTCTCATAGAAGTCACAGGTATTGATTCACGCTTGAGGTGTCTCTCTGTGGAGATTGGCTTGCTGCGCTAGCACTATCTTGGGTGGCAGTGTATTCATAGTGTACTGAACAATGGAGCTGAGGGACGATGGAGCTAAATTGTTCTGAATGACTTTCATAAGCAGCAGGGGCCTGTGGGTTGTGGGAGAAAGCAATAAAGTTTAGAGGATACTGAGGACGAGGGAACATGTTAACGCTCAAGCTTCCTCCGAGTTGCACTTTTTGAAGTACCGCAGCTTGACATGTTATCTTACCTCGTCCTGACTCCCACAAATTCTCAAAAGCAGCAACGTAGCAGTCAGGAAATAAAGTGGGCAGCATTTTTACATTTTTGGTCTATGTTTTTCTGTGAATGGCTGCAGTCCGTTTCCATCAAAAATCAACTCGGTGCAAATTCTACGCAGAGCAGAATACAGAGCTGCTTCTGGGATGTTGCTGAAATGTGCCATGGCACAGCGGGTGGAAAAACGAGCATTGTCTGGAACGGCTGCGATCAGCTCTGAGACATGCCTGGTGGCATCCAGAGGTGAGAGTGACAGTAAATCTGAAGAGAGAGAGAGAGAGAGAGAGAGAGAGAGAGAGAGAGAGAGAGAGAGAGAGAGAGAGACAGAGAGAGACAGAGAGAGAGAGAGAGCTTTTGGTTGCCACAAAAACGGCTGGAGATATCCTGACTTTCTGTCAAAAATATTTGTTTTTTGTTGCCACAAATACGACTGAAATAACGTTCTGAGGTCGTCTTAAAAATAACCCTGGTCACACTTACAAAGGGCAGCTTCACACCTGTCCACTACCATCTTGTCCACTGCCCAACATGAAAGCTAGGTAATACACCTGTAATGTGAGCATGATATGAGATATTTTGTTGAAATGTCAATATGGTACATAGTCTACAACACGTAGAAATGTAAGTGGATGTATCAGTGGTTTGTAGAAATGTCAAATGACAACATTTTATTGTTAGAGACTGGGCTGGTGTTGGAGGTAGATACAGAATGCCAAGTGGAGAGAGGGAAAGAAACAATAAAGTAGCATTAGCCTGGCAAGCTGTAACATTAAAGGTTCCCTATGGAGTTTTGTTAGCAAATACAGTTATGGTTCAACGAGCAGTAACAAACTCTACAGTGTGATCTAAAATAAAGGTTGAAATAAAAGCTGAACTATAACCTCGTATTTTTAGGTTTGACAACAGCTGACCAGGTTTAGTTCTCCTTTTGAGGCCTTTACAGAACTTTATTACATCCTTCTATAGTACTGACCTGTAGAAAGTGAGGTTTGATCCAGCACTTTATGCAACCTCTCAAAGTTTTACTAAAATGGAACTCTCTTCTCTGCTAATTACGCTTTGCTAACTTGCTCAGAGGTGTATAACTTTAACAGCCTGTACAGTACTTTATGGATTTTGACTGACAACTACCTTCATGCTGATGCAGTGATAAAGGTTGGAATTTTAGTGGTTATACCGAAGAACACTTTTTAAAAATTATTTTAACTTGCGCAATAAATCTAATCACTGGAGCTTGAATTAGCTTCAAGTGTCTCGGTTTCCATTATTTCCACAGTCATAAGCTTCACATATTCATTATTTGGAGTCATTGCATGAGATTAATTTTGCCTTCATTCCTCCTCCATAACCTAAACTGACCTCCTGGCAAGCCCAACACGACATCCAGAGAATGATGATGACACTAAAGACAGTATTCCTCATAGAGGATATTCAAGTGATTTCCATCTTATTAACATCTTCATCTCTGGAACATTGCTTGTAGGCTGCCTTAGGCAGAAAAGATCTGAATAAATGCAGCCCACATTGCTTTTTTTAAGTAAAAAGTGCTATTCTAGACATTGGATTTTGCTATAATCATAAATGATGTGTTGTTCCACTGTGTGTATTCCACTTATCAGTTTGCATGTGCACAGTTATAGATCTGTTTAATTAGAGACACTTACCTAATCTTTGGGCTATAATTTTGAGTTGATATTTTGGGTGCGTGATAATTAGCATGTAATTCATTAACAACATCAAACTTCCTTCAACACCTGCACACTAGAGATCAAAAACTGCCCAAATTATTTAAAAGCTAACAGCGAGAAAAAGTGAGAAAACGTGAGAAAATCAGAATCACCATAGAAACAGATGAATGGCTCAAGGTTCTGAAGGAGCTTCCTTCAGAACAGCAAGAGAAACAATGCATTGTGGAGAGCCAAGGTGCATTCTGAAGTATATGCATGCTTACCATATGTCTCACATGGCTGCATCCTCTCGTACAAGGCTGACACTTCCGCTCTCACTCACTGTAAGTTTGACACTTATCCAGTTATTGACGTTTTGCATTGTGATGAAGGCTCAGCAACATAAGCAAAAATGCCCAAATTATATTTGCAAAGCGGATCATGCCATCAGGAATATGAAAGCAATGATTTACAGATTCTATGCTCCCGTTGTTCTTTAAGCTGATTGACCCACATAGCTGAGACCCCCTGCAGATCCACGATCTTGTTTCCTGCAGGAAGGAGTTTGGAGAACCAACAGCATGTTTCATCCTCTGTCCTACCAATCTGGTCCCAGTCGTACCACTTAAGAGTCTCTAAGGTCTGTCCATAGCCCAGAGCATCAGATTTCAGACTGCTGCCAGTGAACAGATAAAGCCGTGGAATCATACGATGCTTTTATAGCTTACCAAAGTAACTAAATTCTGATGCTTTTAATGTTCTTGTCACGTCAGACGAGTATTTTGGTTCTTTTACAAGGGTAAAAATAACCAGAGAAAATCCTTTGTACTGTTATACCGTACATAAAAACCTCTTTTAGCTTACCTTTGAGTTTGATATATAATAATAACTAATCTTACAAATATAATGAGTAAAAAATTAAAAATAATTGAAAGACTGGGAAATCATTAAACAAGTAATTAAAACTTACCTCAAATACAACGTAATAATTCTCATTTTCAAAGTACATTTTTTTTAATGCAGAATTTGTATTTCATAATGACACTTTTAATAAAGACAAATAACTATGATAGACAAAAGAGACCTTTTGTATGTTCTCATTTCTTTATCGTCGCCAGTAGAAGCTGGTTAGCTAGTTGTTCTCAAGCCACAAGGACGAGGTTAGGCTCAGGAGTTAATTTGACATAGTGGCCAAACTGTGTAATTACAACCATTTGAATAAAGGACGATTTGAAACAAAAATATGCATAATGAAACCAAAATACAAAAGACACATTTAAAAATTGTCGGTATGAGCCCTTTGGGGTACCATATGTTTTAGCATCAATCTCACATTCATGATTAAACCACTTGATGAAGCAACTGACCTGAAGCAAAAGCAACTAGTTGTAGAAGAGAAGCAACTTTTGTTCATTCACAAGAAATTATATCATGAGGGCATCACATTTTTTACACTGTCCAGTGTTAAATCACATTCTACATGTATCCAGATGAAAAGCTATTCCCTCTTTTTATTAATGTAACGTTATTTTATGCCTCCACCGGTAATACAACCGTGTAGGTCAAATATCCTGTTTTCAGTGCCTGTTAAATAGGCTGCCTCCTTTTGAAAACAACAGTGCTATATGTGTTATGGATTCAGGTTGAAATATGAATCATCTGAGTTTTCCAAACTTGGTTGCTATCAATATAGGATGAAAATTCTTGGCTGAGGAAAGTTGAGGAGATTGTCGTCTAATTTGACCGTAAATGTAACGTGACAGCTGTGACAGTGGCTCTCTTTAATTGTTAGAAGGGAAATAATCTCTCTGCAAAGCCTCCTTATTGCAGCGCAGCCTTCTCTGCCCTCGTGTCTTATTTTGTGGACAGGAACAAAAAAAAAAAAGACTGAGGTAAAAACACTGTATTGATGATTTAGCATTACCTTTTAAGACATTTTTTCCTTAGAAACTAATACAGCTGCTTGCTTCCATCTTATGTTACACTAACATCGCAGAGTTATCACTGGCTATCTCTCCGGCTGTGAAATGTCACCTTTTTAATTCAGTGCCTGCAATAGCCTGATGTCATGTATTTCAATAGGGTCGGGACCACAGAGGAGAAACAGTATGAGATTTAATTAGGTGTTACAAGTGTAATATTTATAGTTCAAAGTGCCACTGATAGAATAAAGGAAGGATGAAGTATTTGCTTCATTTTGACCTGAAAACATTCTCAGTTTTATACTCATGCACCTGCAGAGTGCTAGATGGGCTTTATGGAGAAGGCACAATGGCTTTTCTGCCAGAGGCCTCATATGGGACTACCTGGGGATAGAATAGACTGCCGCTCAACAGGGATCTGTGGCTGCAAAATCATTACTGCTACAATCCAGTTGCGACTATGCAATCCAGCTCTCGCACTTGGTGCTTTTACATTCCTGTGTTATGTTTTGTTTTTTTGCCCGCGAAAGCTCCGATCAATACATGTAGAGTAATTGCAAAGAAACGAAGTCTGAAAAGCAGCTGCTGAAAGGGCTGAATACACCTGAAAATCCTGAACCCAGCGTGGAAACCTTGATTTAATAAGATTTTATTGTTCTCCGTCTATATGATTAAGGATTATGTTTAATGGCAAGGTCAGTGTGATTAGCTATCATATATATCTCGTCTGAAGAAAGTAAACATTTCCAGGCGTGTTGTGTGATTTGTTGTGTATAATTTACTTGGATTTATGGCTGAATTTAAGTTTTCATGATCCCTTTCACATCAGTAAATGGCTTTGTTCTCTTTAAGACAGTTGCAAAGCTTTTTACTGCCAGTACACTGATGCATTCTTAGATATACAGCTAAAAGTATTGTCTTCGTTCCAGTTCCAGAGTTCATGCACCTCTATACACCGTCATTTTGTCATGATGTATTTGTAGTGTTGGTTTAAACATCAGTGTCAATGAGCAGCCACCACTAAACCTGTAATGAGCCATAAAGGCTTAGATGGATCAACACAGGCAATTGTCACTTAATTAAAGCGGATTGTTGAAAAGTTAGTTGGTCGTTTACCTTTACAGATCGGTAATTGTAGTGTAGTATGCATGCCGGTACAAAATGTATATAATAAACATAATTAGGAGGCAATTTCACAGCAATTCACATTCACAAAGCCCACGGGGGATGTTTTCAGTAGATTTAGTGACGTCCTACAACATATCTCTGTTATCTTCAGTATCCAGTTTTTTCATGTTATATATTTTGAATCTTATTGATCAGTAAAGAAACGTATCAGTAACATCTTATACATCGATGTACCACAAGTGTGCTTGTTACACCTTGCTATAATTACTGTGAACAAATGAGACTACGGTTGACTGGAAGCCTTTATCTCACAGCACTGAAATAGTTTCCCCAAATTACAACCATTTTTCTCATTCAAAGTAGTTTTTGTCTTATTTATGCAGGTTTGTGTTTGATATTATAGTCACATTGGTCATTCACTGTTTGTTTGTTTTTTTAATCCAATCTATGAAAGCCTCTTGTGTGTACTTCAACAAACAAGACGAGGGTGAGAATGGCTTTACAACGTTGGCACAGTTGATGCCAGTCAAACAGAACCTTGTTCCTTGTCTTCCAAAGAAAAACGTTCAGCAAAAACAGCAAGCTAAATGCTGCCCCAGATCAGAACATAATGTCAAATGTTAAGGTGTCTGGCCAACTGCAGAATGTTGCAGTACAGTAAAACCATCACTGACAATGTTTTCATTCATTTTACAATACCCTCACCTGTAATACCACATCCACTTGTAGCAATCTTTATTTATTTGTTCATTCACAGTCTTTTGTTAAGGTTAAGGGAGCGTTTGTGATATTTTAATACTAAAGAGGCCCATCATGATTTGAGGCACAAGACACAGTGTACTGACATGTTACTGAAAACAGAATCTTTCTCTCTCTTTGAGCAAACATTTTTTAGCCTAATATTAACTACACAGATCACAAGATGTGATATCGCTGGTTTCTGGTGTCTAAAGCCAAGGCAGTAGCCCCTATAACACTTCCTTCATTCAAAAATGAGTGGGCGGAACTGACTGACCCTTAGAGTCCTGTGGGTTGCGAGGTGGGGCCTCCATGGATCAGACTTGTTGCAGAACACCCCACAGATACTCAATCTGATTGAGATCCAGAGAATTTGAAGAGCAGGTTGACGCCCCGAGCTCTCCGTCGTGGTTCTCGAGCCATTCCTGAGCAGTGACCCTTACCCTGACATCTCATTTGTTAATGCTCAGGATTATTACTCAACCAACAGCTATGACATTGACAAACTGGGATTCTCAGATGTTTAAAAAATATTATTTATACTTTATTGAAGCATCCATTTTTTAGTTACGCTGTGAAGCAGAGACCATTAAAATGGTCTAATAGCTCTTTTATAAATGAGAATAAATTATAAATCAAAATATGGAAACTTTCCTCAGGGTCTTGACTTGCTAGGTGAGCAGAGTGTATTTAACAGTGTTCTTACTGAGCCTGGAGTCAGACTGGTTTAATTGCATTTGTTTTAAGGCGGGTGTTTACACATGTAGATATATATTTATTAGTGAAGACATTCACTGCAACTATCAAAGAGTTTGTACCTCCTGAATGCATCAATTAATGTTAAAATGGATATAGTGTGGTGTAGGTGGAGTTCAGGCTACAGTACCTGAGAATGACATTCAAGTAGCAAGACATGCTACAGATCCAAAGACAGTCTTCAGTAGTCTTTGCTATGAAGTGCCGGTCTGCAGGCAAATGCTTTAAACTTCATGGATTTCACAAATAATGGGTGGAAAGTGACCAGTACCCAGAGAGGAGCCTCCCTGATAGCTCAGCGAACATATTTAACAACTGACAACTATCAAATTGGTGGAAGCCCTGGGTTTTATTTAGTCTGTGGGTTGTTTTGCACCAAAAACTGAGGAGCAAGACAAACATACAACTATTGTGTGTTTGAGGGTGAAACTAGCTGACTAGTGGGGTGCCGACTGACAGTGTTGGGTTCAATGACTTACAAGAGTTACAGATGTAATGCGTTACACTAAAATAAAAAGGCATAGAAAAAGAGATTTTTGTCTTGTCAGAAGCTACAACTGTATTGAGTTTTATATGACTGAGCCCACAATTAAAAGTATTTATTCCTGTCTCATAATATATCAGACTTTGACCCTCTGTCTGCCTGGTCATGCCTCTGTCCAGGGCCACTTGTTTATTTAGAAAGGTCTAGGCTATTTAATTGTTCTATAAAGGTTATTTGGGCATTTTGTTGGAAACAACTCAAAAGTAGTGTAATAAGCAATTTAGTACTCTAAGCAGATAGTAATATTGTAACATAATATTTACTTTAAAATGAAGGTAACCAGTAATATGTAACATATTACAATTTGAAAGTAACTTGCCCAACACTGCCAGCTGATGCCTTTGGATTGTACACCTATCAATTGTAAAATAAATACAATGACAGGTCTGTTTTTAGGATTTTGTGCGGCTGATAAATTATACTGATATAGTCTTTTATGAGTCTTATGCAGGTTTAGCAGACATAAGACATCTGGCATATCTAGTAGATAAATCTGCTATATTTTGATGGTAAACATCAGGATTTTCATGCATTATTAATATGATCTCCTGGAAGATTGTGCTTCTTTTCTCCAACTAGTGCAGCAGGAATGTCAAATATGCTTTACCTTCCTTTCAAAGCTTCTGTTATTACTGCCAGTTGCTGCTGTTTGTAACTGGAATTACATGCATCATGTTTGCTTGCCAAAGCTGACAAAGTGATACATTCACTTCAGGCCCACGTGACTGTTTGTCATTATGGAACCTTTTCTTCCATTGAGAGATGTCAACAGTTAACTGTTAATTGGTTTACTGCCGAGAATGTTCTTGACTGGGTAAGCATGTCAGTCTTGAGGTTGAGTTACATGCAGACACACTGTCTGAGGTAAAAAGTGAAGGTACTGAATGAAGTTCAGTATGGAAATGTCATCAACTGTAGGCTAAATTTAATATTGTGATGTTACTCTTCAGTTTAGTAGTAGTTCTACCACTATGCTGTGCCACATTCACAACAAGCACCCTGCTGTGTCTGAGGATGGCTGGCAGCCAAAGATCACATTGCTGCTTGCTGGGGGGGAGAAAGTGTGATGGCTAGTCCAAGGAGACCAGCACATCCCACAGCCAGTGTGAGTGGTGGAGGGCGAGGGATTCACAGTTGATAACGTTACCTTGAGCCCAAGTACGCTAAGCCATCGAGAGCTGCTGTGACTAATTTCATGGAAAAGCACCTTGAGAAAATGAGTTATGAGTAAAAGTCAAGCTAGCCAGGGCAGACAAGCTAACATTAGATCTGACAAGTGACAGCTGGACAGCTCTTGCAAGAAAAAGTTAACTTTACCACTAGCTGTAAATAGCTTCATCAGTGTGCTCCTTTCTCCAGCGCTGACACGGCTACAAAACAAAGCGCGGAAATCAGTCCAGGTATGTGAGACAGTTGTGGGAAAGACGGGATGTGGAGAGAATGCCCATAAATAGCTTAAATTTATTGACTACAATCCTAGATCTTGATTCTTGAAATCAGTTTTGTTTCATTTCTTTTCTGGTCTCTTTTTTGTTTTATTCATATTTTCTGTTGAATTATAATTGTGCACTGAACTGTCCATTTTTTTTTATTAAGCTGAGAGATTTGCTGAATAGTATAATTGAAAGAAACAAAAGACCTGAGATTTCTCACCTGTTTTGTTGCCCTTTTTAAGAAGCTGTCTGACCCTCAATTTATTTACAGTGAAAGATGTGCCTTTGTGGATTTGACTTGTTACTGACTAAAACGTCAATCCTACATGGTAAGAAAAGACCTGAACATCAGGACTTTAAACTTTAACTCTTCCAAATCATTGCTATTGAAAAGATCTGTAGCCTGGGGGCAATGAAACGACTTTGATCACAATTACTAAGTGATTCAACATCAATACATGGAGTCAGAATGCTTTTGAAACACAGAAAATTGCATTCGAATCAGAAAATGATATTTTAGAGCCAGCATGATAAAGGCAGGTAAAATAAGTACTAATGGAGTAAAACACAGAGACACACTAAGACTATCTAACTTGAGGCACTGCAGCATTATCATGGAGATTATTACACTCATCATGTGTATGCTAATACATTTGTATATGCTGTGTTACACCATGGTCTGCTACACACCCCGGGTAGGACAGGAGCCATTTATAATTGATACCCAGCATTTACTGCAAGCCCAGGTGTGTTGCAGGAAATAACCACTGACCCAATTACAGTTTGTATCCAGCATGCTTTGGTTAATTTGTGTAAAAGCCATAATTGCTCTTGGTTTTATAATTCATGAACAAGGGCGTGCGGCACTGGCAGAGCACCAGCATCTATTACTCAATCACCCATGAGTGCATCACCACACTTGCTCTACATAGACACAAAGCAAGCATGTGTGTGTCTGTGCGCGCATTCACACTCGCACACAAAGACAAACAAAGCCTGGAAATGCACTTGTGTTAACTGGTTGCAGATGTGAAAATTGTGGGTGAGAAAGATTATGAACTTGAACTGTGGTGAGTTGCCACTGGGAGATGCTAATGTGTTTTGACTGCAGTTGTTGTTTTTCTCCTACAGGTGCTTCTTCCATCAGAAGAGATTGGCAGTTGGTGGGAAGTCAACGTGCTCATTGTTAACAGCATCGCCCATGAAGAAAGAACTGCACTACATGCTTCAGGCTGTCGGTGTTCCTGGGATGGCGCGGATCAAATTCTTGCTATTTACCGGGGAGAATTTTCTCCCTCTTCTTCCACATTCCTCCACACGGTTCACTAATCCACCTCACATGTCTGAGCCACTTTTTCGGTTCAGTGGTATATTTTTCCTGTTATAATATAGAAAATGTTTTGTCACATTAAGATTTGTTCAGTGAATCTATGAAGGCCTTAGAAAGCAGGTTGTGGAGCTAATTTCTACCACATAATAACTGCCAACACTAGGATGTGAAGAGGAAGGAGATTTTCTGTCAGCAAATAGCCAGCCCTTGACATCCCTGCCTCATCCAACCCTACAGCACAGATGATTAGAATATATTCAAGGATGTGTAAGAAAAATACATTTGAATTGGTCTGAAATTCATAGCTGAAAGTGAAATAATAATATCATTTCTTTCTTTCTTTTTCTTTTTTTTTTACAAACCATTGTTGGAGATTGTGTGTGTGTGTGTGTGTGTGTGTGTGTGTGTGTGTGTGTTGAGGAGCCCTCATTGCCAGGCAGCCATTCAAAAAGAAGAAGAGCAAAGATAAAGTGATGCAGCTCTAAACAAAGAGACTCTGTTTTCTTCATTCTGGTGCCTTTCGAATCTTCCCTCCAGTGTATTTTTTTATGATATTTCATATTTTTCTGCATCCTTCCTGACAATGTTGCTAAGCATCATGGTTTGCCAATAATGACGTGTGACCAGAGCTGGAATCTGGGGGTCACATGTCATCCTCCAAGCTCAGCTTATAAGAGGAGCATTAGGAAACAGGGCAGAGCTCAGTGTGAGCTGAGAGAGCAATGATGGCTGCATGGCAGTTTAGCAGAGATCTTGTCTAGTGGCAATTAATGTACAGTATAGGATACAGTTAGGTGGCAGCTGTCACTGTCCCTACTAATATTCATGCCATTGCTTTTCAACACTAACTTTATCCATGCTAGTGATGTTGTTAGGACGACAGTCCTGGTTTTTGCGATGACTATTAACCACACCCCCACTCTCTGTTTGAGAGAGAACGTCAACCGTTAGACACGTAGCAAAACTGACTGCAAGGGGGCTTAAAGGAATGAAAATGATTAAATAATAAGTAAACTGTAACAGCAAGCTTATGTTAAATGTTTCCAAGGAAAGAATGCAGGGTAAGTTGGTCCTTTGCTGTCAGCCTTGAGGATTTTACGCCGGTGTGACCACTGCATATTTCTTCTTCTTTCTTTCATCAGGCAGGGTTGTCTGCACTTACTCATCTAGGCCTCTGCTGTTGTGTTGCCAGATACAACAACATACCCCACACAAAAACTACAACAACTTTAACTCTTACCCTAACACCCTTGTGATCTGTATCACTTTTGGGAGCTTTAAAAGAGAAATTACCAATCGGGAAATGCTGCAGGAGCCAAAAATAGGGTGATAGCGCTGAGAATTGGAGTGATGACAGGTGAGCAACATTACAACCTGGATGTTATGATTAGGCAGAGATTTCCTCAAATCTTTGCTTTTTTAAATCATTTTATAGAAAATATTGGTCACTTTGAACCATAATGAGTGTTAGCAGTTATTAAAATGAAATAATTCAAAACAGAAAAATGCTGACTGGCTGCACATACCCACACTGAGGCCATAGCCCAAAAATGGGGTCACAAATCCATGTTCAATTTAGAAGGTAACAACCCAAAACAGGGTCAGAAAACCATGAGCCAGGGTGTTTGTCACTTAGCCATCGTTGTTCAACAGTCATACACGACGCAAGAGACAGCCATTTCTCCTGCAGCCGCGAAAAACACAAGAATGCTTTTTTTGTAATGTGAGCGGGGCACACAGCCATGTCCATGTTGTCTCTCTGTTCGCATATTTTCTTAATGAGCTCTGATTACTGGTCCTTTTAGCTTGACATAGATTACAACCCACAGTTGGTGCTGTAACAAGATTGTGACAAACAACTCAGTTTTAAATGGGAAAATCCTCTGATGGAAACTACATACTGGCTCCTGAAGTCACTAAAGGAACGGCGTCCAGCTGGCGCGGGATTGCCAACGACCCTCCGAATATTAGAGAGCTTTCAAGTTGTATTATAGTTTTAAGTGTGGTTATCCACATTTACTATATATCTAAGCACAACATCCAATAAACAAGATATTGCATCAAAATATTAGTCCTTGAACTTGCATAAAACTACACCTGTGAAACTGAGTGAATAGCTGTAGTAATGAGAGTCTGGGTAAAGACACTATTAAATGAACAGTGTATGCTGCTGAGTCATCTTTTAGTGCTGCTCTCTTTGTGTGTTTTGTAGAGTTGAAGATTGCCCATGTTTACTGTTATTACTGCAATCTGATTGTTATGCAATTCATAGCATTACATTTAGATAGAACAGAATTCCTCCAGAATTGTTTTGCATTATTTTGCTCCATTCGGCCTCTGCCAAAGTCTGAATGTCTTTATTTCGGACAGATTAACCAGTAGAGCAGTCCTGTATGAAAGAGATCATATTGTGACACTCAGTTTGCACTGTGTACCCACGATTCAGCTGAAAATTAACTCAAGTTAAAATTGACATTGACACAATGTCAATATAAATGTCAATATAAGAAAAGACCTGCCTGTTGATTCTGCACATAAGCATGTATACATGTGTGGTGTCGAACCTGCAGCTGCTATCACTTTGTTCTGGTGGGTGCAGGTTGAACTGCAGAGCTGTAAGTGTTGGAGACTCTGCTCAGAGAAAAAACATATTGTTTCAGCAATAACTGCCCAACAATGTTGATGCATCAAGTGGTCAAAACCCCACAGGAATACCTTGAACCATGTCGTTAAATGTTTGCTCATGTTTGTGATGTATCACATTGACAAATGTAAATTTGTTTTGCTTTGTGGGCTGTTATATTATTTGTGTTCTTTCATGGAGCTGTTTGATGGAGCTCTTTCAGGTAAAAAAAAAAGCTCCACAGATGACGTATTTTTTCTTCTTCTGGATTTCCAACGGCTATGGTAACTTGAATATTAATCAACATTATTTAGCCAATTTTAAATGTATACATTTCAAACCTGACCTACCACTATGTGAGAGAGAAATGGCCATTTGGTCAATTTATTTATTTATTTCTAATTCAATCAGCACAGTAAATGTTTCGTGTCAGTCCTGTGGGCGGACCAGTGGACCTTCTACCCGTAAGTATACTCCTAACTGTCGAGTGAAATGATATCTGAACATTTCTCAACACAAAAACACCAAAGTGTTCTTGATCAATCAACAATATGAATAGGTTAGCGTCTATAGCAACCATCATGACAACAAAATCATACATAACAGCCCTACAATTTTCTGGCGAACCTGCAATAATCTTCGTAAAAACTGACAAACTTAAGACCACATACATTCATTGAGCGAGGATTATGAAAATAAAGTGCATATTTCTTGATAACTATGTCATCAAAACCCATTTTAATGTAATGCCTATCATAAAATATTGCATTGCAGCCATGTTTTTTGTACTTGCAGCCAGAAAATTGTAGAATAAAAGGAAATAGGATAAAAGAAAAGGCCAAAGAAATGGTAGACATCTCACAATTGAAGAGGTGTTATTGTGAAACTACCACATTCTGTCCTGTGGACCAACGTAGCTATTACACATTTTCATGTGAGACTTGGTTGGTCCTGCCAATAGACCAGATTCAAATAAACACTTATATACGTTGTTTAACAGAAGAAGAATCTTTATTTGTCAGTTATTTTTACATGTAACATGCAAACACACCTGAAATTAGTCCTCTGCATTTAACCCATCACTAGCAGCACATACACACTGCAAACTAGGAGCAGTGGGCCACCATGTCAAGTACCCGGGGAGCACATGGGGGTTTTGGTGCCTTGCTCAAGGGCACCTCGGCAGTAACCCAGGAAGTGAACTGGCACCTCTTCAGCTACCAGTGCAGGTCAGCTACAAACAACTTTTATTTTTGTTTAAATGTAGAGTACTTCCTGGTTGATACTTGTTTGACCTGGTTCAGGTGTTTAACATCAATACAAAAAAAAGGCAAATAAAAGGGGGCATTGGATTCAAAATTGACAATCCAAAACAGAGGTTCTGTGAAATGTGAACTTAAAATTCAAAACACAAGCTTAGAAAAAAACTCCTCTTACATAGTTGGTCTCAAAGAATAATTTAATGAGGCTCAGCAATATTTCAATCCACTTCCTCTAATCAGCTGTTCATGGGCGTTTTGTTTTCTCTCCCTTTAACCAACCAGGTTTTGATACAAACACTATCAGCAAAATCATGTCACTGGAGTCAAACTTTGAATTTGTTCTCCTCTCTCCTGCTGTCCGCTATCATTTCAGACAATGGTACGACCCTCCTCCACCCCGTTCTCCTTCAGTTCCTCACAGTGGCAGGTTGAATATACCAGAATCAACTCCCACCGACATCACTTCTTCAGAATTTCTGCGTCCATCACCACACACCACCAGTGTCGAGACTCCATCGGTAGATAATTTTTTCGAATTGTTCACTCAAAAACAAGTCTCTCCTGATTGAAATATTGTTTGAGTTCAATTATTTTTGCACACTTACAAAAGGACAAAATAATAATTATGATAATATAACTTCATCTTCATAACTTCAATATCCATGTAAAATGTTAATTGATTTTTCCTGTTTTTCTCCAACACACAAAAAAAGAATAAGCAAGAAGAAAAGACACATTTTTCGGGGTCAACCGAAATACTGTAACATTACAGAAAATAACAGTTTCATTAAACACACAAGTTTCCCCTAATTGAAATACAATTTCTAGCTCTAATTCAACATGAAATATAATAAATTTTTGGCTGTTTAATATTATATTATTGATATTCACATAAAAAAAACATTGACAATAACTTTAAATATGGTCACACGCTGTTATTTAAAATATATTAGTTTTGAAAGGGTTTCAATGGATGAGACATGCACATTTAAATGTCACATTAACACACTTGCTAGCAAGCTAAGACAAAAGTATGGTTATTGTAGTGTCTGGCAATTCACGTTGTGTAAACGTAATGACGTCAGAGTACGTGATGTATACTGGGAACGGGAGAGAAGTAAATAAAGAGCATGGTGATGACTGCCCAAGCGGAGTATGAGTATTAATGCCTTTAAGAAGTTGAGAAACACTACAAATGGCGACGAGGATCTAAAATGGTACGCGGAGAAAGCAGAACCAGTTGAAAAGAAAGTTGAATCTGACGAGGAGGAAGAAGAAAAGTGAACGGACCGTGAACATGGCGCTACCGACGGTAACTCCCTTTGATGTGTTGAGCGATTCAGCTAATGTTGGCGTCCGCTGGCAAAAGTGGCTAAATAGTTTTAAACTCTATTTAGTGGCGTCGGGAATCCGCGACGATGCACGGAAAAGGGCTTTGTTGCTACATTTAGCAGGAGCTGAAGTCCAAGACATCTTCTTCACTATGGATGAAACTGCAGGCGACGGTGGCTATGACGGTGCAGTAAACAAGCTGAATGCCTATTTTACACCGCAGAAAAATATCCCCTATGAAAGACACGTGTTCAGACAAGCAGAGCAAACACAAGGAGAGTCCATTGACAGTTTTGTGCGTAGATTAAAGAAGCTTGCAGCTACATGTGAGTTTGGGGACAACAGAGATGATTTCATACGTGATCAAGTGATTGATAAATGCTCGTCAAACACACTGCGCAGACGCTTGCTGCGACAGAAAGATTTAAAACTCCCAGAGCTCCAAGAAATTGCAAGAGTGATGGAGACAGCAGATTATCAAGCTGAAAGGATGGAAAAATTAACAGTTAATGCTGTGGAAAAGAAATGTGACAAAAGTAGAGATATATCTGTAAGATCCAGATTCTCCAAAAGCCAAAGTCAGTCACCACGTGATGAGCACGGCATCAAGTGTTACAGGTGTGGGCGTACAGGACACATGAGCCGTGAGTGCACAGTGACAAAGAACAAAAAGTGCAATAACTGTGGGAAAGAAGGACATTTCGCAAAGATGTGTAAGACAAAGAAAACACATAAAGTAAACAGAGTCACAACCACAGTAACACACCAAGGACCCAGCGACAGTGAAGATGACTATGTGTTTACAGTAAATAAGTGTGCTGCTGAGGGAACACTGTCCATATTAATAAATGACCAACCAGTAGACATGCTGATAGATTCAGGGGCTTCATGTAATATTGTGACAGAATCCAAGTTTGAGCAATTGAAGTCAAAAGGTCACATCAAGCTACGGCGTCCAGTGAAGAGAGTCTATCCATTCGGCTCTACAACACCACTCTGTGTAAAAGGTGTTTTCACTGCTGGATTCAAAGCTAATGAAACATCAGAACCAGTCACAGCGACAATCCAAGTGATTAAAGAGGCACAAATCTGTGTGTTGGGAAGACACACTGCTGAGAAATTGGGACTTCTACACATCGGCCCTATTGAACATGTAAACACAGTCCAGCCACAAGATATGACAGCTTTTGCAGCTGACATAGAGGACAAATATAAAGACTGTTTTCAGGGCTTAGGAAAGCTGAAAGACTTTCAGCTGAAGCTGCATGTGGATGACAGCGTACGACCAGTTGCACAGCCTGTTCGCAGAATACCTTTCAGCGTGAGAAAACAAGTGGAGGAGAAATTGAAACAACTTGAGGAAGCTGATGTCATTGAAAGGGTAAACGGACCAACACCATGGGTATCACCTCTGGTTGTGGTACATGGTAAGAAAGAGCCTAGACTGTGTGTGGACATGCGCAGAGCGAATGAGGCCATAGTGCGAGAAAGGCACCCCATCCCCGTCATAGATGAGATACTGGAGGACATGACAGGAGCCACAGTATTTTCAAAAATTGATCTGAAGTGGGGATACCATCAGATAGAGCTGGAGCCAGAGTCCAGGTCGCTCACCACTTTTGTAACACACACAGGGCTATGGCGTTACAAGAGACTGATGTTTGGTATCTCATCTGCACCCGAGATATATCAACACATCATTGGACAAGTACTACAAGCCATTCCTGGAGTGCACAACATATCAGATGACATCATTGTATCAGGAGAAACCATACAGCAACATGATGAGAGGCTGCACCAAGTCATGCAACGGTTGCAAGAGAGGCATCTGACAGTCAACAGCAAAAAGTGCCAATTCCGAATGTCACAACTGGAATTCATGGGACACGTGTTATCCAAAAATGGAATAGGAGCAGCTCAGTCCAAGATCGAGGCGGTGGAGAATACACGTCGGCCAACCAATGCTGCTGAGGTGAGGAGTTTTTTGGGACTTGTGAACTATTGTGGCAGATTCATCCCTAATTTAGCCACAACATCTGAACCACTTAGGAGGCTCACAAGGCAGTCCTGTAAATGGACATGGGGATCAGAGCAGGAAACGGCATTTGTGGAGTTAAAGAGACAGCTGGCCAGTTCTCATGTAATGGCATATTTCAAACAAGATGCAGAGACACATGTGGTTGTGGATGCTAGTCCAGTGGGATTAGGAGCGATACTGAGCCAGAAACAAGGTGATGGAACACACAAGCCTGTCTACTATGCTAGCCGAGCCTTGTCTGATGTGGAGCGTCGCTATTCCCAAACTGAAAGAGAAGCCCTCGCTATTGTGTGGGCATGTGAGAAATTTCACGTATTTCTCTATGGAAAAGACTTTGTGTTGATCACCGACCATAAACCTCTGGAAACAATCTATTCACCAAAGTCCAAACCACCTGCCAGGATTGAAAGATGGGCTTTGCGGCTGCAGCCTTATTGCTTTAAGGTCGTGTATAAGCCAGGCCCACAGAATGCAGCTGATTCGCTGTCACGCCTAACAGTCAACCAGCCAGTAAAGAAAGGAACAATGGAGGACCACGTTTACTGGGTGACTCAACATGCAGTGCCACATGCTTTCACACCACAACAAATGGAGGAATTGTCAGCAGCAGACCCCACTCTAGTTGCCTTACAGAGCTGTATCAAAACTGGTGACTGGAGCAAATGTGAACCTGTTTATCGGACAGTTAAATCTGAGCTCTCCACTGTGGGGAAAATAGTGTTGAGAGGTTCCAGAATTGTAATTCCTCAGGCTGCAAGACGACAGACACTGATGTTGGCACATGAAGGTCATCAAGGAATAGTAAAAACGAAACAGAGACTGAGAACAAAAGTGTGGTGGCCTGGAATTGATCGAGAAGCAGAGGAGCTAGTGAGGTCATGTCACGCATGCCAAATCAACAGTCCGACTTCACAGGAGGTTCCTACCACTAGGACAGAGCTCCCAGCAAAACCATGGCAGGTGCTTGCTATGGACTTGTGTGGACCATTTCCATCAGGACACCATCTGCTGGTACTGACTGACTATTACTCCAGGTGGGTGAGTGTTGATATCCTTCAGAACCCCACCTCTGTGAACATCATAAGTCGTTTGAAACACTCATTTGCAACACATGGACTCCCAGAATGCATAGTGACTGATAACGGCACTCCATTTCTGTCAAAGGAATTCAAAACATATCTGCAGGAACATGGGATAATGCATCGCCGTGTCACGCCATACTGGCCTCAGGCAAATGGCGAAGTTGAAAGGCAGAACAGAACACTTTGTAAGGCCATACGTGCAGCTCACGCTGAAGGGAAGGACTGGCGCACCGAGCTGGATTGTTTTCTTCTGGCTTATCGCAGCACCCCGCACTGTGTCACGGGTCGCAGTCCGGCCGAGCTACTATTCAACCGCCAGATCAGAACCAAACTTCCTGAACTGTCAGAATCTCAACTACAACCTTCAAGACAGGATGCTGCTGTTCGTACAGCTGATGCTGTGAGGAAGGAGAAGGGACGTGTACATGCAAACAGAGTCAGAAGAGCAAAAGAAAGTACAGTGAAACAGGGTGACAAAGTACTGTTACGGCAGCAGAAGCGAAACAAATTGTCAACACCATATGAACGTGACCCTTATACAGTGATAAATCGGAAAGGTCAATCAGTCATTATTGAAAAGAATGGCAAGAAGATGATGCGTCATGTATCATTTGTGAAGCTGTGGGTTGAGCCTGAACAAGAGACTATGGAGCCGAATCGTGTAACGGGACCTGCTGAAATAGTGCCTGATGACGCTCCCCAGCAGGACAGTAGACCTCAAAGAACCAGGAGGCTGCCGGCTCATCTCACACACTTTGTCACTTAGACGGACAGTGCCATAAAGGGGCAGAATAATCCCCGGCGCATGTCTCAATGGCAGGGTAGTCTACCCCTCGCCATTCAGGCTGTTATAACATAAAAAGAAAATGTATCTGAAGTAATGTTGGAAAAGTAAGAGCTCTGAAATGAAGATTATTGTTTTGATACATTTTGTGTAAAAAGGAAAAGGTTTAAGTTTTATAAACTGAAGATTCTTTTTTGATATATTTGGTAGTTATATTTGAGTAAACTGAAGAAGTTTCCGTGAAATTGAGTTTATGGTTGTAATAAGGTTTTTTGTAAAATCGATAAGTTTGAATACATCCCTAGCCTTAACAGACTTATTTTGGTTACAGCACAATGAAGTGGAATTTATGTTTTCTATGCAAGTGTATTTAACACGAGGACGTGTCAAAGTAAAGTTATAATTGAGTTTGTTACAAGTGTAGGATGGTTTTAAAAAAAAAAAAACATTATTACAAGGTTATAGATGTTATTGCAGGTTGGTCCATTGGCAACAAGTTAAAAAGTGTTAATGGTTGTATAATGAGTTATTGTAATGTAAGTCATTATCTAGAAGGGGAGGGATGTAGTGTCTGGCAATTCACGTTGTGTAAACGTAATGACGTCAGAGTACGTGATGTATACTGGGAACGGGAGAGAAGTAAATAAAGAGCATGGTGATGACTGCCCAAGCGGAGTATGAGTATTAATGCCTTTAAGAAGTTGAGAAACACTACAGTTATTTATACAGAAGCAGAGCTACTTTCCCCAACTTCTGTAGGAAACAGGTCATTGAAGCTGTCTCTTTATTTGTCCTGGATCTTGGTGATGTTATCTATGGACATGCTTCTGTCTCCAATCTTACTCCACTAGACTGTTATTGCAATCATCCTTGTATTCTGTATTAAAAAGTTGGGTGGTCACCTTCAACAGGAAGACGTGGCAGCCATTGGTTTCTGTTTCTTTGTAAAGCCTTGAAGGGCAACATGCCACCATATATCAGCTCTTTATTAAACTGCTCACAGAGCCGCTGTTCAACACGCTCCACTGATTGTATATTACCAGAGTTCCCCAGGTAAACACTACATTTGGGAAAACTGCCTCCAGTTTCAGTGCTCCACACGCTTTTAATATTTTTAAACATACATTTAAACTTGATACAGTTCTACTTATAGGTCAGTTTAAGACTCTGATTACAAACTACTCAGCATTTGAATGGAACTGTTGGTTGTCTGCCATTATCTTTGATGCACCTCAGTTTTACTTGTGTTTTGTCATGTTCGTTGGTTTGCATCTGTTATCAGTTATCATTTTTATGTACCCATTCTGTTTGTTTGCTCTGGGATTATGTTCGTTGGTCCTGCTTGTTATCACATTTTTGCACCTCCTCTGTTTTTTATTTGTGCTCTCAACATCATTGAAAATGATGGGCTTGCCTTCAATGATTTTTCGAGATTTGAATTAAGGCTGAATGAATGAATGGATATTACAAATAATCAGGTTCAAAATTGCACAAGAAAACTGTTTTTATTGGATTTTGTTGTTTTATTATTCACTTTCAATTAATATAAAACAATAAAAATAAATGTGTTCTTGTGTGAATAATAACTACATTTTTAATCACAGTTACTTTTTGTCATCATTTAGAACATTTTTTCATAATTATCTTGTATTGGTTTTACAGTGCAGCACGAGGGGCCCCATCAGAATTAACTGTGAAAGCATCAGTTTCTTAATATTTGGTTTGTCAGTGCTGTTTTAGTTCTCAGTTTTCTGTAACCCACAGGTTTGTATGGTACATGTCAAACTGTACCTGCAGCCCGGGGAGACTGTGACTTTGCTAGGATATTTGGACAGAATGTGCAATCACTCCTCACACGGTTTCAGCCAGGCCGGGGGTTGATTATGTACAGTATATCACAGTAGAAGAGCATGCAGAAGAAAATGATGAGGTGAGAGAGGGTGGGGGTGCTGCGGGATGGGGGGAGAAATGTAGAGGAAATGTATAAAGGATTTTAAAGACTCATTTGTCTGGCTCCTTAATGAGAGGAAGCGGAACAAAGACCCCGGCTAATATTCCAAGGGGTCTAATTAAAATTAGGTGTGATCCGATGGAGGAAGGAGCCACAGAGGTGATTTTAGTCACAGCCCAAAAGAGACCAGCTAATTAGGGAGAGTGATGGCCTTTACTTGGAAACCACTGGAGAGTCACAGGGCACACACATTGTCCACGTCCCTCTGGCCTGGCATGGAGATTGCTGCCATACTCTTTGCTATAACCAGGGCAGAGAAAAGAGGACACTACATGGGAATGAGACAAGAACGCCGGGCATCAACAGGATCCCTGCAGTTGGTGAGGTGGCTGGGGATTGTGATTGGACAACAGAGCAAAGATGACTTCCATCCTGGCCATTTCTCATTTTCACACACATCCAGCTGCTCTATTTGTGTTCTCCCTGTCCATGTTGCACAAGCACAAGTCCTTCTAAAACAGGAGGATAGAAGCAGACTAGCTGTATGAGAAGTCCAAGATTTCAGCTCCCCAGCCCAATCCAGAGAGACATCATGACTCTGACGCCTGAAATAAATACATTACACTCATCCCCGCCAAAATTCCGGCATACTTTAATTTCACTGCTGTGATCGGGATCCCCTCCAGGCTGTCTGACCCATGTCACTCTCATTGATGAAGAAACATCAATAGCTATTTGTCAATGTGAGCATTATGTATATGAGCTATCGGCTTCTCTTTGATTTCTCCCAACTGCTTGTACATGTTCATCTTACCTTTGACATTGAGGGAATGCCTTCTTGTTGTTCTTTATGAGACTATGATAGCACTTGCCCTAATCTTAACTGATGGCGCTGTGGCTCATCTGCTAAAAGCAGCCTATATTTATCTGCTCGGACTATATATGTGCACTAATAGCAATTGCTTTCTGCTGCCTGTCCTTGGGAAGCTGCCAGGAAGACTGTGAGAGGGCAAGAAGTATCATCCTAATGTCTCAACACCACAGAGCACTAAATCATTCTGCTCATAATGAAAGCACAGAAACAAAAACCACACAGGTACGAGCATGCATACACAAACACACAGTCAGAGGTACAATTATCTATGACAGCCTGTTTTATTCAAAACAGAAGAGGTCTAAACATGTATCCTTCACTCAACTATCAGAAGAACAAACGCCATGAATGGGAGAAAGACCTTGACTCCATCGCGGCTCAAAGCAGCTCTCTGCATGCAGGGACGCTTCCACCCAATGTGACCAATCACTTTTCACACCACGGGCATGGAATTGTCAAATGAAGCGGCTGAAACGCTCATGTCTCTGGAAATAGACTCCTCGGCTGTCTGTCAGCTTGGCAAACTTAATCATAACAGGGCAAAGTGCAACCTGCAGCCTTTTTTTTTTTAATCAAGTGATACAACACAAGACGAGTGAGAGACATAATAGAAACGACAAGGAAACAATAGACAAATAAACTAACAAGCAGAAACAAGTTGGTTTGTTTATTATTTATTAATGTTTGTGTATCAGTGTGTATGACAGTGTGTGTCTGTGTGTGTGTGTTTCGGAAGCAGAAAAGGTAGTAATGGTTTGGAAGTAACTGGAAGTAACACAACCATACTAATGGAGCAAACAAGCTAATATACTATAATACTAACAGAAATAAATCATTAAAACATATGAATAGTAAACTATAATTTAAAAAAAAAGTCTGCACTGATGTGATTAAATAGATATATAGGTTAGTTAATAGTTTTAGAGAAACTCTAGTAGAGAATGATTTTGTGTAACTTGTTGTTTTACCTTGTATTAATTCTGCCGTCTGTGCTCGTCTCCATTGATCTAGCTTCACCCTGATCAACCAACACCGCCAGCACCTCGGACACCTCCTCGCAGAGTAGATTTGAGGCACTGTGATTAACTAAATGTATTGTGCAAATCCAAAGGAAAGTTTTGTTTTGAAAACTATTTTGTTTGATTCATAATAAAGATAACATTTCCAAATTGACATTTCCCCTCATTTATTGAGGGTATGGATGATGTTTTATCGGATTGTGATTTTCTTTTGAATATTTTGGGGAGGAGTTTTCTTGCTGATTGGATGTTAATTACCCCTGAGGTTGGGGTGGGGCTCATAGTTGGTGGCCGTACTGTGACATGTGGCTTGGATCCATGATTTGAGTTGTAGGTATTTCATAAATTGGTTGCTTGCGATGCTTCTCTCCTGGACCAGGTGGTGGAATAAAACCAGTGCATTAATCTGAAAGGTGCGTTGAAGGTGTGTGATTCCTTTCTATGATGCGCAGACCATTTTCTTAAAAACACAGAGTGTGTACAGTGGTTTTTGGAGACTACCAAGAAGAATGACTGCATACGTCACCAGGATAGAAGTGACACGCCTGGTAACACTAGTAATTATCAAAGGAGAAAAAGAGAAAGTCAGGTGATGATGTTATAGTGACCATGTCCCCATAAGGTGGATATCAGGGTGGATGGATGTATCACTGAATCCTCCGACTGTAACAGAGGAGACAGCTCTTCAAAAGCAACAATGTTTTTTAAGAACATAATCGTAAATTGTTTTCATAACCTGTTCGTTATCATTTTAAACACGCTGGATAACGTGTGTGTAGTATGGTTTGGTCTCGACGTTTTGTCGAGACCAAACCAACTTTCTTTATAACACCGTCACATCATTATGTCGTCAGGTTAGACAGTTACTGTGTTTGTCCCACTGGGCTATTTTAAGCCTTGTAACACCAGTAATTATGCTGGACAAGTCTTCTGCATGATTCACATCCAATGCCAACGGTCAGTGTGAATGCAGGAAGTAGAGTGGCCTTTTCTGCAGGGAAGGTTTGAATGTTCATTTGATTGTGTTCCTACCACACAGGGTTACACAACAAGCTGTAAGTTGCAGTGATGGTGGAGTGATGAGGATAAATTCAGGACTCTCACAGCCTGAGGAAAGAAGCTGTGGACACTTCTGTATCTCTTGCATGATGGAAGCAGGGTAAAGAAACTGTAGCTGGGGTGGGTGTTGTGTTGAAGTATTCTTTGGGCTCTGTGCAGACATCTCACTTTACGATTTTCATTCAGAAATTAAGGTGGGTTGCAGATTTTCCACTATAAACATTGTTGTTGTGGAGTTTCTATAGTCCGGGTCTAATCAGCTACAGCTCTAACTACACATATACCAATAAATTGTTGACTCCTCCTGTGGCTGTAGCCAGGAGTCATGCATCCTTGCCTTGCTTCGTCTCCATCGCCTTCCACAAGAAAAATTGAAGACTATAGCACATATTTATGCAGTTTAATGCATTTTGGGAGTAAGAATCTTCATTTAGGTAATACTGCAAGGACCAACACATAGAGGAAACATTAAACTTGAAATTAGCAGAAGAGTCAAACATATGGCCAATTTTGAAATTTCTCTTGAAGTTATTTAAATTAACTTATTTCACTAAAGAATCTTGGTTAATAGTGTGTACTCAGATCTTAAACGCATTTGCTGATTCTGTTCCTGTGGTGCCACTGGTAATTGCTTGATTTGAGTGGGTAGCGCAGGTTAGGTGTTATAGAATAGAATAGAGTTCCCTGGCCCATGGAGAAAATGACAGGATGGTAAAATTGCAGCTTGTAAACTTGTTGCATATACGTCACACGATGTAATAGTTGCCTTTGCGGAGCTGTTCAGCTGTTTCCTCAGTGGTAGCTATGGGCCTGACTCCTCTTTGGACTTGAGGAGAGAATAATAACAGTCATAATTTTATTATACTTCTTTTAAATGCAGCAAATTCACATCACATCATTTTCTGTGCTGGCGGCGTAGGAAAGGCAGTTGAAGTTTGTGTTAGTAAAAGAACACAATTCTACAAGCAATGGCTTTAATGTACCTGACATAGTATTGATTGGACCTGTACAGAAACTTAAACTTGAGCAACTTATTTCTAAACTTGTTTGTATTCTGTATCTGAAAAGTTTATCTCCAGTGCAGTGCGAACTCTGCTGACAGACTCTCCCAGCACGCTGTAACTCATGGCTGACAATATTTCAAGTCATTTGTACATTTTCCCTACAAACCTGCAGGAGTCCAGTTTTTTTTTAAAGGCTCACTGTACTGTGTTACACTCCAAAACCACTCATGTGGGACCTGATGTGCCCAGTGGCTGGGATCTGACAGGCTACGGGTGCCACAGCAGGTTTACAAAGATCTCCAATGAGAAATTGATCTGACAACCATTCAAGGGTAAATCATTTCCACAAGTTAATTACTTTGGAAGAAAAAAATGAACACGGCTGAAACTGGGAGGCATCTGTGCAGAGTGTGAGAGCCAGGTCTGTACCGAGGGAACACCACTACTTACCGACTGATGGATCACAGAAACTGCTCCATGTTTGCTGCTGTTTATGGATTAGTCTAACTTTAAATAAGACTCCAACACACTGCAGTCTAAGATATTGCATATTGCGTCTAATGCATTATTAAAACTGAGATTGAATTGTGTTATTTGATTTCATCAGACCCGATTGATTTTTATAAATGCAGTGCTTCTGATTGATAGCCAAGGCTATACTAGATAAACATCCTCTTTTGTGCGACATTTTACACCACGTAACGTCTTTGCCTCTTAGCCAGCCAATTTACACATTGCCTCTGATTAGATTAGGGCATTTTAATAAAACCATGGGTGAACTCAAAACTCCTCTACGTGACTTTAATCTGCTCAGATTAGTCGATTTGTACCACACTTGAGTATAATGCAGTGAGAAGGGATGCATTTTTATGGATAAGTAGTCAATAACATCAGCATGTTACTGCCATAGTGCTCCTTGGCTGGGATCCAACCTGTTAATACCATTACAACAATACTGGTAAAAGGCCTGTTGGCTTTGCAAATTGAGCCACTGTAGGCTCGCTGGGATCTGATTGGATTTCCCCCGGTCCTGTGGCTGGGAACATGTGTTTCTGCCATCCCCAGAGTGGCTGTCAGTGATGTTTCTCTCAAACGGTGGAAGGAGGGAACAGAAAGGGAGGATAGAGGGAGAGAGAGAGAGAGAGACAGAGACAGAGAGAGGCACCCGTGGCTATTTACAAAACATTCATTGTTTTATCTGCGCGAGGCAGTCAGAGGCCTTCCCAGTCCTCTCCACCTCTCATTAATCAGTGACAAAGCCTTATTTAAGTGCTTGTTGTCCTGACCTATTCATGACTGACGCTGGCATTTAAGAAATACCAGCGAAGAGCGCTGTGGTCTCGGCAGGGTGGGTGGGATGGGTTTGGTCCACGCATAGCATTTTAGTCGGAAGCGGAGCCATTAATATGTTTCTGCTCAGAAGAAGCTGTCAGCCTGGCGACAGCCCCCTTCTCAGACTCATCAGTCAGCGGGTGAAGGGAGTTCACTGTGGGTTGATGAGCTCAATGGGTGATCACCCTTTGTAATGAGGACGACTGAAAGATAGCAAGGAGAGCAAAGCTGAGACACAGAGACAGGGTGAATCACCTGTTCGGAGAGATAAAAGAAGGAAAAGACAAGCTAAAAGAGACACTGAATGAGAGATGCAGTGAGGAGAATGAGTCATCTTCCAAAAGCTTGCAGGAACAGGAGTCAGCGAGAAGAAAAGGAGCACAGAGAGGCAGCATGACGTATGAGGGCAACAGAGATGACTATAATTATTTTGGTGATGATGTCCATGAGGTCGATATTCCGCTGGCCAACAAGTGAGCTGAGAAATGGAGGCCCTCCATGCATTTAGTTGACAAAGGTCAACCTCTCATAACTTCCCCTCCTGACTCCTGTACAGCTGCACATCAGTCAGCGTGGCTTCATCATTAACACGTTCTCTGTCAAGGCTTTATCACAGGTCAAGTTCAACGGCGCTCCTGGCAAATAAAAGCGCTTCATAACTCAGCCGCTTTATAAGCATGACTGCATGATTGACAGTGGTATACAGTAAGTGATGAAGCGACAGCAGAGATGGATGGGGTGAGGAGAAGAGAGGCAAAAAGATCACATCCGATATATATTTAGATGTTTTGTGCAACAATCTAAGCTGAATCACATATATATTTTTTTTGTAATTACAACAATTGGACACGACACATTACAGCGGTGCCTTTTCTATCTCCTCTCACTTTTTTTTCTCCCTGTGTGCTGCTGGTGTTGCTCTCTCCACCTACATGTAGACAGCACAGGGAGCTCTTCACTGAGAGCTTGTCAAAAACACATTTCTGGGGAATGTACAATTTAACTTACTGAAGTAGATGCAGACAGTGGAGGACGAGAGAAAGTACAACAAATGCGTCACTTACGACTTTTTGTATCAATACTCACCCTGTCCACAATAATTGTTTCCAGGGCAGAGTGGATTGTGTGAACTAGTTTCACTGCTATTGACCTGCTGCGCACTTTCTTGCACTACAAAGCTATCTCACATTGAATCAGCTGCATTAAGCTCTCTTTTTCATGACAGTGTGGGAGAACTCTAAGTAACTTAGATCTAAAATACAATAAAAGATTTCAGAAAGAAATAGAAAGACTGTGATCTCATCCACAGAAGTTCATTCCACACCTACTTACATGCAGCACTGTATTGAACGCGTGAACATGAATCAAATAAGCAATAATGCAGTAAGAAATGTGTTTGTTTTGCATGAAGTGCAGTTTATTCAGGGTGATTCAAAGGGGTTTCTACTCCACAATCATTAAATATGAGTTGTATTGCAGCTGACACTGTTCTCAGCCAGATTCTATCCATTTTTTACTATTTTTTTGGGAGCATCTTACTCTTAGTGCACCTCAGGTTGTTCCAGGTGGAGAGAAAAAAAGTTAGGAAAAGAACAACTCAGAGAAGAAGTTGAAGTTACACAAACTTTATAGAAATATTTTAAAGTATACGCTTTAAATGGTAGTCTCTTGACAGAGATAATAGACTAATTCAAAGCTGCTGTAAGTGGTATATTTTTATTAAATTAAATGTTGAATAGCTCGATATTTCAACAGTAGTTACTGTCATATAGTGTTTGGTCAGTTACCATGTCTCTCTTCTTCCCACTCATGCAATGAGAGAAAAGTTAAGAAAAGATGTTTTGGAATCCCTGCTGGCTTTAACCAATCAGGACAGACAACTCCATAAAGAGGTGGTCCAATCTGCTTGTGAACATGCAGAAAGCAGGCCTCCCTACTGTTTGTTTAAGTGTCTGGTGATCACCACCACACATTCATGTAGTGATATAAAGAGAGGGGAGCTGACTGGTCATTGCAAAAACAGACAGGAAGTCAGCTACACTCACAGCAGCCATAGTTCCTCTTGGTTGTGTGGGATATTTTTTAGCATCTTTCAGCTTATTGTTTTGGTTTCACACACACTACTTTACAGTTTGATGTTGAAGCTCTCAAAAGCGACTGTGGCAACTGGCTCAGCATGTTCGCGAATAAACAGCGGAACATTTATGAGTTAATGAGCCAGATATTTGTGCCAAGTTGATGGAGATTACATCAGAGCTAAACGTGTGAGCGGTTACTGTACTGACATCAGACAGGTGGTCACAAACATCTCCAAATGAATGCTAATGTTGCCCTGTATCTACTCGATGGATAGATATTCAAAGCCAAGTTACTAAAATTAAACGTTGCAGTTAATATTTCTGCAAACCAATGGTAGGTTCACATTCATATGGGTCATACCTCTACTTACCATATTGACATTTCACAGCAGGAGCTGCCAGACAAGTGACCCCAATTCGAGACAGCATTTCAACATTTGTAGGCTTGACACGGGACAATTTCCAGCTGTGTTTGTGGCGACGAAAGTTATTTTGATACAAAACAGGATCTCTCCCTAACCCTAAGCAAGTGTTTTCTTTTGTGTGTCTAAAACTAACCAGACCACTGTCACGACATAAGACAGAAAACCAAACCTAAAGAAATATAAAGTTGCAACATAATGCATGTAGGGTTTTAACATATCCATGGTTTGCAGAAAGGTACATTTCCAACATTAACTGGTGACTGGGTTGATGGGCAGCTGTATAATTGTTAAAATAAATTGCAGATGTGGATTTTTCATTTTTTCAAATGTTCTTATTTCAATACAAATTTCTTCAATAAGATAAATGACATGTTGCTGATAACATGTTCTGCATTGCACATGTTCAAGTACTATTTTGTGTTTGCATGTAGTTTGGATACCAATCACAACACAGGAAATAGCCATTTGAAACCTTCAATATTGAGTGTCACATAGAGTATATGTGCCAAAGGTCCTGTGATTCGTCTGTTTCTTTCACAATCCTACCTTTTATTGAAATATGTCATAGAGGTTTAAATGATATCTTGTATTATTTTCTATGAAATGTGATGTTGTTCAGGGTCATATAAGAATTAATACCTTTTGAAATTTTGAAATTCTCCACTGAATCACATACAGAACTTCAAGTGGCTGGATGAGCGAGTGCTTTAAGGCCAGGTTCATCTGAATGAAATCACTCTAGTCTCCTCTTACAGCAATGGCATACCAAACTTTGAAGGCCATGTACAATATCAGACATTCTCCAAGTGAAGATCTCGAAACAGTCAAGGGTCATACATAAAAAAGCAAGTCAATGACAGAAATTCATGCTAATAGATGCAACGCCTCTTAGAGCGCTACCAAACATTTCTATGCAATGGTGAGCTTTCAAAGTCTGATTCAATTTTCCAAAATATTACTATCGTCTGCGTCAAATAGACTCTTATGATTCATGCTAAACAGATGAAAGGTTCTCTTAATCTACTATGGATGAAACTCATCAAAGTGGTAAGAAAAAACATTCTACTTACAGTAAATCCACTGCATCCTCAACTGGAACATTACTGGTGTAATGCACGTTGGCTCTCCCCCTCTGACTAACCACACCCATCCTACCCCCTCCTAAACCCCCACTATTTCTCTCCTAAACCAATAATCCAGCCCCCTCCCTGTTGGGTCCATTCCCTCACTTTTTTCCCACGGATCACTACATCCCACATGTTGGTATTTGGAAACCCTTTTTGTCATCTAAGACCTATCAGAGCAAGGCAAGTCTTCCTGCCAGAAGTGATTATTAAAAGATGTTGGGGGAGATGGGGAGAAGGGACGGTTGGGGTGCAGTAATGGGGGAGAGCAGGAGCAGCACAATGAGAAAGACGGGTTGTAGAGAGGGGTTGGGGGCGGGGGGGGGGTGGGGGGGACCCGGGAGTGTCAAGCAGGGCGAGTCTCCCGATTCAAAGAGGGATTTTCACATTATGATTCTGCAACAGTGTATTGCATACTTCAAAGACCTTATTACAACGGCTTATTAGCATTCATGCTGCCATTCACATCGCCGGCCCAACACCTGCATGGGAAACAGGGGCAAGATTTGCGGCGAGGAGGGCTGAGGATCACAACGCTGGGGAAGATGACTTGGGGAGGAGGATACTTTTCAGAGCGAGGAGCCATAGGACATGAATTCTAATTAATACCACTGTCTGAATACTACAATGTCGATAAAGGAAAAGGAAGCAAGTGCAGAAGAACCTTGGTGTTCGTCCTTTGTTCCAGCATGTGTCATTAGTCTCCGGAAATTCCATAAACCTCTTCAAGAAATACTGTTATTCTGTTTAGTTCTTACTCTCAACAAATCCATTAAAAGACCCCGAAACAAAACCAAAAGAAATCGACGGTGTTCTAGTCTGTCTGAGGTTCTTTGTGAAGGCCTGACTGAGGCACTCGTCCCTAAGCCCATTTATCCTACTGAGGATGTAAATATGAAAAAAAAAATGGGTCTGGAGGGCTGTTTCATATTTAAAGATGAACTATATTGTTTTCACCAGTGGATTAATACACATTGAGTGGTTAAATGATGTATCTTTCAGCAGCAGGATGGTGTATGGAGTTGACTCAAAATAAACTACATTGCCTATGTTCATTATAACGAATGACCTGAATGGCTAATTAATGTACGTATGTAATCCTGCTCTGCTTGACTATTTCTCTTACTGATTTTAATTCTTCGATGTGCCTCACAATAAAATAGTTTTAATTCTAATGCAGTAGGTCCTTCTCCATCCTGACAATGTTAGCCAAAATTTTAATTGATATAGTTATGCCAAAAGAACTCGCTTGAAACTTTGCAAGATGAAGTAATGTCTTAAGATCCGCTCCACACACATATGACAAGCAGCTTATTAATACAGCAGCCTGGTCGGCGGCCATATGCTTCTAAGTCTGTTGCTGTAGTTACCCCTTGAGTCTTGTTTCTGGAAGCGCCTCATAGTGCAACAGTATCAAGAGTGAGAAAAGGGTGAGTTAGACGATGGTTGGGGTAGTTAGATGGGTCACACAATGGACTTTCACCACAGAGACAGGGATCTGAGATCTGTATGTGACGGAGTCAAAATTGGTTATTTTTTTATGTAAGTGAAGTGACATAAATCACAGAAAGTATCTAACTTAACCCTTATTTTAACCCAAAGTGTGATATTTTCCTCAACCTAACCAAGTTTTTTTTACCTGACAAAAATCAAAATGTGTTCACAAAGTCAACAAGTTATTAATTAACCTAATACATTCTCTTTCATGACAGTATTTCATTTAGAGGACACCACTGCAAACAGGCTGTATGACACTGAAACTGACTGGTAGGATGGATAGGATCCTGGGTTCATTTCTTAATATGAAAAAAAAAAAATAAGAGTGCAAAGGAACAATATTACTTTGACCTTAACCAAAGTGGTTGCAATTGTCTAACATTTTATTTTAACATCAATTGAAATTGTATTACTTGTGATTATTAGGAAAACAATCCTAGATAGCCAGTCCCTGCAATCATTGTTAAATTGTGTTTGAAATTACAAGAGACACAATCAAATGGTCTGTGTCTATGATTCTATAATATAATAGTAAACACAACCCTTGTTGTGTCCTCCAACTCTCATGAAAAGCAAGTCAGCATGTAGGAGTCAATGCGATTCATTTCCACACTCATTCGAGGGGAATCTTTGTTATGTTCTACATCCATTCTTTAGTGCAACACTGTCTGCTATTTCTCTCACTTTGACTTGTATACATGTCAATGGATTATGTCTGTTTTCACCAGCCTTAGGATATAGTTTATTCGTTCACTTAAGCGTGCTCAAGCCGCCAACGAAGGGCTTTTGATGCAACTGCTCTCTCTTGCTACACCCCACAAGCTGTTTGCTATGGTTCATTAGTTTTCTGTTGAGTTGACTGCTAACACTTGATATTGTTGCAGGCTGTTCATTCCACACGTTTTCAAGTGGTGCCCACTAGCAGAGCATGATTGGAGAAAGAGAGTGCCTGCCATTCTAATGGGACAAATGTTTTAAGTGCAGACGGAGCCAACAGTTCATCACACGGACTGTGACAAGGTGGTGGGTCATTGAGAATATTTTGTTTGTTTGGCTGATTATTCTAGCTCAAGACGCTCAGAAATTAAAAGTATAAGGCTGATACTTTTAGGAAAGGAAGAACTCTTAAAGAGAAGCCACTGTGGTCATACATGGCCCTCTTTTTATAAGATTATGGCTAAATATCTAATACCCTCAACATTAGGTAGCCTACCATTTCTATTTTATATAAAGACCATGGTTTTTATTATTATGGCGAGTGGGAAAAACATTCACATCAACCTCTTGGTTGTACTTTTCAGTCATAAATGTAAGGGGAATTTGGAACATCTGAGAGAATCTCTTTTGAGAAAAGAATAGTGTCAACCGACTGGTTGACAAAACGGTTTAAAAACTGCCATAGCTGGTATTACATCAAAGCAAAATCCAATATTTACACTGACACAGTTGATTCAGCTAGTCAAAATGAAATACACTGTTTACTCTACCATATGTGGTTTCTCTTACCAAACCGCTACAAAAAATGTAATACTGGAAAAGTAGCTAAATCAGGGTATTCACCTGGTATGACAAGGCTTGCAATGGGGATGACTTTCTTGAAATAATGTGTGAACACTCTTGGTGTAATGAGATGTTTTCCTGTTCTTTAAATCCCTTCAACAAAAGTGCTTGAAGACTAAAAGCCGGAGAAAAAAAAAGGAAATGTCTTTATTTCTTCACTTGTTGTGCGTAGCATGTCTTACTGTAAAATGCTAACAAATTAAAAAAGTAGCAGACTGCTAACCCAGATAGAAAACACATACATTTACATTTACATTTATATTTAGGGCATTTAGCATACACTTTTGTCCAAAGTGACTTACAATCAATTGTCAAAAGCGATAAACCACGACATTTCACCATCGATAAGGTCGATAAGGTGGCAATGGCAGTACCGGCTGGCCCACTGATGTAATGGAGCAAAGTGCTCGTACTGGGGCGTGCGGTCTGGAGGTAGGTGGGTGAAGTTGCGTTGACGGCCTTGCAGGCCAACACCATCACCTCAGACTGGATGCAGGTTGCAACAGGAAGCCAGTGGAGGTCACGGAGGAGGGGGTTCACATGGTTTTAGGTAGATTGAGAACGAGGCGTGCAGCAGTGTTCTGGATGTACTGCAATCTAGATATGCAGCAACATTAATTAACATTAACCACTGGTTGTATGACACCATGTTAGACTGTAGCATGAAAACCACACTGTCTTGGTAGTAATTTTCACTTTTTGTTATTAGAAGCATTTTGAGTGAGTTAAATAGGCTCAATCAGCCCGTCACACAGATATTATATTCTGGGTAAATGGGGACATTTTTTCTGAAAGACACGCTGGTGTTGTAAATATAATCTTGAAAGCTTTGAGTGCCAAACAAACAGACAAAAAAAAAAGATTTCGATCCCTATTTTATTAGAGTAACAGATTTCAGAGTTGGCTAAAACCTTAGAACCTTGCTACATAAAAGCAGAACTATCTAACCAAACATCTATTACAAGATAGCACAAAAGATGAGTGAGAAAGTGTGTTTTTGGCCCCAATCTACTTTGTGAACCAGCCCTTTACAAAGTTAAATAACCAGCTACGACAGAATTACCCTGTGAACTGTGATCAGGCAGCAGCACACGGACATCAGCAGGCACCAGGAACAGATATCTAACCTGGCACCAGACGAAAACACACACGGGGAGGACAGTTGGATGGATCAATATGGCTGCTCGGAATAAGAAGTACTGGGCTTTTAATACAGATTGCACTCCTAAATGGATGCGAACGTCTGCTCAAATACCGCCCAGTGTTAGTCAGCTTAGTTGGAATCAGAGCCAAGAGTGTTTCCCTGTTCATGTCTCCCTCTTATTAAACCCACAGCACTGCGCTGCCCCTCAGGTGCATGACTATTTGCGGTAAAACAGACAAATTTAGCTCTGTTTACTAATATCATGCCACATTTATTTAACAAACTCAGCCTCCAGGCAAATTTAAGAACACTTGTCAATGTTTAAAACATATGAAACAACTGTAAATGCATTTGTGTGTCTGCCTCTGTGTTTGACTTAGCTGCAGTTTGGCTGCATTCAGCCAGAGACAGGTGATGGAAGAGGGTGGAGGATCTTTGCATCGCCGTTATTCCCTGTGATCAGTCTCCACGCAGATGTAAGAGCACTCACCTCAACAAGAGAAAAGACAAACAGGGATCAAAGAAGAATCAAAAGAAAGAGAAAAAAACAACCTGCAACGATAACACAGGATGTATTGCAAACGTTTTAATGAGTCTACTCTTAATTAGTGCCACAGGAAATCGATGGTTACCCCAAATGCTTGTCATTAACAAACGAGCAGACAGCCAACCCATGGGACCTGTGCTGAATAACTGTTTTTCTGTCACGTGCTGCAGCTGAGGACCAGACGGAACGTGAAACTGTGTAAGAGCGTGCGTCTCCGTGCAGGCGTTGAGCATGTGTGTTACGCGGCCTGCTGAGCGAAGCAGAGCGCTGATATTTGTAATGGCTGGAGGTAAGAAGAGAATAGTTAATGTATCTGAGACGTGGGAAGGCAAAGATCTATAATACACTGCATTTTACCTTGACTCATCATTTCAGCTTCAGACGTAGATGTATTTGTGTCTTTATGCCCGAACAAAGGAACAATGGAGCCTTTATTTTTAACCACTGCCATATCAAATTAAAGCTCAGCTAGAAAGTCTCGTGAAGTTGCTTTCTTTGCTTGTTTGCTTGTTGCTTGAACAAAGTGATCTCAAACAGTCTCACATTTGAGTTGAATTAATGCAAAAATAAAAAGTAGATGAGGCTAATGATGTCTGCAGCTTTAATTCCTCAAAAAACTTTACGCTCACTGTTGATGGAGGTTTTGCGTTACTTGCAGCATCAGGTCCAGTAGAACGGGAAGTTTCATTAGCATTAGCTTGATTAGCATTGGCGTTCTGCGAAGTCAGGCCCTGTCACAGCAGTGTTAGCTCCTCCTACATGTCCACTTAAACAATGTTTCAAATCCATACTGCATACTAATCATGCAGCTGTGGAATATATAATGTGTTCACGCTGGAAAAGTGACAACATGTAAGTACTCTCAAGCAGACACTATGCATACTCAATAAAATCAATTTGTGCTGTCGATGGCCACTGATCTCCCACAATGCAATGCCCGAGGGAAATCGAGATGTGTCCAAAGCTGTAAAAAATGAAATGTTTAACAGTTTTATTTTTGATTGGTGTTGCAAATTGTGAGCGAGTTACTTCGGATTGAGCGAGGAACATATGAGCGACGTCGTGGTGATAGATCAGTGTAGTGATAACTTTCTTTATGAGTTCATGATTCACACTGACCCTAGAATTCCACTGCATGCATGTGCACTGTGAAACGGCTTCCATACAGTTTTACGCCGTCGTCCTTCGTCCGGCAACCCCACCAGCTCTGTTTTGAGTCCTGCACGGCGCAGCACTGGACAGCTGGTGCTGTTAGACCGAGGAGGACCATTCATATCATGACACAGAGAGGAGGGAGGGGATTGCTGACTACAAAGCGGTTTGCTAAAACAACAGCACTTTTAACTGCCAGCCAAATTAAAGGTGCAGTTAAGTGGATGAAATTTTATGAAATGAAAAAAAAAGGACAGCAAATAATACATGCTAATACATTTTCATTTACAAGTTAAGCCCCTTAAAATAACATTAAACTGTATTTAAGAAGAAAAACATTTTCCTTTACATTGCCCAGAATTGATTGCAGCTTCCAGACTAAATCTACGGCTTTTCATTTATAATTTTGTCTTTCAAATTAACAAAACATTTGGCACATTTTTGTCTAGACAGTGCATTACAGGCTTTTCACCTCCATTCAGTCGTGGCTAAGGCTGGAAGAGACGTACCTTTATAAGCAACGTTGGCCTGTGACATCCATGATGCAAATGAACAATCATCTGGCGCACACAGTGTTTTTTCACGCTCTAACATCTCTACCTGCTCCTGATGAGGACTTTAATGGAAAAACTCAAAGCTTCAACAATGCCTCTGTCTTTTATCCAAGTCACTTTGCTTGTCACTGGATCCCTTGTGATATGTTAATGTGTTTCCCTTTTGCAATCACCTCATCAGATTTGAGCCTACAATTCTGGAACACACACCTGCACACTTACACAACCGTTGCAGTATAACAATCAAGATACACGACAGAGGAAAGACATTTGTGTCTGACATCAAAACTGCGAGTGTGAAAAGCATCTCAACTTTTTATTTTGGGGATATTAAACCAGCAAAGAAAACTGCATTAAGTTATAGGAGCGCTTTGAAGATTAAAGTTAACTGTCATCCTATTCGACATTACAGTAGGTACTTTCATGCTCAGAGGCAGCATAATTTATTTTCATCTGGATCTGTCAGCGTCAGTTGCAGGCAGAGTGTGGCCTCTGTTTGTGATGGCTTTGACTTGCTGAGCGCTTGATTGGAACACACGACTTTTAAAAGGGTGACAAACCCTCTGACTTTGATGGATTTCCGGGCAATATTAGTCAGCGAGCATGTATACCCCTAAGCTGTGGTGGAACTGATCGAGGTTGACCAAATAATCTGCCAATTCCCTCCCAAGAAATGCAGAGACGACAAAAAAACGTCTAAGTCTCTCAAGCCCTCATCCCCGAGAGCTGGATCAGCAGTTGTGTCAAAAAACTCCTGTTAAGAGCACAAGATTTCAACTTTAGAGAAGGTGGTGGGAGGACTTGCAATTTCATGGTTTCACTTTTAATTCATGTTTAATCACACAATCGCTTACGAGATCACAGAGCGAGCGCTGATGGAGTCTGACAATACCGTTAAAAGAATTGTGAACAAATGTCACAGTGTCTGTATTATTATGCGGCCTGAAATGAGGTGTCACATCACTCTCTTAAACCTCTTATTTATTCCTCAGGTAATGAGTCAGTTCTTGAGAACAGTTCAATGTTTGTCTGTTTGTAAGTCGTGTCGAGGGCTGGCCTTGAAATTCCCAGTGCTCTCTCATTCATCTCACTTCATAAAGCTTCAGGCTTCCGAGTCCCATAAGGGCTGGAATAGATTGTGTCAGTGTTTTTTTCATTTTTTTCATTTTTTTTTCAGGCGATATAGTCAATATGGTTTATGAAGCCGAGGTCTCCCCAGGTCACATGAGAGCAGGACATGAAAGCCAGGCACTCGGCCTCCACTTCACAAACAAGCTGTCCCTACTTCAAACGGGTGGCAAAGCTGCCCCACATTTCTTCTCTTTTCACTTCCAATAGCCAACACTGCTAATGGCCGGCGGCTCTCTCCATCTCCCCTCTCCACCTGGCAACGGGAGTGTGCTCGCAGCCACGGCCAAAGGTAGCCTGAACCGTGACAGCACACGGCACAGCGCTGAGCTTTTAAGCACAGCTTCATCAACGACCACCTAGAAATGAAGGTCATCATTCAGATTTTTTAACAATTTCCACTGGAATTACAAATATATCCTTTCGACACATTTTACTCCCATTTGCTTCAAAGCCATGCCGTTGGTTTCAGTTTACAGTCAACAGCCTTCTTGTGCAGCAGAATGTCATACTTGCCAACATTGGGTTGTGAAAAATAGGGAGATTTTTTTCATCGGTGTATTGGCCCAAGTAACAAGGTTCCTTCACCTGGTGTGCGATTTATTTGTCATAATTTCTTGCCTTATATTTAAAACCACACAAAATTCTTAGAACAGTGTTTCCCCTAAATTTTTTTTTATAGCAGCTGTGCTCTGAGTTGATAACACTACACTAGGGGTTCTGGGGGCATGCCCCCCGGAAGAAAATTTTGAAAAATGACCCTTTAAATTTTTGAAAATAAAAGAATTTCATTTTCAGAATTTCACAATCAGAATCTAAAACATGAGACAAACTAGTGTAGAAGCTGACATTACTGCTTGAAAATATGTTAACATCCTGAGCATTAGAGAACTTTTTTATTTTCAGAAGTCAGTGGGCCACATGACATGGAAGCTATTGAGAAAAATAATCATCATTTCTGCATATTAATATTCATATTAAATAGAGGAAGCACTAAAATACAATAACAATAGGTGTCTTATTCATCCAGTTTACTGATACAATCTGCTGCTGGTTTGGAGTCACTGGGTTACATGACATAAAATATATTGAAAAAAACTGCAATTATTTTGTATTAATATATTTCTGCTCAGTAATTTAATGACGGTCCCTAAATCAGTCTCCAGTGATTCAGCGCGAGGCTCTGAGAGGTGAGCTGACCGTCCTCCTGCTGCTGACACTGGGAGAACCTCAGTAAAGTCTCAGCTGGACCCGATATCCACAGAATATCCAAACTGAAACTAACTTCACCCCGGTTCGATGAGTCGCCTGTTGCAGCCTTTGAATAGGATGACGAGGATTTCAGTCACTCAACTTCAACGGTGACTTGTAGAAACTATACAAATAGCAGTAATGACAATAATAATCGATTTCAAGATAACTTAGGGTGAAGTGCTTTCACTGTGTGCAACTTAAATTCCCCATTCGATCGTGATATTAAACCGAGAAAAATCATGTCATCATCAAAATCAAATGTCATTATGTCTCACCAGAGCATCATTTTCAGGTCGGAAATACTGGATTGCGGGATTTATCAGGAACAATCACACACCTGCTCATCCGCACAGGCAGGTCAGGGTTGCCAGATACTGTAAGAAATATGCCCCACAATCTTATTTGTTTTCTTTACTGTAAAATCGGGAGATTAATGGGAGAAATTACTGACGGGAGCATCTAGGGAGATAGGGTTAAAAATCGGGAGTCTCCCGCGTGAATCGGGAGAGTTGGCAACTATGGAATGTATACATGTGAAAAGTGAAGATACGTGTGTATAAAATGATAATAGAATCAAAGCTGTTTACAAACATTGAAAAAAAGATTCTTTTTTTAGGATTATCATTGTAAAGTATGATTTTCTATTTGTTGACCTTATGGCAAAAATGAGGCATGAGAAATAATGATGAAGCAACATGTGCATGAAAAAAATAAGTGTTACAGAATAAATCTGGTTCTTTGTTAAAGAATATGTTTGTCAAATATTTTACTAACCTCGATTAGAATGTTTTGGTTTTTCATTGTGTCTAATTACAGGTCCTTGCATACGGTCGTGAAACAGACACAGGCATTGCATTTTCTACCAGAAAAGTGCAGAATTCTGGCTTCTGCAGACATAAAAAAAGACATACAAAACAACTTTGTTGCAAACCTGTGCAGATGTGGGTGTTTTGCCTAGACATAGGTTGCAGAAGCTTGCATGGGAGATGACCTGCGCAAATCACAAATCTCAAGATTGTACAACTCAGATGCCAGAGAAACATGCTGGCTTGCAACGTTTCTGCAAACCATGGATACATTCACATTTATTGGTGTCATAGGCTACGTACCATACTGACATTTCTACTATATGTGTCATAACACATTCAGCTAGACGACCAGGCTGCCAAGCCAGTGACCACAGGACAGAGTCTTGACATTTGAAATAGTGGATATTTTTAACAATGTGTCAACATTGTTAAGCGTTACTCTACTGGATATTTTTATATAACAGAGCATAGGAAACTACATTCCTCTTAAGGCACTCCGTATATATCATAGTATGTAGCTCATATAGCTGTAGTGGTTTGTTAACACTATCATCAGTCTTGAAACTGATTTGTAGTCAAGTATAAAAGTAACATACGTGTGGACAATATTAGAGTGTGACGGTCCTTCCAATTCCACTATTTCTTTATGACAACTGAATAAAAAGGTTGCAAATTCTGCCCTCAAGCTCAGTCCTTATCATTAACACCGTTTCAGGTTTCAGGTTCTTGTGAGTATGGACAGTCAGTTAGTTATGGCCAGGGTCATCTTTTTACATATTAATATCCATCTCGAGCATTGCACATAATACTGTGCTATCAAGTACTGTACAGTGCTGCCTCAAGGAGACAAAGAGAACACTTCAGTATTTAAATAATGAAAACATGCTGTTAGACCATAAATTATTTAGAGACGAATGCATCGGCTTGTATTTTTCCTACAAGTCATGTTGATATGAAAGTACTCAATACATGTTTACCGTCTCTTGGCCCTGTGCCACAAGTGCGTCTGACCCCAAAGAGTTCTTCTACCCAAAAATGCAACTTCGTCACTTCAGACTGTCATGTCATCAGTACAATATGTAAAAACTTAAATATTTATGAGGTGATGGTGTGAGGGTCAAAAAGAATGAGGATAACATATAAGTGACTCTGTCCATTGCATATCCTCCACTACTTTCCATAATAGGTCTTCCACTTCCTGCCTCACTCCTCTGATATGTGGACTGTACTAGTGTCCCCCTGGCCCCCACCACCACCACCCGACTTCCCCTCCACAGCCCAGTGCATAGAGCCCCTCCCTCCCTCACCATGCCGCCAATTTGATTGGAACAGCGAATGCAGGCTGGGCAGCCATCCAGGAGCCTTTCTAAAGCAGCTGAATATTCATCTTCATTAGTGGTATCACCACCCCCGCTCCGTCCAGGGCTGGGTCCTTTTAACAAGGAGCAAGTGATCCACATGGAAGAGGGTGGGGGGGTCAGACTCCAAGGGGTTGGTGGGATGTGAAGACCATTTTTATCCTTCTTTTACTTCTGTTTTTTGTCCCTAGGCTGTGTAGGCAGTCTGCCCTCGTCAACATATTTTTAGTATTTGTTGTTTTGACACAGTAGGAAGACGACCGGGGCAAAGATGGCTGCACATAGTTTTGTGCCATTGATTTGTCACCGCCTGTTGAACACCAACAAGATGGAACACTGGAACGTCAAGAGCTGACAAATCCTTCCCAACATATTCCTTATGAATGGCCATCAAATTCTATGCTGGATTTGAATTCTGCACATATAAAGTCTACTTAATGCAAAGTAGGTTGTTATTAATCTTGGTCGGAACACAGCACACTATTTCTGATTTGTCAGTTTGTGTTTGTTTGTTTGAGCTTTATAGCTCGGAGGGAGTTCTGACTTCAGATGGAAAGGGAAATCTAAGTCAAAAGGGCAAACCACTATTTGAACAGTTGCACAACTGGTGCAATCAAATGAAGCTTTGTTGTGCTATGCATAACAACACACAGATTCAGGTATTCAGTGTGGTGTTATGCATAACACAACAGAGCTTCATCGCTCCGTATTTTCCAATCACTGCTGTGATAATGGAAACCTTGGCATAGGATGAATCTATGAAATATGTCAAAACTTGGCAAACCCCAATCAGTGATGCTGAAGAGGGTATTTTGCCATCAACAGCTGTTGTTAAAGGTTTCAACTTGAGAGAGTGATTCTGTGTTTGTTTCAGTGCTTTCAGTGGGACAGTACTGGCCTGGACGCACACTACCACCACTTTTACAATGTACTCTTCGATGTAATGTGACTTTTTCAATTCTCACAACCTGCTGGTAACATAGGCATAGAAATGCGTATGGACCGTATGGACCGTATGGACATGTCCATACTAATCTCAAACGATGGCTGAAATGGCCACACCAATATTAAGGTTGAAGGAAAAAAATGCGCCTCATGCGGCACCCAAAGGGTTAAATCCTTTCCCACTTCGGCACCGCCTCCCAAATATGTCTTTGAGACAGGTCTTTTTTTTGATTGGCTTAGCACCCTGTAGGCTGTCAAAGTTGTTTCACTTGCAGGCTTTGCCAGTGTTGACGAAAGGAGGTCGACACTGTTCTTGTGCAACACATGTCCGAGGATGTCGGGCAAGAGAAGAAAGGTGGAAGACATTAGAAGATATTTCACCAACCAAAGTGTAAGTCATCTGAGGAAATATCCCCTCTCATAGGCTACCGCTAATGAATGCAAAACATTGTTTCCAACCATTAGGGTTAGGCTAAGTACCGCCAATGTCAAAATCAAGACTGTTTAACTTCGAAAAGATGTCCACAGATCCTTGGGTGCCCGATGGAGGGAGGTCAGTCGGCCACAATTAATTTATTGTTTAATCACAACACGAAAGAGACAAGAATTAGCTAGCTAGCTTGCTCTTCCTAACTGTATGTTCTGGTGTTGGTTGCGTCTCTGCTTTTCTTGTGGTTGTGTTACACATCAAACAGCCAGCACCTGAGTGGATTGCAATCAGTGTTGTTTCCCAGGTAAAGACACCGGCATCTGCTGTTGGAGCTGTAGTGTCTCTGGGGAAAGCAAAGAAGAAGAAAGAACCACTTATGCCACTGACTCTTCTTTTACACTATGACAACTGGCTCTGTGGCATGGTGTTATTCCGTAGATTGACAATTAATGCAATTTATTGTAACTCTAGTCGATCCTTACCCTTACCCTTTTAAATGTGATGACGTAATGTTTACTCTGTAGATTTTAACTAACCTACTTTTCACTTTTCTGTAAAATAAAGTAAGAGTAAACATTCTTCAAATCAACAGTCAATTTTCTTTAGTGTATTACTCTGGTAAGTATTGAATAATGTAAGCGGTAAAATCATGTGTGTTGTTACTGAGCTAGCGGGCAAAAACAGATGAAAAGTAAAGGAGCAGAGGAGGTGTCTTGACTGATGTCAGGGTATCTCATGGACCTGAGGGCAAAGAGCTTCACGAACACAGCAGTGCTCCATGCAACCTTTCCCAGAGCTGGGGCTATTTCTTAGTTATTGCAGTATATGTATAACTTTTACTCCTCTGTCAGAACGAATTGGAGAACTTGTACAAAACATAAGGCTTCACACCCCAGACATTTTCTGCCAATTACATCATTTATTTCTACCAGTTCTGAGTCTAAAAGGGATTTGCCATTCTGATATTCCCTGATGCCTGTCAGATTGTGTATTGAGATTCTGCCTAAACTATTCCAACAGAGCACTTAAATATACATCACAGCTTTGTTTAGGATTTGTTTTACGTCCCTGACAATTAGGCATATGATGTGCGTAGTCACAATGTTTCATCGATACATTAGCTGGGCTCGATGCCACTCACTCCTTCTGAGGAAGCAACACAAATAGAGGCGAAATGTAGCAACAATTTAGATTGACTTGCATCAAATGTAGGATACATGCCATAGGTTAGATTTAGTAATCCTGAAAACTTTTTCTGATTTTAAAGTTAGAGTAACCGCCTGCAAATGCATAAATCACAAGATGTAAAGGAATATAAACTAGGTTAGAATGGCTGCAGGTTATCAAACTGTATTCAACTGTTGTCTTAACCTGAAATCATTTGCTCGAAGTCAAAATGTTTAACTGAAAACTTCGGAGACCTTTGGCAACACTGGAATATTGCCTTTATAATTACTTGCCAAAATAGATCAGGATTTGTTGTGCTCAATTTTCTTCCAACTAAGACTTTGCCTCCTCAAAGGGAATTTTCTACTCCTCGGTGAGCAGCCTTTTTCTATAAAAGTATGATAGAAATTGTCTGTGACAACCGCCACTCAAACTGAGCGGCCCATAACGACAAGAGAGCCAAGAACAGGCTTAATACTATTTATAAATCTCTGAAATGGCAGGGTTTGCAGTAAAGTGTGAAGGAATAAGGGGTGGAGGGTAGGAGGTGGTATGTGTTTTTTTTTTCACCCCAAAGCTTCTTATGACCTTAGTGTTCCTCCAGTCTAAACATAGCCCCACTCCAAATACAATGGAGCTGTCCAATCCGGTGCATCCCCTTAACAAGCGTGCATTTTAAGCGCTGTCACACTGCAACGTCGCTGTTGGTGTTTAAGATGAAACATAATGAGTCTTTTTTGATAACAGCACCTAATTCAGTCCTTAATCACTCATTTCCAACTTGATATTGTGTTCATAATCAGTATGCGAGCATTAAAATCTTCATTTGTGCGTGAGTCTGATCATTAATTTTTCAAAAGAAATATTCCTAATCCCAAAAATAGTTTTATCCTGCACACCATAATTTCAACTCTTGATTCTAAGGCTCCTTACTTTTCCAAGAGCACAGCAAGTGTTCAGTCCTACAACATCCAGTTCTAAGAAGTCCCAAAGGATTAGCCAGATTATTGAATCACGGTTTTAGATAATACCATCAGTTACAGTTTACTTCTGAGAACAGATGCAAAAAGGGGCAATATGGCAATGTTGTGAATGTGCTAATGATAGCAGCAGACTTTTCCTCCAAATAAGCAGATGCGGTGAAGTTTGAACAGCTGTCAAACGTGATGAGCGTGACACAAGCGCCTGCAGTGGAAACTGTGGGACTTTTCCTATGATATAGCAGCCTACACACCAACATACCAGATGACAAGTCACGCTATCTGTGAAACACCTGGCGCTTCCCTTTGAGTGGAGATTCAGAGTGCAGAGGAATTATAATTTAATCAAATGCAGCACACGCAGTTAAAGTGTGTATAACAACTCACAGATGAGGCTTACTAAAAATGATGAGAACAAAGCAGTCAAATGTGCAGCTCTGTGTTAGCTTATACTGTTGACCAGGAATGGCCGTAATATCTTAAAATATCATCATAAATCTCACGTGCTTCATACATTGATTTCTCTTGAAATTTGCACACATGTATGTGATGCCACTGTCATTGTTGTAAACTGGTTTACTTCACACAAATCAGAAAAATAATACATTTTATCATTCACCTTTTGTGGTCTCTACCCATGCAGATAATTATAGTTTTGTTTGCTGAGACTTTGTCTCTGAGAAGTATTCCTCCACTCCAAAACAACGGTGGTGAGTTTTGTTTGTATTGCTCAAAGCCTCGTAAAATTACATTTAAAAGACTCCCTCTAGAAACAGCATTCCAGTCACTCGGGTGATCTACAGAGGTCACAGTTGAGAGTTTAAGTTGGAACTATTTTTTCACTGATGAAATAGCTTTTACATCCCTTTCAGCATGTATTAGTAATTTATCTTCATTGGCAAAATGAGACAGACATACAGTAAAAATGTAAATACATCACGTACCACTAAATTATATTTGTAGTAGTCTGTTTTTCCAGTTAGTTTTCATACATTAACATAATGACAGATTGTAACAGGAAATGACGCATTAGAACACCACTGCCAATTAAACCTCACAAAGAGAAAGCAAAGTGTCTTTCTGAAATATTAATACTTTTTTGGCTTTGACCAATCTTTCAGAAACCATCCAATTACTATTAAAAATGCATTCCCAATTATTGCAACAGTAAGAAACTTGTGCATCACACTGTTGAAGAGTCAGTCAAATTATTAATCACAAACGTCTACATCACTTTTAAAAATCAAATGTTTATTGTGCATAATCACCTTTTTTAGTTTTTAAGGTTTTTTTCTACTGCTGCTATTTAAATTCAACATAATATGTTTCATGCAGTAAAGGCAGCATTTCATTACATAAATCATTATTCATTTCATCTGCATGTAAGCAGTGCCAAAAGCACGAGTTGATTAATCATTTAGTTAACATGTATTCATTAATCTCTCTCCAATTCGCTAACAGAGAGTGACAGTAGCTAGCATTAATTCAGAAATGGAGTCCAATGACATAAACTAATGACCGCCTTCCAGCACAACACAGAAGACCCACAGAGTTTTTTGTCAAACTGTTATTTTCAAGGTCAATATCACATAACAAACACTTTAAAACATACCTATGATTGAGTATAAAATGTGCATTTAGAATGAACCTTTTGTAGTGTTTATAGACTGTGTATATGCTGCTCATGTATACTAAATAGGAGGATTAAACTAGTATTTTCTAGTATCACATAAAAATACCTATTATTCGTTGGCCCCATCAGCCTCACTGTGACGAGTTTCAGTTTTTCTCAAACTATTTGGCTAATTCTTGTGACTTTAAAGAGGTTGTTAGAAAAGCCTAGTATACCTGGAACTCTTTTAATTTAATTTTACCGGGAAAATAATAAAAGAAAATCAACTATCATCAATGATGAAAATAATAAGGCCTACCATTGCAAAATAATGGATGTTAATTATTTTGAGCATGTGCTAGTATTTAAAGAACACAAGTGATCAACTAAATGTCTTTAGAAAGTTTGCTGGTGTGTAAAAGCCTCCGCAGTCAGTGTGCACACTGACTGGATCTCCTTCACCTCACATTCCCCACTTGACGAGCTGACGCCTCCGCTGCCGTGTTCTGTTACAATTACAAGATTAATGGACAGGGTGGATTCTTGGTTCACAGGAATTAATTGTGTCTCATTTTCCTCCCATGCCCCGACAGATGAAAAAATCAGGGCAGTAAACCTGGTGGTGATTCTTGTCAATGCGAGTGCAGATGCAAATTAATAGATGCTCAACAGGCCATAACTTCCCAGAGCAGTCTGGGCAGTCTCAGAATATTGTGGATATGCACAAAGCCCTATCAGAGTTACACCACTCAACCACTGTTTTATTGGTTTTCTACCCTTCTCATAGCTAGGGTCAGAGAGATGTCTACAGCACATGCATCAACTTTATGCCTCTACATATATTTTGACCTCTGCATAACATCTCTGTTTCCTTCTGGACAACAACAAGTATTTGTTGTTGTCTTGCACTAACCTGCTTTGGTTTGGTCCACAAAGGAATAGCAGACTAGGCTAGCACCATATTAGATTCCAGATTCCAGAAACTATACAAAAAATATAATTTTTACTGGTTTACGGTAGAGGAAAGGTTGTGTTTGGGAAATGAGGATTCTCTATAAACTGGAATTGTTATTTACTCATTTATTCATCTTAAATAATTATCTGGGATAGTTGTTTGTATATTAGTTGTAAATATGTTAAAATGATGTTTGTTAAAAGAAAAAGTTAAGAGATTGGTAGAGATTTATGTCTTTTTTCTGACACTGTTACTTTTGTTTAGTTTGTTTCTCAATTATGTTGTTTTAATTTTTTGTTTGAAATAAATTAATGAATGCATGCATTAATTCAATTGACTCGTCTGATAGATACACCAGATGACAAAAAGTATTTGGGTTTGTGACCAAGTCTCATCAAAGATACGGGGCTATTTCTAACCAACCATATGGGAGCAGTGTCAGGTTACCGGTGGGCAAGTCAAATGAACACACCACAAGCCATTGCTTAGCTATCAAAAATCGGACCGAATGAAAAAAGTAAACATGTCAGAGATGGTATTGTGCTTCTGCTACTTAAACACAGTAAGTATTTTCTGCTACGAGGGGTTCCTCAGTCAAAGCAATGAAAACAAAAGATGTAGTTTGATGTTGAGTACCAAGAGATAATTGGAGTTCTTTGTTATAAACATCATTGCCGAATAAAATCTACCTGACTTAACAGAAATCAGGTTCACACACATAGTAATGTATGGAAGCTTTACATTATGTTTTGACATAGAGCCTATCATCTGGTGTTTACCCACAAGTTCCAGCAACAGGCAAAACACTGATACATTGAGTACATTTGTAAAAGGTTTTGAACATTGTTGGACAAATTTGAATAGTGTAAGTACAGAACTTAAAGTGAAACTCTCGCCAAAAAGCAACCAAGGCTTTATTTGGGATTGAATATGAGTCAAACCTTCATGTAAATGCATAATTACGACGAAAGAGGCACTGTTAAGATTTACCGTAGTTTCGTTTTCGGGCAAGCTAATTTTTAATGGAGTGCAGGGGCACTGGCACGCTAGCACCAAAATCTCTATATTTAAAACAGTAAGAAGTCTTGACACAACATGAAACTTTGCTCGTAGTATCACCAGGGTCTCTACACATGAACACGAGCATTGAGAACATTGTTTGTGTACACAGAGTTCCGCAGCCCGAGTGCGCCCTAACAGGCAGGAGAGTAATGGTGGACCTCCTACCTGTTGGGTCGCACTCGGGGGTCGACACTTTTTGTCTGCCTTGATGGCGGCGCGCTGGAGATCCAGCTCCTACAGTGAGTAGTTCAAAAACCTTCTTTTTAGTAAACTCTGTGTACACAAACAATATTCTAAAAGGAGAACTTCAGCCGTTTTTAACTTATATCCCTGTTGATTGAGGTTATCGAGTGCTGTCATTAGGAAAAATAACGAGAACATTTGGCGCAATATTTACCGAATATCAGAGCAGCAGCTAAAGCGAACCTATGGGGGCAGACATAACTGAAAGTGAAACTTGATGATGTCTGCCCCCATAGGAATATGGATTAAAAACGGCCGAAGTTCTCCTTTAATGCTCGTATTCATGTGTAGAGACCCTGGTGATACTACGAGCAAAGTTTCATGTTGTGTCGAGCCTTCTTAGTGTTCTAAAAATCTAAAAAAAAGAGATTTTGATGCTAGCGTAAGAGTGTCCATGTACTCCATTAAAAATTGGCTTGCTCAACAACGAAACTACGGTAAATCTTAAAAGTGCCTCTTTCGTCGTAATTATGCATTTACACAAAGGTTTGACTCATATTCAATCACAAATAAAGCCTCGGTTGCATTTTGGCGGGAGTTTTCACTTTCACGTTTCACAAATATATAACAAAGGTCTCTGTCAAAGATAATGCAGGAATGTGACGTATGTTAAAGACACTGTAGTGACCAACCTGCAACTATCACGCTATTCTGCCATTCCAGGTTATTGAGTGGTTTTAGTTTGACCTAATTTTATGAGTTAGGGTTAGAAAGAGAAAGGTCTAAAAATCTGCCACTGGCAACTGATGAAAGTTAGGGTTAGTTTATTGCACATTATGTATAATCATACATTGGCTCTATGCCAAGCTGCTGCAGGACAATCCTATTTTGTTAGCCTACAAACTAGATCTTGGTGTTGTGAATTGTAAAGGCTATAATCAGTAAGCAACATCTAAAATCCTCCTCACTTATAACGAATAAGCAATTATCATGTAGACTAATAAAGCCTAACAGTGCGTCCACCAGAGCTGCTGGCTGCAGCTGCTGTCCAGCTCAGCGCACACACAGGTCTCTGTGAGAGCTCGCTCGTCAACTCCAAGTAGAACAGTTATTGTAAAGAGCTCACAGTATGGCTATTTTTATCTCATGACAAATCCAAACAGCAACAGACAATGAACAAGGCCAAAAATCAATGCACAAATAAATTCATAATTGCAGTAAATAATGAATCAAGGGACAACACTGAATAAAACCTTGTGTTAACTTGTTGACACTTTTCCCCACTCTGACTCGGGCTCTTTTTTAAAGATAAATGTGGAAAGTCTGCATAAAGCCTTCTGCATGCAATGAGTGTGTTGTTCTTGCAAAAAACAAAAACAAAGAAAAAGCATCAAGATGTTTTTTTTTATTTTATTTTATACCAGATGAAACGAGAAAAATATGATATGACAACATGCTGTAGCAATGGCATTTAGAGTTCAGTTTGAAATAGAAACACTATGGATTGCTTGCTTTTCCAATTGTTACACCACAAGACAATATATTGGGCTTGGTGTGCCACCACAAACTGGGACGGATCCAGGGGAAAGTTTGAGCTCCTGGGAAACCTGTAAGAGTTTCTCGTCAACACCCTATACCAGACTCTCCCTCAGTGGCAGTGAGATATGAGAAAATGCTGGTCTACCGCATTAACAAGGTGCTGAAATTGTTACAGGTCCCAACAAAGTAAGTTCCTCAGCAACAAATGATTTTTGGTTCAGTGCCATTCAGTTTCCTGAAAACACGAAAGTTCACAGGAAGGAAGACATGAACCAATAACTTTCTCCTCCTTTATTACAAGATCTCAAAAACATAAAAAACACACATGTGAAATTGTCCCCTGTGAATAAGTCTCCTTTTTTTGTTTAAATTCCCATCATTTAATTAACTGCTCATGCCTTGTTTCAATAAAGGTTATTAGCATGGTTCATTTCCTTTTGCTCAATGTCCGTTTCACCCAATCTTAAATGCATATCACCCTTTTGTTCTTTTGATCAGCATCGATACTGTGTCAATAACTGTTTCCACTCAGTGCAAATAATTCAACGAAGAATTAAACTCTGGAATCCCAACTCACTGGGCAGTGTAAAATTACAAACTGATCCTTTAAAGCCACACAAGAAAACCGAATTACTGCGTTAGTCTGACTATGAACGGATTTTTAAGATGCATGTATACACCTTAGTCTGACTAAAATCGGACCGGATCGGATTTCTCATAGTTGAATTACACTACGTAGATTATTCGATTGAAAGTCGCATTACTCCTGCATGTATACATTTCCAGCGGATCGGATCGGATTTTGCGTTCTGCGAAGGCACGAGATTTTTCCTCAGGGCCGTGAGCCGGAAGTAGACGGACGGCGGCGGCGGCGGCTTTCCTCCGAAATCACCGCAAGAAAGAGCGCCAGAGTGCCCCTAGTTTGTGTAATTATCATGTACACCATATACGAAGTGTACAAAGATGTAGCTTCGTCTCGCTCTTCATACGCCATCTTTCATGAATGCCGAGGCAGCTGGTGACGTAAAGAGGTCAGCCGGAGGTGTGCCGTTAACACTAGTTGAAATGGGTACAGCGCCACCTAGTGTACCGGGGTACGACATGCTTTCGGCCAGTAATTCGATTTTCTCACTGGCATGTATACTCGGATAATTGCAGTTGTCCGACTGAGCAGCATAGTCGAACTATGGCTGTAATCTGACTAAGCTGTGCATGTAAACGCACTGACTGATGGCAGTACGAAACTGTTCTTAAAACAAAAACATCAAGCATGTCACACAGGGAAAGTTTCTACATTCAAAACAACATTTTAGCTCAAATACACAAATACACGCTTCTTGGCAGTAAATCCTATCGGTCAGAAAGCCTGTTTATTTCTCTTTTAAATGGTGCATCAGAATTTGCGAGTGGAGTGGATGGAGTTGCCTGCCAACAGTCCTGACCTCAACCCCATGGAACACTTTTGAGATCAGAGTGACCAACACAACGTTCTTACGTTGTCATTTTGGCTGATTTGCGACAAATTCTAGTTGAAGAATGGAATGCATTGTTACAACTAAGAAATGCTTATCTTACAGTAGAACACCTGACAGTGGACCTTTTTCACTTCACTTAATGGGCCATATTCCAACAGGTCTTCTGGGCCCCAAAAGGTGTATTGTCACACTGAGAGCAAGAGCCTTTGTACAATAAAACTACTATCAGCAGCTTAGGAACATTTAAATTGATGGATAACAAAGATATTCATAACCCTAACTTTCCATTTACAATACATGCAAGGCCTACTTACACACGAAAAACTTCCCAAGTTTGGGAAACCGAAAGCGTCAGTATTTGATGAGATGGGAATAGGGGAAAAAAATCAACTGTCAACACAATCAACTTAAAAGCCAATGATCCTTCCAACTGGACACAAACTTTTTATAACTACTGAAAAGTTGAGTCAACAGAGACTCAGTTAACCACATCAGGATAACCATCAAATTCAACTGAGGCAATGCTAGTGCACCACCAGCCATTCGATTGAACAATACCCATTTCACATGTAATGGATGTTGTTGCTTATCATAATGGTAAAAGACAGATTGAAACTGACCCAGGATATGAGATCCAGAGACAGTTCTGGGTCATTGTACAGGTTCTGTTTCTATTATGAGTTCATTCATATCAGAATCATTCTCTTTATCAACAGACATCATTGATTGTAACCATTTTTTTTCCCCTAGCAAATAAATAAAAAAGAGTGATGGATAGGTATGCAGCAAGATCTAAGAAAAGAACATATTTCAGACAAGAAAAAAATGATCACTTTCTACCTTTGCTCAGACTGTACAGCCTTTTCATTTGTTTGGAGTCCAACACAATCCCTCCTCACACGGAGAATCTTCTAACCTGGCTAGCTCCTGCCTCTGCAGTGTTGGGGAATGTCAAGGATCCTTTGAGCCATTTTGAGTTTCCAGTGATGGATATTGGCAAACAGCTTGCCTCTGTGAGTAAGGATAACCTTCCATTTGATCAATCCTGCACCCGTCTCTAAGACTATACCCTCCAATAAATCAATAGCCTAGATGTGTTTGTCCCGGTGCTTTCCATTCTCCTCCAGCCCTTACCATGCACTCCTGTCCTAAAGTGCCTTTCTTTCCTTTTGCTACTCTCAACACATCCTCTCTGATATCCCTGTCCCTTTGTTCCTCTTTCACATCCTCATTGTTTAGCTTATTTCTTAGACATGATCTAAAAGCTGTTGCACATTACATCCTCTACTAATTTGTCATGATACAGTATTTCACAGTATTTCACAGTGTTTGTCATCAAACAGTGCTTCACACTTGTCTGTTGTGGTTAATTTTATAGAGAACAAAGGGAACTTTCCGCATGCGGCACCAAGAAGAAGCCTTTCTGGACTTGTAAATGCTACAAGATATGGAAAACCAAACACAAAGGGAATTTGATTGAGAGTCAGGACAAGTGGCAGTTTATCATCAAACAATGAAGTAAGTCACTGTGAACAACACAACTTAGGGTGTTAGCGTTAATATTTTTCCCATTAAGATTATTCCAGCCTGGAGAAAAAAACATTTTTGCTTTTAATTTCATGTAAGAACAGAGTCATTATTTTGTAATACTCATAGGAACATGTTTGTAGATGCCGCAATTACATTTCTTGAACAAACCACTTTTGGTGCGGCTGTGCACTCCCTGAAGGATTGTTGGTCGCCTTCTTTCTCTCCCAGAGTCAGTATTTATAGATAGAGTCAGTATTTATAGATAGATAAATAAAAACATCCTAACTCAGATTATATACACACACAGTGATACAGTTACATGAGCTTTTAATTCTGGGTCATGGTTACATTAACCTCCTGTTTAACTGCGTGTCACTGTCAAATTCTCAAATGTCAGTTTAAAATTTAAAAGTTACCTCAATTGAAACTGAAATAAATTATTAGCATTATAAATCAGAATTGCATCACTCATGAGCTCTATTTGAAAGCACACGTGAAACACAGACACAGGGAGGTCATTTTTAAACCACATGAGGTCCCCTGGAAATTCTAATCCCAGCCATAGCGCAATAGTCATTATCAATCAATTTTCATTTCAACGTGCAACTATTGATTTTTTTGCCGCTTGTACAGAACTTATTTACATATCATCATCAAATCAAATCAATGATATTTATAAAGCCCAAAATCACAATCACATTGCCTCAATGGGCTTTACGATCTGCACAGTGACAAACATAATCTGTTGTTAGACCCTCGATTCAAGTGAGGAAAAATGTTCCATGTTGAGGAAAAAAAAAACGTTTAACAGAGGGGAAAATAAGGATGATTAAAGAAACCTCAGGAAGAGCCACAGAGGAGGATAACCCGCCCAGGACAGACAGACATGCAATATATGTCACATGTTCAATGAAGAACAAAACAATCACAGTTTACATGTTGAATTGACAGAATATCTGATACAAATTATAATATTTGTAAAGTGTATGGATCCATGAGATGACTGAGCAGGCTGAGCCATCGCCAAGTGGTGTCCGAGCCCAAAGACCTCCCCTCCACCGTGGTGACCTGGAAGAGGGCAGGCCACACAAAATAATTAGCAGTAAAAATAAGGCAGTGAAGAGTGAAGAGGCATCAGATAAGGAGATTGTAAAACAGAGGAGAGCAATATCAAGTTGATATGGCAAACTAATTAGCAGGCATTTGCTTGTTTACACATACTGCAGTTACAGAGCAACATTATCATTAATTAGAGTTGTTTCTGTCCACCTGGTGAATGCAAGTACAATATTTATTCTCTTTTAGCTCTGCTTTGGGTCTCTACCATTAACTGAGGAAGCAATCAGGCTCCTTAGCTACTACATGCTCCACCTTATTCACCAACAAGTCTTTGACTGTCAGTCTGCTGTTTGGCGTCGAATGTGCTGAAGGCAGCTACATGCTTCTGCAAAAAATGATAATTAGAGCAGTGAAAGTGAACCAAAACATACAAATGTTGTGAGAAACTCACTGTAAATCAGTGCAAAGCCATGTGGAGCTGCAGATTCAGGTAGAAATTCTGTCACATCAGTAACAGCAGCCTCTCACATTGTCAGTTGATACATACATTATTATTCTTAAAATGCTATTTTTATTTTTTAATGTGTACTTAAGGCTCATTTTACGAAAATGAATCATTTTGTGTCCCTCCAACAAAATTGCTCTGTAAATCTGAATAAAGAATAAACAAGAAATGTAAAAATGGCCTGTCCCTCAATTTGATTGTTCTACTTTTACAAGTTATTGATGGCACAAAAGTCAAACTAAAAACATAATCTTATATACAGCTTCAAGTGTTGTTTCAGTACTCATGAATGGGTTTTATTCTTAATGTGTTACATGTTGAAAATAATCAACAACAATTTAGCTGGGTCCCTAAGTTGTCATCAACCCTGTTACTTCAGAGATATTGGACTGTTCAGAAAGATGCAATAATTGAATTCATCTGCCTTTTATGAAGTTGATGGTGTAAAGAAAAGTGAGTGTCCTCTTCTTTTAATGCATTTTCTTTGAGTTATATAATGTCTGACAGAGGGGACAAGCTCATTCTGTCAGCCCTGCTACCACAAAAGTATACTTTGAAATGTTATTTGTTTGAAACTTTAAATGCAAATCTATCACAACATTAAATGTTGTGATAGATTTGCATAAAAAAAAATAATAAAATTCATGAGAGGCTTACATTTTAAGCCTCTCATGAATGCACACCATGTGGTGTCATGACCTCATCACATGGCTAGTAATGGCTGCCAATAACAATTATCAATTGATTGGACAATTTGGAAACACACCTATTTAAGATCTCACAGATGACAATGCTCATCAGAGCAAAAACAAAGCTGTGAGGTCAAAACTGCCTGCAGAGCTCAGAGACATTCTGCTGCATTGAAAGTCCCCAAGAACAACATGATCGCCATAATTCTTAAATGGAAGAAGTTTGGAACAACCAGGAAGCCCCTTGGTAAGAGAGGTGACCAAGAACCCGAAGGTCACTCTGGCTGTGGTCCAGAGATCTGGTGTGGAAATGGGGCAAACGTCCAGAAGGACAACAATCATTGCAACATCAATCTGGGCATTATGGCAGAGTGGAAGCCTCTCCTCAGCAAAGTTTTTACAAAAAGCACCTTGGGGACATGCAGACAGAAACAGGATTCTCTGGTACAATGAAACCACAGTTCTAAGGCCTCAATTATAAGCATCATGTCGTGAGGAAATCACCACTCATCACCTGCCCAATGCATCCCAATTGTGAAGCATGGGTGGCAGCATCATGCTTTGCTGCTGTTTGGGTCAGGGTTGAGGGGAAGCTAAATGGAGCAAAGTACAGAGATATCCGTTATGAAACCCTGGCTCAGAGTGCTCAGGACCTTAGACTGGGCCGAAGGTTCACCTTCCATCAGGTCAATGACCCTAAGCACACAGCCAAGACAACACAGGAGTGGTTAAGAGGCAACTTTATGAATGTCCTTGTGTGGTCCAGCCAGAGCCCTGACTTGAACCCAATCAAACATTTCTGGAGAGACCAGAAAATGGCTGTCGACTGATGGTCCCCATCCAACCTGACATAGCTTTAGAGGATCTGCAGAGAAGAATGGGAAAAATCCAGATGTGCAAAGCCTGTTGCCTCATACCCAAGAGGACTTGTTGCTGTAATCGGTAAGGTGCCTCAACTAAGGGTCAGAATACTTATGTCAATGTGATATTTCAGTTATTTCAGATAGCAGGTTTCTGCTTTGTCATTATGGTGTATTCAGTGTAGAACGATGAGGAAAAAATAATAATTGAAATAATTTTAGCATCAGGCTGCAGCATAACAAAATGTAAAAAAAAGTAAATGGGTCTGAATACTTTCTGAATGCACTGTACGTCCACAGTATCATCATCATTTTTCATCATCTTCTATGCTAAAACCTCTCAGCAATTCTCTCTGCAAAATATTCAGAGTAGTCGAGTTGAATTAAAGATTTATGAATGTCCTATTATTACTTGATTGTAGCCGTAACTGTAACTTAAACAATCAGTAAAACCAATACAATAAATGTTGTCAACTCTGTTACTGAGGTTTCAGCCCTGTTACTTATATTCTAATATTAATTTAAAAAATGAAAAGATAAATGTAAAATCAATGCATTTTATATGTTAGGTAAAAGAGACTTGTAATCAACTCAAATACATTTTCTCAAAACAGAAGATGCTGTGAAGGTGGCCGTTGTTAATGTGCATATTTATCCAAGGAAATAAAAGTCATATTCTCTATATTCTCACTTTACAAACACACACATTTGTGCATGCTGTCATCATATTTGTTTAAAATTTGAATTTAAAACCTTGACATGTCTGAAACAGGGCGACAAAACACACATATGCATGCTGATTATATGAAAAAAAAAAAAAAAAATTAAATTAAATTAAAATTATAAAAATTACTACAATGGCCTGAGATGGCACAGCACATTTCTCTGAGAGGTAATAATCTACTTCATACAAAAGGGGCTTAAAGACTTTTAAAACAGTACTTTGAAAATCAAATATTAAGAGCAGCAAATGGGACGGTTTTGTATAATGACTCTTAAAGCAACAAAATGTAAATTCCTGGAGAGGGAATGTTGAGTCTCACTCCCAGGATGTAACATTTTGGTGCTGTAAGTACACCTTAAAAAATTAAACGTGCCCATTCCTTTGACTGCCCTCGTCTGGCCTCCTATTCAAAATTTTATAGACCTACTCCTGGTTTACACTTGACTATAAGGTCCTTCCGGCTTCTATAACATTTTTTTTTTCACCTCTCATCAGCTCATAAGACTTCTTTGTCTATGGCCTGAGGACAAATGGCAGAGCTCATCGCTCATCCTTGTTAACCAAGTGGCTAGTCTTCTTAATGAGCACTATTAAAGGCAAAGTGTCATTACCACAGCACTCTGTCTATTCATTACAACCATCAAAGTCCACTGATGTCTGTCTTCACCTAATCATAGAACTCTTCTGCTAGCACTTGTCTTCATCTGTTACCTCCCTCTCACATTACATGAGATTAATGTCAGATTGCCTACTTTTTTGCCCCATTCAGTTTTGCTATTATATCCCCATGCTCATAAAGCATCACAGCTGTCAGGGCGGCTGACAGAGACGGAGAGTCACCCCATTGTCAATAAATACAACTTGTTCATGTGAAGTTCTGATGCGACTTTCCGTGCTGTTGAGTGAGTTTCTGTAAAGAACTGTCTGAATGTGAATTTGTTTCACTAAACTGCATTGACATTTTGAATCAAAAAAGTGTACGTAAATGAGGTTGTCCATCTCTGTCAGGTGCTGTCTGGATGCAGTATTTACTTCAGTGTTGTTCAGTTTGTTACTTATAACTTGAATTCTGAGTTAATTGAACACACATCCATACATACACATACATCTGACTCGTCAGTAGAGGATCAACAATTGTTGTTGGAGTTTAAATTCTTAGCAAAACTTTGTCTTTACTGTATTAAACTTTCTTCTTGTCCTGAAAGTACGTTGAAGGTTATGACAACAATGATTTCATACATTGATATTCAACTGAATCATATTGCATTACTTTTGACCTGCTTCATTTGACTTGTTGCAGCCACTGTAGCACATTCCTTCCATTAACAAATTAACTTTTTGCTACACAGCTATCAGCTCAAGAAATGGCAATGTTGGTCTCCTGGTCCGCAATTAAATTAGATGGATTGCAAAGACTTTTTTTTTTTTTAAAGACATTAATGGTTCTCAAAGGATGACTCCTACTGGATTTGGTGTCCCCCCACGTCAAGTCAAAATGTTTAATTTGTCGATCATGCCTATATGAGCTTGTTGGACATCCCATTTTAAAACCATACGTTTGAACTCCCTTTGTGACTACAACAGTCACTGCTTTTCTGGGAAGGCTTTCTACAAGATTTTGGAGTATCTCTTCAGAATGTGTGCCCAATCCGCCAAAAGCATTTGTGAGGTAAGGCACTGTTGTTGGTGAGGGGGCCTGGCTGGCAATGAACCTTGTTATTCTGCCCAATGGTGCTCAGTAGGTTTGAGGTCAGGGCTCGGTGCAGGCCAATCAGGTTCCTTCACACCAGACTCATCAAACCATGTCTTTATGGATTACTTTGCATGCAAGGGCACAGTCACACCAGAAGAACAAGGGTCTTCCCCAAATTGTTGCCAAAACGTTGGAAGCGCTCAATTGGCTCAAGTGTCTTTTGAGGCATTGAGAAAACCCTTCACTGGAACTAAGGGGCTTAGCCTGAACCCTGATAAACAGCCCTAGATCAGTAGCCCTCCTCCACCAAACTTACAGTCAGCATTCCAATAGGTGGAGTTCTCTTGGCATCCACGAAACACAGATTTGCCCATCAGTGTCAGTCATCTCTCCAAAGAACACATTTCCACTGTTTCAGAGTCCAGTTGCAGTGTACTTAACAGCACTCCGGCCAATGCTTGGCACTATGCATGGGGATGTGAGTTTTGTGAGCAGATGCTTGCGCAGAAACACATGTCATGAAGCTCCTGATTCACAGTTTGTGTGTTGTTGTTGCGTCCAGGTGATTGATGTGCCTCAGCACCCATCTTAAAATGTGTGTGGACTACTGCTTTTTTTTTGGCAAGGCTGCAGTTGCCCCCGGGGAGTTTCCTCGTGACAATCTCAGAACAATTGACCAGGGCAGATATCAGCCCAGTCACCAGGACAAAATGTTCAGTGTAGGTTTCTGCAAACCATAGATATGTATATGTATGTACGTATGTATGACAGGCTATGTTGGCATTTTTAAAAAACATGTCATGCTCACATTATGTACTTTGTACCTGACTTTCATATTGTGAGGTGGAGGGCTTGGTGGAAGTGTCACAGGCAATGAGGCTGCCAAGCTGGTCACAATCACAATTCAAGGCTGTTTTTCAGCATTTGTTGTATGTAGGCAACCATAACATTTTTTGAAGGAGAGACAAATAATGTTTTCCTCAACCTAACCAAGTTTATAATAATGCCTAAACCTAACAAGCGCGTGAGTATAGTGCTGTGACAAGAGGGATATAGATAATTGAACCTAAAGACACATAACGTTTAAACTTATGTATGGATTTGTACAAATGTACTTTGCCAACATACTTCTGGCTATTGGATTGCAGATCTAGTAATGTCACAAGCTGTAATTGTTTATATCTAAATGTTTGTCTATGGCAATTGAATGACTGGGTGGTGGATGGATGTCCTGTGAGCAATGGTGGTGACTGAAACACCTGAATACAATAATCAATAGTATAGGTCTTTGTTCGGAGATTTTTAGAGCTATTTTATCGATTTGGAAGTAAAATTTCAGTCCAGTCTTTACCCCCAAACAACAGGTGAAACAAATACTTTTTAGTCTGTAGCAGCTGTTTTCTGTTCTCGTAAACAAGTATCATTTGCATATTGTTAATTCATTAGTTATGTTTATTAATGTGTCAGATGGCTGAGATGTTCAAAAATCATTTTATGCAAGTCCAAGTCAAGTCTCAAGTTTTTTGTCACAAGTCCAGGTCAGGTCTCAGGTCTCTCGTGGTTGTAATGAGCCTTTAACATCTGCTGCATGCCATCTCCTCTGCTTGGAACCCTGCATAGTTATATTTAAGGTATTCAGAGCATATACTATATTATAATCACTCCTTTATCTATTAGCATAGAGTATTATCAGCACTGATTATTTGTTTGGTATATAATCACTTTAAACAGGCTATTGCAAGACAATATGAGAAAAACACACACAATGAAAGCTTTCCAGCTCCCAAGCTTTGCAACATAAATACAAAGTTACTTTAGCTTAATGCAAAACTTTTTTTTTTTTTAAATAGCAGCACTCTGTGAGTCAAGTGTGGCAGCAAACACTAATTTCTTCAAAATAGTCAACTGATGGCAATCTAATAGAGTGAACCTCCCTCATATCAGCTAGAAGGAAGCTAATATTAACATTAGACTGTAGATGCTGAGCTTAACATTTTTGCTAACTGTCCATAGGTGCTGAGGTTAACTTTCACTTCCAACTGACTGACCTATCTATCTGGTTGTGTTTTCAGGCACCTGATACATTTGATGTGGTGGATCCAGCTTCCTTTATATTCATTCCACAAACACTGCATTTGGAGATGCTTTTGTTTGCATCTTGTGTTTGTAACAATAGGCAAAGCTAATGACATATAGGAGAGCAGCAGCAGTTGTTGTGCTCATCGACATAGTGCTAATGCTTCCTGTGGCCATGCGCAGCGCACACCAGATGCGTAAGACTACGCATGAGGGAAGCTGTGTCTCAATTCATCCAGGATGCGGCCCCTGAATTTTCTTAATGTTGATGTGCCATGAAAAATAAATTATTAAGATTGCTCACCAGTCCTAAATCTTAAGTCTGTGTCGAGTCTCAAGTCTTTTGAGGGCGAATCTCAAATCAAGTCTCAAGTCACTGAGGGTGTGATGTTGCAAACTCGAGTACCCAGCTCTGTCAGATCGTCTAATTCAACATGTTGCTGATCAACCTCTGTATGATTTTGTCAGCAACTGAACAGCAACTTTTCTCTACATGTTGGCTTAATGTGAGTTAATTCATGTGTGTCATCAAAGATGCACACTGAGGCCCTGCCACACAAATTTCATTACCCTTGGGGTAGACTCAGTGTATCTAAATATGTGATTATCAAGAAAGTGTAATACTCATTCCTGAAGCTGTGCTTGTTGCTGCCGTTCTTCAACCTTGGATACTCATTTGTCCCTCCATCCCCTCAGCGTCTTATTACATGCATGCCATAATGAAGCAGGAATGGAATTACTGTTTGCTATATCAGCAGGGGTCTGAGGACTGTCCTGCATAATTGGGAAGTAAGTGGAATAGATATGTGAATGTGAATAAATAAACCCAATGTAATTAATGAGGACCAATGATTCGACTGGTGATAATTAAATCTGCCATGTTTTTCAATTTGCATGATTAAGATGTTAGTTAAGGTTATGTTGTACCCACACATTACAGGTTGTTCATTCTCAAAATGTCAACACATCAGAATTCTCAGCACTGCACTTAATTATCTTCAGGAGCTTTAAAACTATCAGCTAAATCAATTAACTTTAATCTGCAACCAATTAACGTGTGACTTTTAGGAATGCTAATGTGCCACATGCTGTACTTATATTTTGGCCCGCTCCAACACAGACGTCACCCAAAATTTCTCAGCAACTTCAACTGTGGGGAATTTGTTGCGCACTTTGCATATAGTCTGAACAGGAAAACTCAAAGTGTTCAAGCAGGGGGATATTTTAGCATGTTTTCCTCATATTCAACTCAAATGTAAGTTTGATTTTATGCTGTGTTCTATGATTCAAAAGAGGTCAGAACTGATTTGCATATTGACATTTTAGACAACTCACAGTAGCTCAAAATGATTGAAAATAACCTGCCTGAAATCAGCCATGGTGGTTTTGAAGGAACTGGATGGAACAAGGCTAATAATATTAATAATATTCTGTAAAAGTGGAGAAGGCAACACTTAACATTGAGGAAGACTGAGTGATTCCAGGCTTTCCCTGTCCACCAGCCACATGCTTATTGTGTAGAGCATTTATATTGATATATTTCTTTAATGTTTTTTTGACCAAGACGAGGGGACAAAGTGAAGAGAAGGAGGAAGAAGACAATTTGTTAAGTTTAGAGACAGAGCGATTCCCCCCACCTCTACCTCCCCATCAACCTAACACCTGAACTACATTGTAACTCACTGGTAACGTCATTGTAACCCTTCCTTTGCCCTAATGTCTGTAGCAGTCGCCCAAACATTAGTGAGACATGTTTGTAACTGGAGGCGAACTACTGTAGTTTCAATGTCTTGATCACTTGGCAAATCTTGGCGGGAGGAAGTGAATGAACATTGGTCCCAGCAGTTCCACTTTCATTAAAGCTGCAGTGTGAGATTTTTCAACGATCCAATGGCACCAAATGAGTAAGACATATTACACAGGTCTGGTCTGGATGGATTCAATTTGGACATATTATGAAAAAATGTACTGTTTCAGTGCTTGTGCACATACATTTGGGTATCTGTAGTACCTACCAAGCAACAAATTGTGAAATAAGACCTGACAGTCATTTTTTTTTTTTTGCTTGCCTAAGCCAGGAATCATGGGAAACACAGAGCCATTCATATCTTGGCCTCCTCCTTACGTAAGGTCAAGGCTCATTTGAATAATACCGCCTGGATCTGAGTATCCCTGGTAACGGCTTGACAGCTCCCTCTGCGAATGTCTGCCATTGTTTCTCACATGCGCTAGACTGTTAGCGCATGCATAATGTTGAAGGTAGAGTTGGAGCTCTGTTGTTGGCTGCACAGACCAGCACAATTTTAAGGAGAGACCACTGTGTTTCAACATTTGTCGGTAGGCCAGAACAAAACTAGTAGATTAACACAGGAACTGCTCTGTTGTTGGCTGGTAGGACCAACACAAACATCTTCAACTTGTTATCTGAGGATGTCAAGACTCAAGGGATCAACATAACTTTTTGATGGAAATATGACAGAAGTTTTAAGTTTGACCATGTTTTATGTTGAATTAAAGGTCATTTTGTACCTTAACTTGTTGAATAAGGCATTACCTGGGATGTTGCCCAGGTAATGTGGCTCTCATTTTGGTGCAATGTTGGAAGTTTGTTGCTCGACTGAGAGAAAGCAACCCAGACTCACGTGAACATGTATAAAAGCTTTGTTGGTCCACAGGGCAAAATGTAGTATTTACACAATTACGCCTCTTAAGGCAGGAACACATTGGCCCAACCGTTGGACGTCTGAAGTGTTTGGGGAGACCCGGACGAGGTCGGGAACAAATCTGTTCAGTGTTTTCAGCTGCGTTGGAAGCTGTCAGAGCTGTGCGGATGTTGTCTGCTCCGATTCAACATGCAAAGTCTGAGGAGGTTGGCTGTCGGCCGTCTGAGCCATTGGATTCTCTGATTGGTAGTGTGCTAGCTGTATGACCATTCTGATTGGCAGTGTGCTAGTGAATCAGCGCGGTGTTAGGGAGGGGCAGAATACTGTATGTGCTTTGTTTTTCTACGCAACTCGTTCCGCCATTTCCTTATTGCATCTTGCACAAGCGTGGAACGTACACGCTACTGTGGAGCTGGCAGCACGTCAAAGCGGTGTGTTCAATGCAACTTTTCTGCCGAACGGGTCAGACAAGAGGCAACAGAGTGGTCGGATAAAGGCAGTTGGCTGTTGGTTTGAGTCTGGGCGGTGTGTGGGGGCCTTTAGATTGTCAGATGTTTACTAGGGGTGGGCGGGTCGATCCAAATATCGATAGTATCGATACCAAGGTGAATATTGGTATCAGATCAATACTAGCGTGATGAGATCAATATTTTTGTTGTAGTTTCTCTTCTATAAGTTCAGCAAATCACTCGTATTTCTTCACAGAGTTTCTGTGAGCGCAGCATCTCTCTCAGTCCTTATGCACAGCGCTCCTCTCCACCTCTCTCACTCCGCTCACTCAGGTTCACTGTGGCCCTCCCCTCCTCTCCTCTCCTCTCCTCCTCTCCTCTCCTCTCCTCTCCTCTCCCCCTCTCCTCCTGCACTGCCTGCCAGAGCAGAGACGGACTGGCGACCCTTAATGATGGCGGATAGGAAGAGGAGTGCTGTTTGGAGTTATTTCACAGTTTGAGACAGAGAAACTGCTACCTGTTACTTATACAGGAAAGCATTACGATTCTGTGGTAACACCACAATCTCGTATACGCATTTAAAAGCAGCACACCCAAAGGTTAAAGCTGAGCTGCAAAGCAAACGTAGGGAGGAGGAAGAGGAGGAGGAGGAGGAGGGAGCTCCCCAAACCGGAACCAGACCCCTGGCACAGAGACAGACGTCACTGTCAGAGGCCTTTCAACAAAAACCTCAACATTATCCAGGTAGCAATTTCTAGAAGTGAAGGTTATTTCCAGCATTAATTAATGTTGTTTTTCAGTGTAATTGTTGGTCAGAGATGTAATGTTAGCAGAGTGATTAAACTATTATCATATATTCAGATAGTTGGAATACATTTTATTGTTTTACTGGAACTCAAAAATATATACTTATAATTAGATATATAGCCTACCTCAAACCTGAAGTATGAATATGGCAGAATATGATAAACCTTCTGTGTATCTGTTGAGGGAACATTAGTATTCCTGTTTAGGCTACACGCAGATAGGTAATAGATTTAATTATGCTAAATATTATTTTACTAATTGGCTAAAATCTTTGTCCTGTGTTTTATTATGATCATAATCGTGATCAACTAAAAGGCAGTACAAAATCATTCAATGATCAGGAATTTTCAAGTAAAAGTATCAGTATTGGTATTGGCAATACTGGCACTTTAATTACTTGGTATCGGATCGATACCAAAATTTGCAGTATCGCAAAAGTGTCCTTTTCTATTGCCTGCATCCACGTCACGTGACCGTTTATTTCCAGTGAAAAATGCAATATTTCAAGATAGGTATTACACTGATGACATTTTTATCGAGAAATATGCACTTTATTTTTTATAATCTTCGCTCAGTGAATGTATGTGGTCTATAATTTGTTTTTTTCGAAGATTTCAAAACAGATTGTGGAGCTGTTATGCATGTTATCGCTGTTATGATGGTCGCTATAGACACTGCTACAGCGGAAACGACGACTTGCATGTTGTTTGTATTAATGTCATCACGACATATTTGCATGTAATACCTTAAAATTGATTTAATTTATCTTAAAACATTACATTTTGTTTGGCAGCCATGTTTTTTTTTTCGCAGCCAAAGAGTCGATGGTCACGTTACATGGATGCAGGCGATAGAAAAGAATAGGCCAAAAAACTTGTAGACCTCTCACAATTTAACAAGCATTATTGTGAAACTACTTCAACTTGCTCTGTGGACCAACATAGCTATTATACATTTCATGTAAGACTGGGTTGGATACAGACAAGAGAAACTGAGTGAATATTGAGCCTCATTTGAAGCCAACTAAATAACAGGCAGGATGTTTGATGCTGGTAACTAGGACTGGTGCTAATTTACATAAATACATCGATATATGTAACACGCATCGACTCAGAGGATGTATGCAGTTCTACCGTCATGCTGGAGCACTTGAAGCTCAAGCATCCCGGGGTGGCAGGACTCACAATGGATCTGGGGGTGCTGTAAGACACAGCGTGTTGGTGTGGCAGTTTGGGAGTGTCACTTGGTCCGTGTGTGTGACGTGTTGGGGACCCCCGCTGATTAGTGTGTGTGTGTGTTGCTGTTGTGTGTAAATGTACTTGAGAGACATGCCTTGAAGATAACAGTAGAGATAAATGTGAAAAGAAAATTGTTTAACTGCAGGAAATGATTTGCTTCACAACTGTGTGTAACTTTGATTAGCAGCCAGCAGTTAGCTTGCTTACACCAAATAAAGACTTTTTCAAAGCTACATAGTAAGTAGTGTTTGTGGCCTGCTGGGTAGTGTGGCTGAGGCTGACACGGATCATATTCCTTTTCTAATATGGGCAGTGGTGAGGTTTTGGTTCAGAAGGTGTTCATGTTCTTCATTGACAGAGCTGACTGGAGATAAGGTGAGTGGTTTGGGTCAAGCATGGGTGAGCTGACCAATCAGAGCACACTGGGCTTTTTGTAAAGGCCAGTGTGCTCTGAACGGTCAATGTCAGGATTTTTTTATTTACCTCTGTTTTATATCGCTATTAAAGCTGCAGTCCACTGTTGCCAACTCCTCAGTAAGGAAAGTCGCTATTGGCTGTCCTAAAAGTCGCTAGAAGTCTCTAAATGACGTCATCACCTAATGCATAACTGACCATGTGCATTTAGTTGTAATGGGCACTGTAGGAGGGATGGATAACATTGTGAGAGAAACAAAAAGTGAGTAAAAAACACCCTTAAAGGGATAGTTTGGGTTTTTTGAAGTGGGGTCATATAAAGTACATATCTATAGTGGATCTGTTTCCTACCGTAATCACCGATCAGCGCAGCCCGTTTGGCAGGAGGTTCTGCGGTTGAGAAAATGTAGTGCCAAAAGAAAGTGCGGTCTGACGACAATGTAAAGCGGTGTGAATTTTACCTGTACAACGTACACTTGAACTGATGTAAAAAAAATTTGGTGAGCCTTGTTTTAGGTGGTTAATTTCGCTTTTTTGCTGGACCCCGTTCACTGCAGTACAAAGCTGAGCCTCTGGGCTGGAGCGGCTCTCTACTTCTCCAAACTGAGGCTGCGCTGATCGGTGATTACGGTAGGAAACAGATCGACTATAGATATGTACTTTATATGATCCCACTTCAAAAAACCTTGCTGCAGCAAGAGCAAAGCCTCTGTACATGGGACGCTGCTCTACCAACTGAGTTAAACGGCGCCCCTGCAGTGTGGAGTTTTGCGAAAAAAGAAAATTTGAATGATCACAGCTCCCAGGTCAGTCCTTCTTCCTCTCTGCCTTCTAAGCCCCTCCCACGGAGGAGCCTGCTGTTCACGGAGGACGCCAGATAGCCAAGATGGCACATTCAAAATAACAACAACAACATAAGCCCTGATTGTTCTATTTCTGACCAATACAACTAAATTACAATGACGAGTGCCTCATGCCGAGTCACTGGAGTAACCTAAGTAACAAACAATATTCCTCACATCACTGTAGACAAGTTACCAGCTAATCATTACCCGGCACAACATTTTTTCTCTGAAGCATGAGTAACGTTATTTCTCTAAACTAATTCAACCACTTCAGAGCGTCCTGAACACAAACTAACTTTCTAACTGCCTGGAACTGGAAAGACACTCTTGCTAACCAGTATCCATAAATACAAAGCTAAACACCAGAGTTAGCATACAAGCAACAAGCTACATAGCTCGACTGCAACATCGTATGGCCATATGCGTTATTGTGAGTATTACTGTAACCGCTGCCACCTCAGCCTTGTGGTTAAAACATAGAATGAATTATATATCAAGCAGGGCTCCTTACTTGTCCAGCAGAAAAGTCGCTCGAGTCCTTACAAATCCTGCAGCTCCTCCACCTCTGAAATGATGCTCTGATATTTATCCTTGTTTTCACTCTGGCTCGGTCCAATTCTTTCTTTTGACACTGCTTTTCTTCATCAGTCTTCTTATTTCTTCTCTTTGACGTGGGTAATGGTGGGGCATTTTTCAGCTCTTTTGTTGTTGTCTGTTCTCCGCCATTGTTTACAGTGGGCATGAAAGTATCTGACCAGGTAAGAGCAGGTACTGCGCCTGCGCGGGGGGGAGGGGCACTGCCCAATGCTGAGCTGCCTGTGAGGGCACTGCGTGAGGGAGGGGGGCTGCAAGCAGCGTATGCATGAGAGTGATCATTATAACAATTTTTGCAAATTTAACAAAACAATTGTTACAGACTACAGCTTTAAGTGAATATATGGTGGACAAAACAGAACATTTTTAAAAAGAATTTTCACGACCTTCTGACAAACATTAGACAAACTAATTAATTTAATAATTAAGAGAATAAGTAGATTAATGAATCATGGAAATACCAGTAAGTTATGGACCATATTCATAAAGAGACTTTTGAAGTAAGGTTTCCAAGTGTTTTATAGTTACAAAAAAGAATGCAAAATTTGCATGTGTAAGTACATTTATTTAGGTGGACTTACTGTATGTGGGCTATATATGTATATGTATATATATATATATATATATATATATATATATATATATGGGAAAAAGGCATATTTGCAAAGAGGGAAATATTCTGCTGCAGTTTCAGATGAGCTTAGCCAGTGGTTGGCTGATTGTAGCTGTTCAGATGAGGCCTATGGTCACACAGCAGGAGGGCTTACCAGCACCAACAGCAATAAGGAAAGAAAATCAAAGACAGAACGACAAGCTCGAAGCAAAGTTTACAGCTGCTGGGTGAAGCAACCTCAAGGTGGATGCTGTTTCGAGGTAGACTGCTCATCAAAATGAGTGATATGTGTTGAGTTGGAAGCTTGGCTATATTAGGATGTGGGGTGATTGAGGTGGTGGTGGGGTTATTTGCAATAATTTGTCTTTGATGACATTTGCTCCTGCTTTAGCAGGCTCATATACTTGCTGTTGAGAATACCCTAGTGTGATTATCCAAGAGAGTGGGCATGCTTGTGCTTTATATGATCGGTCAATGAGCAAACAACAAGAAACGAAACGAAACGAAACATCCTTATACTAACAGTCGCTGTAATGTCGACTTGCTGTGCAGAGTTGTTGGATGTGGAAGTGTGTGGCGCACACTGCAACAGCTCTGTGATTAATACCACTGACAAAGCAGTAACTAATGATCGATTGAGGATGCCTGGGTTCTAAAGACCATTTCCCCTTCACTTACTTTGCCTTTTCAAAGCCATCTGATATTTTGATCACTGGCAGCAGCCATGTCCGTGGAATTAATCACTGGTTTAAACCTGGGACCTGCTTATTTGCACCAAACTTCAATCACAGATGTTGATTTTGAATGATCACCTAGTTTCAGATTCACCTGATGTAAACGGAGCTTTTTACGCTCTGCTTTAAAGGACATTCCATAAATGAAAATAAAAAAAATAGAAAACAGGCAGACAGGGTAAAAAACTTCAAGTGAATGAAAATAAATTGGAATAAAGCTGAGGTCTAAAATCCAGGCAAAGCAAAGTCCATGAAAAATCTAAAGAGAAGTACAAAACTGAGGGCAAACCACAGGCCACGGAGAACAAAGCAGGAGACGAGTCAAACAGACAAACTGACAGAGTGAAGGGAAAACACAGGCTTAAATACACACAAAAAAATAGTTAACAAATAAAACACAGGAAAAAGGCAGGAAAGAGACAAAGACAGGAAGTGGAAAATCACAACAAGACACATTAGGACATGACTACAAAATAAAACAGGAAATAATTAAACCAAAAACCAAACCTGTTACATTAAACTGTTAAACTCTTCACTTTGCCTCCCGGAGATCCCCCAAACACGTCATCGCTATCCGTGACGATTCTCATGAACTAAGTGGTCACCATATTGTTTCTGTACTGTGACAATGGCGGCTACTGAAACTGTTTAAACTGACTGAACTGTAATACAAGGCAGTGCTCATCAAATATGAACCACAATCATGTTCATTTCTCACCAGAAATGTTTTAAGAAGCTTTTTTGTGTGTATACTTTTTGGCTGTGATACTATTTCCTGTTTCAGACTGTTTTAGGTCTCTTTCAGTAAAAGAGACCACCACAGGCTTTTTTTCTCTGTTGTCTCTGGCCACGTAGCACCAATTTCAAAACTATTGACATCTTTCAAATGCAGGGGCAGCCCCTTTTTATGCAAAGGCCATCTTTCCAGCAGCGAAATACTTCATTGAGACTTGCTTTTGACACTTTAACTGTCTTGTTTTAGGCAGTGTATATATGTGTGACAGTATAGAGAAAGAGAGAGAAATTAGACTGCATTTAAAAAATAATTACACCGTGCCAAGGGGTTCACTTACTGCCGTGTGCTTCTTGGCTGTTCATTTACAAACATTTACAGTGATTTTTAAAAGAACACCCCCGAGCAGCCCTTTTTACACATTTAACTCCATCCTCACATATCCCATGCGCTCCGAGTGTCCGTCAATGGAAATCCTCATACATATCGAGCAGGAGAAACATGGCTCAACATTTACAGTCTAATGTATTATGCAGCAGGCGCTTTTAAAAAAAGATGATTGGAGAATTCCCATCTGAAATGCAGCTGCAACATCAAAGCGAGAGTGGGAGGGAAATTAAATGGTACAGAAATAAATAATGGTAGACTTGATGTCTTTGCTAATTGGGATCTGTGGCACTCTGGGTCAAAAGGCCTCCGCCAGGCAAAGCCTTTCGAGGAGTTCTGTTGCGCCGGGGTAGTAAGGTACAATAACATGTTGTGCTCGCAGACAAACACTTACACACTTCGGACTTGAGAGTTTTTTATTTTTTTTTAACACTGAATATTCAAGCAAACACGTTCAGCACTGGTTTCGGGTTGAGAACAGTGGAAACGTGACGCTGTCGTGGATACGAGAGGGAGGCAAGGCAGTGTTTGATACTCAGAGGGCTGAGATGAGTCTCATAAAGAGATTCTCACAGCTGGGGAAAAAAAAGAAAGAAAAGCCATGCATGTCAGACAGTATCCTGACCATCCTCTCCTGCTGCGCTCATAAAAACATATCTGCTCCCCCCAAGGCCTGCCTGGCTGCTGCCAAGAAGCCAGACCAACACTAGAGGGCCCTCTCCGTGGACGGCAGCATGTGCCCCCTCTGCTGTCACTCACACACTCACAACACAACACTGTGCAACACTTACCCAGCTTCCTCTGCTTTCATAGTCTGGGCTTTAATGCATATCTCAACATTAACGTGTCAGAATACTGTCAGTGTGAATGACCTGTTTGTTCTATTTTTGCAAAATCTCTACAGTGTGTGTGTGTGTGTGTGTCCATCTGTCCATTGCCTAACCCTATCAAATGACAGTGTAAATGAGCAGCCTCGGTCTCGTGTATCGCTCTGCCTATCTGGTTTCACTATAACAGAGAAACAGTGAGCGCCAATTCCTACCTCACCAAAACCAAGAGTTTGAATTAAAGAAAATATATATATGTATATATATATATATATATATATATATATATATATATATATATATATATATATATATATATATATATATATAAATGATGCGCTAATGAGAGCATTTCCGCCCCGCGCACCTCTGTAACGTCTCCGCGCCACAGCCGGGCAGCTTGACGCGATAACCTTTGCGCGTCCGTGCCTGGGAAGAGAGCGGCATGCAATCATTTGTGCGCCTGTTGACCCGGCTCCTCATCAACCCAATGAGCGGCGCGGAGGGGAGGCTCTCTTCGCCGCCGTGCATCTCTCCTCCATCTCCTCCTCACTTTTCCAGTCGGCCAGCGAGCCTGTCGGAGCTCTCCTAACTACACACACTTTCTCTCCGCCTTGACAAACTGCAGGAAGGATTTCTAGCCTCACTTCGCCTCTCCGCGGTTTTTTTTTTTGTTGGCTCATTTTTCTCCCCCACGACTGAAACGCGTTGGACTTTTTCTTTTACGTATTTTTCTTTTTTATCTTTTATCTTTTTTCTGAAGGAGAGAAAGAAACACATGCACGGTGAAATGATGCAGCAGCGGTAAAAAAAAAAAAAAAGAAAAAAAAAGAAACAAGGATGCAAGTCTGTCCAGTAAGTACAGCCCGCCACCATGCTATATAAACCTGACAGGTATTACTGATTAACACTCGTGTTAGTGGAGGGGTTTAAGAGGGACTTGCCACAGCCTCTCTCCCTCTCTCCCTCTCTCCATCGCGGGGACACGGTGCGGTTTTCCCCCGGCACGTTCGCAGGAGCGAGATTAGACGGAGAAGGTCTGCAACTTGGGCTCCTTCTTTATTCACATTTCACCCCGCGTCTCCCGCGCTGTGAGTCGAGCACATGCTGCCTGTATGTGCCATGTTCTCCTGTTAATTGAGCCGCCTTCGCGCTCTGAAGCCGCGCTCGCTGCGCAGAGAGGGACCCGGTTGGAAAAACAGCGTCTCCTCAGAGCGTAAAAACTTCAGAGAGAGGACGGATTCCGGGGAGCCGGGGAGAGCCCTGCGTGCTGCAGACTGACGCGGAGGCGTAGAGGCGAGTGGCAGATCAAACTACGAGGGTTAAAGTGGCTGTCTTACTTGTTGTGTTTTCACCGTGTGAGCAGACGTTGAAGGACGCGTCGCTCTGCGTGGGGACCACCGTGGACAGCTCCTCCGCTGCCGAGCTGAGCTGTCTGGACCGGCTGCTCTGTGGCGGGGGAGCTGTCCTTCCCCCGTGGTGCTGAAACTGCCGCTTAGTCACCCACATACAGTCACTCAAACTGCGCTAAAAATAAGGGAGAAAAATGCAACCATCCATGCTTAATTTTATCTGATGTCACATTTTGTATTTTTAACATTCTCCTAACATCCTTTTTTCTTCTTTGCTTTTTTGTTTTTGTGAATCACCCTGGTCCGTCATCTTTGAGTCTCCGGGTGTCTCAGTGACTCGGATCACTTCACACTTCATGTTTTCGCACTTGGCTTCAGGTGGAACGCGTTTCTGTGCTTTATTTTCCTCGCCGGAACCACGCAGCATATGACCGCAGTGACACACTGTGTGGTAGTAAAAAGTTGGCCAGAACTAGCAGAGCTGGGAAAAGCGAGCCGTGCCGAGCCGTGATAGCATGCCCGGTCCTTCTGCGTCGAGATGTATCCGGGGAAGTCAAAGCTCGTCACTGAGTCTCTGGCTTTAGCATTCCGGTGAGGAGCGCACACCAGCGTGACTGAGCGCGTTCAAAAACGTGTGTTGAGGCTGAATCCGTTTTTTGATTAAAGGGCAAAATTTACATCAGGCTGCTTCTTTATTTATCTCATTCTACACTTGTTTCACTCTGCTGTATTACATTTATTTGATTGCAGTCTTTCTGTGCTAAACAAAAACAAAACAAAAAACAGAAGAAAATGAAGAAGAAAAAGTTTCTGTTCATGTTTTCTTATCAGAAAACACCAACTCAGACCTTTAATCAGGCGTCCGGCTGGATGAATAAAACTCAGTGATCTCTGGATCTCCATGATGTCACCTGGCTGTCGAACACTGACTCTGTGACATGCATGCATGCGTGCTGGTGAAAGGGAGCCGGTTGTAACATATAATAATATTTCAGCCAAAGCATTAATCATAAGGAACATGTAATTGCTGAAAATCTTTCCAGGATAATCCCCAGAACAACAGATTAAAGCAAGGCAATCTGACGTGGTGGGCTGAATAGCCTCAGAGTACAGACAGAGCCATTTGTTGTTCAGATGATATGAAAACAGGATTGGAATGAAGCAGCTACAGGGAGATCATTTGTAACGATGAAGTGACATCTTGACTTTGTACGCTTAATATGAGAATCCCTTCCTGTTTTTTTTTTTATTCCTTTTTATCTCTTTGCTTTTCCTAAAAACAGATTTTCATCATCCCTGTCTCATCTGATCACATTCACATTTACATGTTCAACCAACCGTACTTTCCTGTCCCCCCCCCTCTCCCCCCCCCCCTCGCCCCCACCGCCTCCTGACAACTCCTCACAAGACCAAAAACCAAACTAACTAACTGTGATTGCTCCCTCTTAGGTCTCCCCCTCGGAATAACGCCAAATGGACGCTGAGCCGAGCCCCTCACCCCCCCACCAACTGCTATGGAGGCATGCCAAGCCATGCAAGTGACCTTTATCACACCATGAATGCGAGCTCCACCGTTCAAAGAGGACACAAGTAACCTTTTCTTGTTATCTACGAAGGAGCTGCTGATCTGAATAGAGGAGCTGGAAACGAGAGGCCGTGAGAGAAGAGTCTCGTTCAGCAACCAAACAAACAGTCGAACAAACACAACACTCGGCCACAGGATGCCAAAGCGGTCTGAGGAGATGCTCATGGATCTGTGGATGTCCTTGCTGCTGGTGTGGATTACTTGTATTCCCTGCGTCTCCATGACTCCTATCATAGGCCAGTCCAAAAGTACACAAACTGGTGGGTCCGCAGTGGTGGCGAGCGGTCTTGGCGAAGGACAAAGATTACTGAGCCGCGCCAAGAGAGGATGGGTTTGGAATCAAATGTTTGTGCTGGAGGAATTTTCTGGACCCGATCCAATTCTAGTTGGCAGGGTGAGTGCTGTGATTGTCAGCATTATATTAAGCTCGCTTATCGTGTGGAAACATTAATTCGGCCATTTGAATGCTCCCTCCATTTTTTCCCCTTCCCATGGCCGGTGGGAGGGTTTGGGTTGTCAAGGGGAAACAGAGATATGGGAACAAGAGAGAGCGAGTCCGGGTGTGTGTGTGTGTGTGTGTGTGTGTGTGTCATGAAATGCTTTTGGAAATTATTAAACTCAAATCAAATATAATGGTGCCAATATATAAATATATATTTTGCTGCGTTGGATGTCCTTGAAATCCACGATACACTGTAGCAGTCACACAGGAAAAAAGCATATCTTTCCTTTCTTGTTTCTTAATTTGAGCCACGTTTTCACTCACACTCATTTCTGCTTCCAAGCGAACGTGTATGAATCGTGCAAACCGTGGAGAGGAGGCGAGGATGTTAGTTATGCTCAGTTATTTTTTTGTCCATCGCGGCTCTGTAATGGACACAACTGCAGGCTAATCCTGCTAAGGGCCACCTGCTCCCTGGCCTGTGTCAGGCAGGTTTCAGTGGAGGGAGGGAGGCTGCTGGCTTGCCCCGCCAAAGCAGCTTGTTCACAGCTCATTGCTGGGACTCACCTGGGGAGAGTCAGCCTGGCAGCCGCTCGCTCGCTCGCTCGCTCGCTTCCCTTCCCCAGAATATCACCCAGCCTCTCTGGCATGGGCAGGACTGCAGGCCATCGAGCATAATATTTGATCTTGTCCAGTAATAGCTTTTGCAAACAGTGTTTTGTGGCTAATATTTGATAATTGGTGGGTCTGCCTTTCATGTTTATGACACATTACAGTTGTAGTGCAGTGAAATGTGTTTCCTCCAGCCTTCACACATGGCACCTGGCAGCACGAAAGGAAAAAAAAATGATTCAATTTTTTCGCTTGCACAAGAAAAATCCACTCACCTGCGCTCCGACTAAACACTTTTAAATTAGCTTCCTCTTGTTGTTTTTTTTCCCTTTTTTTTAATATATATATTTTTTTCCCCCTCTGTCTCGAGCATTGTCATATGGCTGCATCAATTAAACATTTCCCACCATGCGGGATTTGCACCTGTGTTTGCTAGATACCATACGAACACAAAAATGCTGTTAAGTGATGCATTAATTTTTCAAGCGAGTCAATTAGGCAGCCTCTGCTGGATTCCACAATGGCTGCTCATCAAAATGCCGAAACAAACAAACACTCACCGGGGCCACGGTGACCATATGTGAGCCCGGAACTCAAAGGTTAGATCTCAGCTGTGAGACATTGAGCATCAGAGATTTGGCGTATCACCTGGCAGACTGTTACATATTTATAGATATTTCACCTGGAAATATCTATTTGAAAAAAAGAAGAAGAAAAAGAAGAAAGCCATGAGAAAACATTTTATAATGATAAATGAGGATGATAGAATTTATTTCACAATAAGCTCCTGCTTGGAAACAGTACAGTGAGCCTCCGGCCCGAGTGTTAGATGTTCTTGAGCTTGTCAACAGACGATTGGTGGCACAAAATCAAGTTTTTCTTCAGGTGGTGAAGGATGCTCCCTCTCAAGGCCTCAGTTAATGCTCTGCAAAAAAAACCTGACTGCAGGATAAGTTAGTCACAGGTAGAGCCATCTTCCTGTTGAAGGACATGCGAGGCGGTGGCGTGGGGTAGGGCGACAGCTCTGGGTGAAAAAGAACTCAGCTCGCCTTTTGCAAGGCGATGATGATGGGTTGCGTTCACTGCAAGGTTAAGTGCTCATGAGTATGCCTGGCAGAGCTAAGATAAGTCCTATGTTAAACCAAGATGGCACTGAATTGGTTTAAGACCATAAATCTTTCTCCCTCTCAGTCCTCATGCCTCCTTTTCTTCCCCTTTTCTCCGTGTTTCTCACGCCTAATTAAAAAATGAGTCAAATGGGTGGGAGGTGTGATTCAAATGGGTCATACAGCTCTCTGTGCGTTTTGCACAATCCCCTCTACCGAGTGTGAGGCCGCCTCTGTCTGTGGTGGTGGGCCTATTATCAAAGAAACCCAAGCCAAGATTGGACTCTCTCCATCCCGTGGTTTCGTGGTGCTGGTGCACTCTGAGGTTTAATTATACGTGCAACCCCCAATCTCCGTGTGTGCCCGGGCTCCCCTCAACTGCACCAACAACCAGAGTGAGAGACAGTGTTCGCGAGAGCGACACAGAGAGATTGTGCCATCGATTTTTAACCGTGTGTCATTCTCGATGTTCTCTCTCAGCAGAGACTATTAGCATAAATGCAGGAAAGCGGGGGGAGGAGGGTGACGGGGAGGCGGAGATGTGGAAGAGTGAGAAGGACGGCCACAAGGCGTGACAGCACCCGTCCCTTTTGCTGTTCTTCCTCAGCGCATCGTTTCCTGACATTGTGATTCACTGAGTGGCGTGCTCGTCAGCCCCCGTCAGTCCCGTCGGCGTCGGGGAGGCAGACATACAGTACCTGTTAAAGTGAAGCAGGGGAGACAGCTGTGAAAGCTTGTTGCTCGGCTGTAGCTTAAAACGAACACGGTGTTGGAAGGGATTTTAGGATTACTCATCATGAGCCAGGGGCCGTTCAGAAATAACCCGTCATTAAGAATAGAAATAGGCAAATGGAGTGTGAAGGTAGAAAGGCTTGAACATCGCTCACTGAGCTACGGGACGGTCGCTCGGTGTTGACGACGAGTGGGAGATACCACTTAAACGTGTTAAGACTCTCATGTAGACCATTGGAAGGCGAGCAGGGGGTAATTTTAGGCAAAGCAGCTCTTGATTTACCATTGTCAACCATAATGGGAGAGTGCAGCCCGGGTTTTAAAGTAAAATTAGAGTTCTGGTTTGTGAAAAGCTTGTTGGAGGCCTTTTTTTTTTTATTTTGGCACGAGGCCTATCCAAACCTACTGCGATGGCAGCAACGTTTTGCCTCTTCAGTCAAAGCTATTTCAATTATTCAAACATGCAAAGAAGCAGCTCATTTACATCAGGCCATTAAAGGGAAATATTGCCTCAGAACAAAAGACAAACAGTGAACAAATTGCTTTGTTTGCACCAAAGAGAAATCCGAATGTGTTTCCTTTGTAGCACGAGGCAGATTGATGGCAGTTAGCGGCAGGATATCTCACAGCCTCAGAAGTTACTTTCCCACACTCCTTTACTTCGCAGCGATCGTTCAGCGTATGGTGCGCGACGACTCACAACGACGGATTCCACGGCGCCAAATTGTACAGTGCAGATGTGCTCAGTTGACTGATCCTTCATCCCATTGTCCGACACTTTTATCTGCCACAGCATCGTATGTGTTGCTGCACAAAGGGAATTGATAATCAACCATTAATATTCATCAATTCAGGCTGAACCGCAAGATTGCGAGGACTGACAGTGATACAGACAGGAAAAAAAGGGGGAAAGGCTTTGATTATTGATTCACCAAAGAAAACTGATATGTCCGGATGAGAATAAAGAAGCTTTGTCTTGTGTGTGTGTGTGTGTGTGTGTGTGTGTGTGTGTGTGTGTGTGTGTGTGTGTGTGTGTGCTGGGGGAAAAAAGAAACAAGCTTCATTCTACCAAACAAGCTGTTTGACAGGATTCCCAACTAGACGGGCCACAGCGGTATCAGATCCGCAGGGTGTGTTACTGGGAGCAGAGGTGATATTCTATTACAATAAACGTGATGTTTGCTGCGCTCTCCTTAAAAAATGAAGAAGCTTCTCCTTCTGACTCGTCTGCTCCGCCTGCCTTGTTTCCTCCTTTAGAGGCAGTTCCAGGTGAAGCCGATGAGAGATCCCAGCCTGGACTCAGAGACAGCAGCTGCACCTAGTGTGTGTATTTATTCACTGAATGGTTCCTGATCAAGTCACGTTTTCACCACGTTTATCTGCCTGTGATATATTGAGATACACTTGATCCGGACCAGAGTGAACCATCTTTCTTCTGGGATGTTTTTTTAGAACTCAACCCAGACCTTTTTTTTCGTTGTTTTTGTTGCTTTCTGCACTTTGGACTGCCAGAACAAGATATGGGACATCAGTCTATAAATACTGATGCAAGCCACTTCTGCTCGGCTGGATTGCCTCTCGTCTTGTCCCCCCACCTCCACCTCCGCTCCTCTCTCCTCTCCCCCTCCCTCCGTCTCTCTCTCTCTCTCTCGCTCTCTGTGATGGGGTGATTATGGAGAGAGTGACTCTTGAGCCCAAGTAAGCTTGCCTCCAGGGCCGGCGGGGTGTGGTACAATGACATTGTTAAAATTTCTGTGTCAGTGTTTGGCTTTGGTGATGCGAGGCAGCGAGGCAGGGCTAAGGCGAGATTGAGTCCTGAATGCAGCTCCCTGAGACTGTCTAGTCCTGCCCGTGGCCCTGTTGCTGCCGGTTTACAGCAGATCAAAGGTTGATCTCTCTTCTCGACTGAATGGTGCCGATGCGGCTCCTGATTAGTGGGGATCCCCAACCTTAATCTGCATTCACACCGGCTCTGGCAATCGAGCGGATATCTCGCTCTGCCTTTTGATTGATGCGTGAGGAGTGGGAGTTAACGAGAATATTAGCCGAATTATTGCCAGTGATTGATGGCAAATTTGACACATAAATTATAAGCGTTGGCCCAGATATAATAAATTCTGAAATATAGCCCAAATTAGACACAGGTTCCAGTGCCATAGTGAGAGGGTTGAATCAAAAAGCTGTCATTAAACCCAGGGAAAGGAAAAGCCCGTCAATGTTTGTTGGACTTCAATTCATCCCATTTGGTTTCTCACACCCACAGCAGCTCCAGGAATACAGCTCTGTAATCTCTCTTCAGGCAGCACCACAAAGATCCATATTGAGCTGCAGTCTAGCAGCAGCAGTTCCTCTGGCTCGCAGCCCTCAGATCTCCATCCCCTCCTCTTGTGTAATTTAGAAAAAAAACATGCTAACATCCCCCCGTCCTCTGCTTCCACCTCCTCTCTCTGCTCTGATACCACGCTCCTCTCTCTCACACCGACTCACCTGTACAGTGTGTCACTAATGCCGGCGAGGCCATTATATCAATGGGCCATGGTCACAGTCTCCCTCTTCCTTTCCAATCTCTCCGTCTGTCTGTCCCTCCTGGTCTGTAATAAAACACTGGGCCCAGCGGTGGCTCTGATAGAGCTGTGGGATCGCATTAGCTCTGCACTCCGAGAGCTTGACAGGTTGTCCATGGCTTTGTGTTGTGTCATCCTGGTTCCCATTAACAAGCTGTGTATGTGCATGTGTGCGTCGGACAGCAGTCCATTCCAGGAGTGTTACAGGCTAAAATGAGATGAGCGGACACAGGCTCGAATGGAGTATATTTAGACACTGAGGGCTGTGTGTGCAACAGCAAATACAGTGTGTCCATGAAGCTTTATGGCCGGTGTGTCTTTGCAAACATTTGCTAGGTTGTCGGCGCGGTCGTATTTCTGAAAGATTTCTCTCTAAACTGCTCTATACGTGTTCTGAGCTGAAATTGCAGACTGGAATCGTTGTGTTTCACATTCACGTCTGACCTCATCTTCGCCGGCATTATTACTTTTTTCCAGGAGACATATTGTCATTGCTTGTATCTTAAACGTTATTGCCGAGTGATTTTGATTTTAGCTGCGTGTCAGCGATCATTTAATAGAGGAGCGGTGGAGAACGCTCAGATTTTAACATTGGCAGATGTGTCATTTTTTGAAATGTCACTCATTCTGTTTCCCTCTATATGTCTGTCTACAGACACCCACACACACACAAACACACAGCTCACAATGTCTCTTTTACGCTCACATGTACGTGGCGGCCGCCGTGCATTAAATCATTTTCTGTTTATTTTCTACTGGAGCATTTCCATATGGGAGCTGAAATCATGTTTCAGCTCAGTGTATCATAAAGAGGCACATGACACGTCCCGTCCGTGATCCCTGGAAGCTCTCCTGTGTACATGCATCAGCTGCAATTATAATTTAACAGGAAAGCACATCCATTCACACAGCTTCAGAGTCCCTGAGCAAAATAACAAGCTTGTTGCTATCACTCACATCTGTGGCTCAGCGTGATTAAAGCCGTGTTGTACAGTGAGCGGCCCACGTGGGGGCCACTTTCCCCGAGCTTCTACATCCGCGCTAATTCACAGCAAATGGCCCCTTTATGGTTTCACCTTGGACTGCACTGCTGTGATTAGCCAGCTCCCGTGTCAGTGTTTGTCAGTCAACTGTGTCAAACTCTTCCAGCTGAAATCCAGAAAAAAGCCCTCTCCTCTCATTAAGTCCAACTCGCCCACTTTAAACTGCGATCCTTCCCCTCCTCTCTCATCTCCTCCCGCCTGCCTCACACTCGCTGGCTCACCGGGCTTGGCCTGGGCTGGCTGTGCGGAGGTGGAGCGCTTAGCAGGCTAAATCATCTGGGCACTCTGCCTTGAACTTTGCTCTAACTAATTTATAGGAATTAAAGCAGTTCACCTCAAACGCTTGGCTCGTGTGCTGCTTTGGCTAAATTACTCTAGTTTCTTTTTCGACATGCAAGATTTTTTTGCTTTGTTTGGATTAGATCTCTCTCAAAGCATCGAGGGATGCGTTTGCAATTTAGCAGTCTTAGGCATCTTGGCCTTTGTCTTGTGCTGACATTTAAAGGATTGTTTCTCAGACAAAACCCAGGCCCGTGTATAATCACGTTGTAAGCAGGCGGCGACAGACAACTAAATAAAAGCAACATTAAGGAGCCTGGTGTTGATCATTCTGCTTACTTATGAATCTGGACCATGTTTTCCAGTCAAAACACTGGCCAAGCATCAGTAGCAGTAAATGAGGTTACAATTATTCAAATCTGATTATTCAAATCAAAAGATTATGATTATCTGAAACCTGCTAATTGGCCCTTGCCTCTGACAGAGCAGTTGTGGGTCTAAGCAGCAGCAGCAGCAGCAGCAGCAGCAGCAGCAGCTAAAGATTCCTGCTCCCCGTGCCAGTGTGCTCTTGTGGGCTCAATGTTTGGCTCATCTCCCCAGGCAGCTCCTCTCCTATGGATAGAGCCCAGCGTATGTGAAATGCTGCAGGCAGCTGCAGGCGGCTTATCCCCGCGCCTCTGCTCCCATACACGTCCCATCAGCCAAACTGGGACTGCCGGAGTAATCTTATTAAGAATGGATGTTGTTATTGTGCGACTGGATGTGCATTTGGCTTCATGGTTAGCTGGGAGCACATGTGGGCTGGAGCAGGAGAGACAATGGGGAGGGAGTTTTGGATCAGTGGGTGGAGCGAGTGCCTATTTCTGGCACTTAAAAGATGACAGTCCTCAACCCTCTTCCTCCACCTCCCTACTTCGCCTCCTCAGTCCTTCCCTGGCTCCTCTCTGGCTTCCTCGTACGACATTATGACAACAAAGCGGCCACAGTAAACAGTGGATGTGACATTTACTTGGAGATCGGTGTCTTCACCTATAACAGGTATTAAAGATGATGATTATTATCAGTGCCGAGCGGGAGGCAGGGGGTTGCACACCTCAATCACAGAGCTGACAATGAAAAAAAAAACACACACAGGAAGAATCAATGGATCCGTCCTTTCCTCTCCTCTCCCTCTCAATGCAAGCACTCCTAACTCTGGTATCTGGGTGCCAGCAGACTGTGGCTTTGACCTTTCTCACAAATGAATTATTTCGGTTTAATGATCCCTTCTGCAGAAAGAACAAAAAGGTAGCTGAAATAATAGCCAAGGGAGGGGAGGCGGGAACGTAAAAGGGCAGCACCCACACACACCCCATACTTTATTCTTACACTCTACCTGCAAAGACACCTGTATGCTTCTAATAATGCCTCTGCCTTGTGTTTGTGTCTCTGAGGTGCATGCGATACATCCAGCCCGAGCCTTGCAAATGAACTGACTTCAAGAAAAAGTACCCTGGGTATCACAGGCAGGTGGCTGCTGATGGAGACACACACTTCTTTGTGTGTGTGAAAGTGACACTTTGGATCTTTCCTCCTCCTCCTATGTTTGATTCATTCTTCTTTTTTTTTTTTTTTTTTTCCAGTCGGATCAGAAAAAGGGGGTTGGAAGTGGAGGGGAGGGGGGGGGTACATGCATGAAAAATTCAAAACGTTATAATATAAAATCCAGATGAATCATAAATGCTTAATGGGAATCAGGGCCGAGCGTGCAGGATGTTGAAATAGTTCTCAAAGAATCCCGGTGTATGTGTGCTATCTGCCAGCGCGGCGTGCACAACAAGGGACACGGCATGTTACGTTGCCTCTCAGCTGCTCTCCCCTCTCTCTTGATGGCAACAAAATGAGGTGTTAAGGGACACCGAATAGAGGATGCCAGAAACATGTGAAAAGCTTTTAGGGGGTAGAGGCCGTCTGTTATCGAAGTCTGGCTAATTGCCTTTATCCTAGCCACAACTGCCTGGTGCTGTGCTCGTGGATTGGACATGCACCGATGGTGTAGGTGATGAAATGTGAACAAATCTTTGCTATCACCGCTCTTCTCTATTGTGTTTTAATGAAAGGCAGAGTTCCAAGAAAAACTTCTGTTGTTATGAATAATAGAACATCCAATTAGTGTAACATCACTGAGATGAGTTTGATGAAAGACTGGACTGGTGTAATGTCAGCGAAGTGTGAACATTTAGTTAAGTTATCAAAGTGTTTCATTGTAGTCGGGTTGTGTAGACTGTTGATTGCTTATGATGTGACAGTGACGTCAAACCCTGCCCTGCTTCTAGGAATAGTTATCCTTTGAGCTTACAGTGACACTGAAGTCTGAATTTTTATTTAAGACAATGTTATCTCTGTTGATGCTGCAGCTACAGTGTATTTATTTCAGTTTATTTAACTAGGATAAAATCATTTCTATAAATTGATTTTTGTTAACTCTGGCTGAAGCTCAGAGCTGCCACCGCAGCAGCTAACTCATGTTTGAGAGCTAGCAAGCAGCTTTGCCGGATGGGAAATGTTAAACTATCGTGGTTCTGGACTGTCATTCAAATTATTCTACACCAGTCATAATGTGTAATTTTTCCGAGCATGTATCTGAACACATGTTGAACACGCCCGCGAGTCTGAAGAGTTTTTGTGTTTAAGCTGTGGTTATATTGAGTGGAGGGCGTGGCCACAACCAAACACTTTTTCTACTGGCCTACAAATACAAAATACGATTATAAAACTGCACAACTGTTTATATTCCCAGATTATTATGTTTTATGTGCTAATTTTATTTTCCATTACTAATAGTACATTATTCAAGAGGGAAATTTGCCAGCTAGGCTAACTAGCTTGCATTTAGAAAGTAGAAGCCTAGCTTGCTTACATTAGCTAAGACTTCCTTACACCTGAGTGACTGAATAGGTTGATCGCCTGTGACTCCCAAAAAGACATCGTGTGACCACAACAGGGATTCTGAACCTTCGTTGTGCAGTTGTGTATTGGTTAGATGCGCAACAAAAACTGCATTATCAAGTGAAAATATCTCATCACGAGACACAAACACCAGTCCTGTTTTTTACCCAGCCACCCGCTCTGTCCTCCTCTCTGCTCAGACTGTCGCTCTTTTCACTACTACATCTCATTTCCTCCTTTGCTGCTGTAATACATTCTAAGACCACTAGAAGTCGCCACCTAACAACAAAGGTATGGTCAATCTTCGTGGTTATTGTCCTGATGAGGACCAATGATGCTGGTTTCCACTGGAGGGTGCTGTGTTCATGCACATGGAGAGGTTTGGATCGTGTTTGCTGATTCTTTTTAATGGATCGTTAGTCGCGGTGAGGAAAACTGCCAACGAGGAATATTTCTGAAATCTCAGCACACTGTTTGTTACGTTCTGATTAAATGATTTCACAGAGTAACATGCAGGGTGCTCAGATTTCAGATGGGACTGAGCAGTGGAGCACAGTTTCAGTTGACGGTCTGTGTGGAAGTGATATGTCAAAGTATTTTTATTGCTTGATTTTGAAATTGCAACACACAAATTATAGTCCCAGCGCTGTCAGCCAGAACTGAAAATTGACACCCACTGGAGAATTTACACCTAAATGTCTAAAATCGTTTTTTCTCTTTTAAGTGAGGGGCTGAAGTGCACAAGTCAAAACAAACACAACATACACACTACTTCATCTTCAAATGTTTCAGTAATTATATGTAAGGGCATCTATCCCAGCATGCACTGGGCAAGAGGCAGGGTACACCCTCACAGCATGCCCCGCTATCACAGGGCTGACACACATTCACACTCACATTCACACCTACAGGCTATTTAGAATTTCCGGTTCACCAGTTAACCTGCATGTCTGTGGGCGGACACTGGGGGGACGCAGGGGATCATCAGAAGATCACAGTACACCACTGAGTCGCCTTTGTTAATAATCTGTTTGGGTGTGTTTTGGCTGTACGTTTTTAAAAAAGTCAAAGCTGCCGAATGACAAAATAACAGCTTGATTTGTTATTCACTCGTGCGATTAGGAATGCCATTTGTGTAATGCACTGAAACGCTGGAAAACCAAAAATACAATACTGTCAACAATATTATGCTTTGAGGAAATTCTCTTTGGGTGCTGAGCAGTGAAAACAAGAAGTACATAGATAGTTTAAGTTTCACAAAAAACGCGGAGCTGTGTCTGGGAGGGAAACCCCCTCCGAGTCTCATGAGATGACTCTGCTCGCCTGGAAGAAGAGGAGCACTCTGCCAAATGGCACAGTGCCAATTTATGTTACTTTCTCCGCTATATCTGCGTCATGAAGCCGCGTTAGCTGCTGTTAGCTGATGAAGACAAGGAGCAGCTGCGGTGAGGCGGCGATATTTTAATGGCCTCACAGATCTTTGAATGGTTTGTCATTGGGGGGAAATGACCTGAGCCAACCCCAGAACCATTGTAGCCTCCATCTGGTTGAAGGCAGTCACACAGGTCCTCATTCCCCTCCATCTCAATCTGTGCAGCACTCCCAGTGTTTACAGAAGCCGGCGCCCGCTTGGATCACCACTTGCCAAGATGTGGCGTGTTTATCAGTGTCTCTTTCTGCACACAGCAGCATGCAGGCACATAAACACAGATGCACATGCAAACACAAACACACATTGTCTATGTGTCCCACTGAGTAGCCAGATAAGAAAACATGACATTATCTTTTCAGTGTGTCTGTGTACCTGTGCACACACACACACACACACACACACACACGCATCTGTGTGTGCACTCATGTGTCCACACATTGAGTGTGCAGTCAAAATGCTAATGTCATATCTGTCTTGATGACCTTTTCTTCTTTGTTGGTGCCCAGTGTTTTTATAAATACTGCGCTGATATCCTGGGATGTGTAATTACTGCAGCGCAGCAACACACTGCCTCTTTATTAGTTTTCTAACAATGGCCTTCCTCGTCACCACTGAGTGCTCGCTGTGTGTGTGAAGCCCTTCTGTTGACCTGTTTACACAGCTGAATCCTACAGTCCTCAAAGTACACACTCGCTCCTGATAAAGACAAAGGACACTGCGTCCACTTACGTGCCAGTTTAGCTCAACAATAGTTAAAATATGCAGAACATCATAACTTATCTAGAAAGCTTCTTAGAAATGATCTCAGGGGATTCATAAATGGATCATATCCAGTCCAACACGCACATGAAAATAGGATGGAGGGATTTAGCTGAGCAGACTGCGCTGTAATACTCTGACAAATACCACATCAGATCAAGGTGGAATTCGGATCAGGTGCAGGATCTGTGCACACAATATGTGTGCTAACATTTACAATGCAAAACTAGGAGCGGGATTCTTGCCTTCATTGCATCACTGGCGTGGAGGGAAAATGCATGTCAAAAAGGTCTCTGTGCATATGTAATGGGATCCTCCTCTGCAGCAGCTCAGCGTTTGTCGATAAGGATCACACTCCCCAGGTTCGACTCCGGGGATTAGGGCAGAGGCCGTTTGATCTAGGTGGTTTTGCATAAAAATCACAAGTCTCCTGAATCCCCTCGCAAAGGAGCTGAGTTGGCTAATTGGGGGGTGCTGCTGCGTGCTGGGATGGACACACTGTAGCTCCATGTAGTGTCCTCAAGATGCCTTTGACAACGCCACAATTACAGTAAAGTCAGAGTGCTGTGTTAATGACGCAGAGGAGGAGAGGAGAGTATTTGTTTGAGTCATACAGCACTTTCAGATGTAGCAAACACACACATACGCACTTAGTAATGTGTACATGTGAACGCAGTTAGCAACTCGTCCTAATCACAGCAAACAATCAGACAGGAAATGTATCCATCATCAAAGATGAGCCGTGGTCAGCCTCAACTGGTGAATGTTTAAACGTGAAAACACTCCGGAGCTGCGTTCAGGGTCCCCCGCGTCCACATCGGATCCTGGGCAGCCAACGCAGCAAAAGCAAAGAGGGGTGTGCCAGTTATGGAGCATAATTGCTACTAATGACCATTAGGAGTTTCGTTCTCATCCTCCAGGGGCCTTAGAAAAGGCCTTTCGTCTTATCAGTTGATTAGAAGCAAACAGACGGGGCCGGATCCTGCATATTAAGTAAACAGGGGGGCTAAAATGGTGTTACTCTATCAGGGGAAAGCCTAATGGAGTGGCGCGTAGCTCATCCTCTGCTAATGCCTGAGCGCCAACAAATGGACAACTGCTCACAAGCCCCCGCTCCACTTGTCAAATAATGGTAGCATTTTTTCTCCTGCCAGCATAAAAAAAAAGAAAAAAGCTGAACAAGAACAAAAACAAAAATTAGCTTTGGACTTGGACACAGTTTACTGTCCTGCTCCTCACAGCAAAACTCTGCAGACCTTTGTGCTGCTCTGTAGTGAAGGCACTTATGCTCATCCAGCAGCAGTGCTGGTATCCAACTGTCAGCGATGGCAGCAAAGTTGTTTTTTCCTCTCCGTAGATTCATTTGCATTATGCAAATGAACAATTGATATGGATCTTCTCCCCTCCGATGAACATTTTGCACAGCAATTTGCCAAGCAAGTAATTACTTATTGATAGAATGATATTACACAGGAAATTGTTGTATAAAATGGCAAACTCATCTGAATGAAATGGTTGCAAAAAAAAAAAAAGAAGAAGAAGAATAACAATAATAACATTAGAATTCATCAGTTAAATGGACATGAGTTATGGAGGCCTGCAGTCCTCACGGCTGTTCTCGCTGCGCTCTCTCCACCGACACCTGTGGTTGCACTCTGGGCTTGTGGCTTTGCATTTTAATTAATTCCAAACATTATTAAGGATACAAATTTACTCCAGTACACTTGGCAATGTATTTGAGCTGCAGGGATATCAGCAACTGTGATGGAATATTTATGCTGTTTATGTAACCTGCTTGTCACATCGTGTCCCGACCAGTGATAAAGCTCTTCTTCCCCTCCATGTCCCAACACAGTGAAACTCAGGCATGGTTCAATATTTTGCAAACAAATGAACTTCAGACAGTGTTGGATTTTTAAAGTTGATGACATTATTAAAGCAGCAGCTGTGACGGTTGTTATCCGTGTATTTAGGTGGACATCATGTTTTAAGTAACGTCTGTGATCCAACACAGGGATCGCTTTGTTGATTATAAATCAAAGACTGGATTCAATAAATACATCTGATGTATTTTATATGTTTTGGGCCCGACTTCGGCACAGTACTATTTTAAATTTAAGGCAACATCAAAGCAGCCATAAAGATGCAGCGCTTCGACCTCTGCTGACCTTGAGAAGTAGAAAAAAGAAGTAGGAAAAAAAAACACGCGCCGTGACTCGATTAATATCACTCCAGCAGTGTCAGTGGTCAGCCTCTTGGATTTCCTCATGTAATTCAAACAGTTACATTTCCTTTTGTCTCTTTCCTCCTTAATTGCAGAGAGAGATCATTTCCCCACGCGTTGATCCTGTTGTGTTTGCTCCAGCACCATTCCGGCTCTAATATCGAGCATTCCCGAGAGATTGGCACCTGGAGGAAAAACAGAAAGGGGGAAAGAAAGAAAAGGGCCAGAGTGCAGCTGCATTTTCTTCCTCTGTAATCGAATCCCTCAAAAGGGGTCCATTTTTCTTCATCTCCCCAGGTCCACAGGACCTTTAAACAGAGCAAGGCACCAAAAGAAGGCACCGTAGAACACAATTATAATTCCAATAAAGTCTTGTAAAGAAAATGTAAACAGATAGCCAGGCTGCAAAGCTGCCCCAATTTTCCCAGAAGACTGGTAATAAAGTAGAAAGGATGTAATACTGGAAGAGGCTTTTTACCCCCTGTCCTTTTCTCACTCCAGAAATTGAAAAGTGTGGCTCTCCGCAACGACGCTGGAGGAAGAAGGGATGCTCTGAGATTTATGAGATTCAACGGAGAGACAGTGGAGGGGTAGATTTTACCAGAGGCGTTAATGCGGGTTTGCAAATGAACTCTAATGTGCACGTATTGATAAGAATAAATGGTGCTCTGCAGTGCTGCTACAGCCTCTCTTTCCAGTACAGTAACTGTGCATGTTTTGTCACAGGCTTAATTTTGGAGCCCTCCAGACTCTGACAGGGGACGCAAACAAGCCAGCATCCCCTCCAGAAATCTGAACAAGAGCGAATTGGTGGCAAATTTTGATTTGGAAGGGAGTGCTGCTGTTCATACGGGCGAATCTTGAATTCTCCGGGCGAGACATTTTTATCCCTTCCCGCAGTTTTCTCCTCTCTTGAATATTCTGTTTGTTGTGCGCTGTCTTGGGGGTAGCATTTGTTTTACGCTCGATTTTAGTTTTTTTTTTTTGTTTTTCTCTCCAATCATTGGAAGGCAGGAGAAACAGCAACAGGCTGCCTATGATAATTTCCTGGCAGTGGTGGCAACTGTCCTAGCAATAATTACTGGTAGTGGAGCTGCCTGGGCTCTCTGCTCAGGGGCGTGTGTGCATACAGTACGTGATGTCTTGCTGTTGCTCATTCACAGTCACCGCTCTGCAAATCATCTACCACTTTTGCTTCAGAAATTGTTGTAACAGTCGTGAGGTCATCAGTGCAGCTGGTAAAACAAGCAGGAAGTTTAGGAGGTGTTGGTGGATTTTATGCTATTTTATGAAAACTGCCCCGTTATCATCTGTCTTAAAAAATGTACACGTGACGACCAAAGTCTGCTGTTGTCTGGAGCCATACGGGCTGTGTGGTCCGATCAGTGGGACTGCGTCGACTTACTCACTTGTCCTCGCAGAAGAGGCTCCGGAGCCGGTTAGTGGGACGATTGTGACTGTTTCCCACTGAGTGTAAATCACGGAGAGAAAGAGAGAGGCGCGCATGAACATGCGTGTGTCCTTGTTGTCTATGTGTGTGTGTGTGTGTGTGTGTGTGTGTGTGTGTGTGTGTGTGAATCTCTGTCCGGGCCAAGAAACAGTAAGGCCGGGAAGGCGAGGAGGAGGAGGAGGTGGAGGAGGTGGAGGAGGAGGAGGGGGGAGGTGTGACAGTTTAGTGTGAGAAGGGGAAATGGTATGGTGCTGCTGAAGCTAGTCATCCGTCTGCGGTGACACCCAGCGTGCATGGAAGATGTCCCCGGGACTCGGCAAGGCAGAGAGGAAGTGTGGTCGTGCAGAGGAGTGGGCGGCAGAGTGGAAGTGTCATCCCCTCTGTAAGTGTCACTCTGTCTCTGGTTCGCTGTCTGTCTGTCGCACTTGGACGCTGTATCTTTGCTTCGCACATGCTGTCGCTCTCCAAATGTTCGACCGCACAAATGCACAAACATTTTTTTAACCTGCTGAACCCTGGCCTGCTTTCTGCACTCCTATTGTACAGGCCTGTGGCGGAGTCGCTGCTATACGAGGTCACTTGAAACACCAGTTGTCGAGAATAACAGCAAGAGAATAGCTAGAAAGAAGAAATAAGATAAAAGTTATGTTCAGCTTCTCACAAACTCTCCTCCAAAAAGCAGACCATTGCTAAATATTGACAGATCCACACAGTCACTGTGTCTTCTGAGGATTCACACACACATTCACAGGTACAGAGACACCCGGACACTGTGTTTCCTCCACAGATTTTAGGCACACAACAAACACTTTGACAGAACAGAGTGCGTCTGTACCAGAGCTGTTACAGCCACACAGAGAGACATTCTGAGCCCCACGACTGGCAACATATATAATCAGAAAACAAAGCAGTCATAATTCCTGTATTCCTTATGGCCATTTCAGATTTATCTGTTGTATTCTGTTGTTACAGCCTCGGTTCCATCATGCTTTACGTGGTGCACACAGTAACTTCAGCGAGTGGGCTCACCTGAGCGATGGCACGAAGCTGCATCAGCTGAGAGAACCTGTTTCCTTTTTTTTTTTCAGGGAGAAGAAGAAACAAATCTAAATTTGATATAATGAGAGCAGGAACAGATGTTGTGAGGTTGCATCTTTGTGTAGTGGAAGAAGTTCTCTCCTCCTTCACCTCAGTGACAGCAGCGTACTGTCGGGTCCACGTATTTCTGCTTTTTCAGCATCGTGTTTATCTAAATTTGCAGAAGTACTGTCAGTTTACTGAGTGAATCAAATTACTTTCTATTGAGAACAATCATTTTCAGAGTGCTGCAATATATTGGAATATATTATATATTAATGGTGCATTAATGTTTATCATTTTAATATTACACGAGATATTTACAGGTAACACTATAATTACCCTCATTAATAAAATGTTGATTTATATTTCAACTTAAGTCAATATTGATTTTACTGTTAACAAACAATCACATGTTTTATAAACCAGAGATTTAATAAACTGTTTACTGTGAAAACTGATGTTTATAAGACTTTGAAGATTGTTAATAAATCTCGGCTATTCACCTGAACATTATTTAGATAACATTATAGAGTTGCAGCTGTTTTTTTTAAACTTAGCACTCGCTTGATAAATGATTTATAAAGCATGTCATTGTTTGTCAAAAATGATATCACTTTTAATAAAGTTTAATTAACTATACAATTGCCATTTAATAATGATGGTTAGCACTAGTAGCAAAATGTACTTCAAGTATTGAAAGTCAGAGTATTTTCTTCTTCAATTGTCAGTCATCCTGTTTTTATTTTTTTTCCAGTCTGTAATTTTAGTTGTGCTTAAGTTTGCATTACAGCATGTTATCTGCTCGGCTACGTTGATATCATAATTGAGTACTGAGTACAATTTGAATTAATCTCTCTTAATGTGGAGAGACAGAATCCCCTCTGACTGAACGGCTGCTGGTGATAATGCAGCAAATGTAACTAATACTCTGAGTAGTGTTTGAGAAGAAACCTTTGTACTTCTACTTAAGTATGTACAATATACCATTAGTTTGACTTGTAATTGATCAATATTTCACTAATGTAATTTTACTTGTAGATTACAGATTTTCATTATTCTATCCACCACTGATTTTTTTTATATATATATATATATATATGTGTGTGTGTGTGTGTGTGTGTGTGTAGATACATTAATGTGTCAGTATCATTGAATGTTGCAGTTGGTGAGTTGGCTCATTATAGGAGTTGTATGTGGTGTTTGGTAGTTTAATCTGTAACTGTGCATCATATTTTTTCCCTGTTAATAACAGTAAATTGTGTTTTATACTTTGAGTTTTGAGAAAAAAAACAAAACAAAAAAAAAAAAACAACAATACTTAAATGTTAAATATGGTGGAGTAGAAGAATAATGTGATGTGAATTGGAAATACTCCAGCCAAGTAAAAGTACGGTACATGTATCTAGTTAATCTCTCTTCCTGCCTCATAAGCGCTGTCGTTAATTGTGTTACCTTCAGTTTCGAGTCTCTCGCCGTGGGTGACCCAGTTGAGAGAGGGCGAAAGACAAAGAGACGCAGGGAGACGGAGGGGGGAGCCAGAGTTGCTGGGATTTTAATGGCTCCTGCCTGCCAACTGTGGTCACGAGCCTCCGGTGCACAGACAAGATCTAATCAAAAGCCCCACACCGTGTGAGTGACAGCATCAAAGTGCATCTGCATACTGCGGGGAATTCTCACAACTTTCTGATTTCTGCACAATTAAAGAGGGTGCAGGAATGCAAACGCACGCTGTGATGATTTCTTCCTCCTCTTTTAATTTTTTCCCCTCTCCCCCATTTTCCTCTTTCCTCCCGTAAACAACATGAGTGCTTATCCCGTTTGCCTGTTATGTTTGTGTACATTATTTCCCAACCCTCAGGAGGCCCGAGGGAGGAGAGGGAGAATTAAAGAGGGAGAGAAAGAGCTGAGGAGTGAAAATGTAGAAAAGACATGAAGAGAAGCACTGCTGAGAGGAAGAAGAGAGGCGCAGACAGAGCGGGGAGGGGGAGCTGTATTTTCACACCATTACTGCTCGCAGAGTGTTTTAGCACCCTGAGTAAATACGCCACGTCAAAAAAAAAAAGTGATGTGCTGCTGCATGAAAACATCTTTCTGGAATACGACAGTGTGACCCACAGCACTAGCGCCTGACCAACAAACTATAAACACAACTTGAATGATTTTCACTGCTTAAAGACATTACAGAAGCTCGTGTTTGCTCGGTGGAAACTTTCCCTCTGTTTCTGGCTGCTGTTTCATATTTTGCCATTAATATTTCACACTCAAACTCATCAAAAACATTTCTCTTTTTTTTTAGGGAGGGGTAGCCAGCAAAAAACTCCAGCAGGAGGAAATTTATTTGTCAGGTTTATATTTTCTATCTCAATTTCCCTCCCTCGCATTTTAGCGGATTGGCTACTCAAGTGCTGCTTCCTATCAAGGGAACTGCAAAACTCTGCACGAGCCAGAATGATGGAAATTACTTTTCTGGCTTCCCTGCGTAGCGCCGGTATAAGGCCAGGAGTGTATTTCAAATGTAATTGAGTTTGGTGCGTTCACAAAGGCAAAACGCCGTGTTTGTGACCAAAACGATACGCATTATTCCACTTTTGGATATGCAGACAAACCCTTTAGCGCAGCTATTCTCGCTGCCTTCCAAAATTCGCCTGGAACCGGTTGGCAACGCTGTGCGATTGGTTGCTGTTTTATGCCTTTAAACCTTCCAGTTTACCCTCCGCTCCTCCCAAAGTGATTCCCAGGCTCGTCCATTTGGCTTTGATGTTATTAAATGAAAAGTCCTCAGGTTGCCGTGAGTACTCTGGCACTTGCTCACAGCATCACGCTTGACAGCAGCGTTTGGGAACACACCAAATTCAATTTCTATTACTGCCAGCCTAATGATGATGACGACCTCGCAGAGCACGGGCAAAGTTAAACTTTTATTCGTCACAGGCTCTTAGAGATGATTCCTGATCCTGTGACGTCCTTTGTTTTTTAATCCACCCGTGCCGACCGAGCAGGTCAATAGGTTTGGCCACCCCTTTTCTGTGTATGTAAGCATTTTTGCCAGCATCTGGAGCGACTAAATGGATATTGGAAGCTGCTGCCGGAGCCGAAAGAATGTTGGACAATGGTTGAGATTGATGAGTGTTTGGGCGCTTTCCCTGTGACCCCATCGCATCTGGCAGGAACAAAGTCAGGCAGGTGTGACAGCCAGCATCCATCTACTAGTCAGCTATAATAGGGAGGGGGCATTTGTACAGGGACGCACATGCACAAACACCCAGACGCTGACACACAACACACACTAAAGCCTGCTTTTTCACACATTTTAGCAAAGGATGCACACACGTAGCCATCACACACACGAGCCGGTAAGCGAGGCAAGTATACACACACTCATCCAGGCACACACACACACACACACTCACTCTGAAATTAAAAAAAATAAAAAGCCTTCCTGGCAAGCTTTCTGTGTGTCTTTCCAGGAAGGAGTCGTTTTGCGATGCTGACTTCCTTCAAATGTCTGCGAGCTCTCGTGTCTTATTATGGGAGACAAATGGCATGTCGTCCCAGTGATGTGTCCCGACTCATTAGCTCTGGTCACGAACCATTATTACACGTTTCACTTAACTGTGTCCATCTCTGTGAAACATGTGAAACAATCAGACAAAACACAATCGTAGATAAATCTTTCTGTAAATAGTGTTTTCTGTACATGATCAGTAGAAGACAACATTTATCTTAAAGTCCCCCCGTCTTTAAGGGTTGGATCACCAAAATTACAAGACAAAGCAGTTTTGGATTGTGACGTGTCAATGGAAAACTAATCTGATTTCATTTTGTTTTTTACAGCAGTGAAAAAAAGACATTCAAACAGAGCGAACAGAGGCGGTTCTGCTGTTTCTCTGGGTAACCCACAGAACTCACGGACTGACCGGCTGTGTGTTCTGTGGGTTATACAGATAATCAGGTGCACTGTCTTTTTGGTGTAAATGAACACAAAATTAAATCAAATGTAATTTTCCAACTAATGGGACACTGTCTCCGGAGAGACATGCAGCATAATTACAAATAAGCCAGAAAATCTTCCGATCATTTTTTATATGTTTTCATATATTAAATTAGGGGTGCTCAATATGGTCAGATATTATAGTGACAGTTACTGTGATTGCAATATGATTCACAGTTATAATTTTTGCATCATAGTTCTCATTCTCACTGATACAAATATTAAAATAACAATGATGTGACATTTTACTTCACAAGATGTGTAGTCCAGGATGTCTCTGCAGCACAACACCGCTTCATTATAAAGCTGTTTTGTTACATATTTAACCTTCATACGAAAAATGTGGCTTTCTGCTGTTTGAATATTGCATTTGACCATAATATGATTTAAACTATATTTTGATTAACTGTGGTGTGTTGCTTTATCAATGGAAGTGTATCGATACAGTTCAGAATATCACCTTTATTCATTGTTTACAACTTAACTCACATCAACATTTCTACACTCACAAACACACACACACACACACACACACACACACACACACACACACACACACACTTAATGAACAACGTCTATGACTGGCTGCCACTAGTTATTCACAGATCCAAAGTTTAAGGGTTGCTACAGGCAACAGTGTTAATTTGCATCACCTTACACCACAGCTGCTCTTATACACGATAATGTGATGACTCAAAATCACATCTAATCAACATGACCTGCGTATCTTTCAAATGTTCTGGATCTCTGCACACTTCCAGAACATGTGCTCATATGTGAGCATTTCTGATAATGCAGCAGGTTTCATAAGAGCAACATAACCTCCCGTTTTTAGCTTAAATATGCCCACTTTACAAAACAATGTAAGTCTGTGAAACACTTAAATATTTATTTTGTTTGGTTGGTTGTAGTGGGACAGAATTATTAGATCCTCTCTGGAGAAAAAAAAAAAAAAAAAAAAGAAGCTTCTGTTGCAGTAAACAAAGTAAAATAGGACCAGGATCAATAGATAGGCTGATAAGTATTATAGGGAGGAATATAAACAAAATGTGTTCTCTACAATGGATCCCATACATTTTGTTTTCATTGAATCTCCAAACCTCTGAGGAGGAAGACATCTTTAAGAATTTTCTTACCCTTGATTTTGGATCAAGATGGCCTCACCTTTCATGTGTTTGTGTTTAAGTTTTTTTTACCATGACCGAATATTAATAAAAAAAAAAATAACCTGCTTGTGTTAGTGTGTGTGTGTGTGTGTGTGTTAGTATGGATACAACATAATTCATAATTCAAGCCTTCATAAGTACTACATAGTGCAAAGCCAGTACATGTTATACATACAAAAACAAAGCTGCAGGCTGACAGGCACAAATGCCCGTGCTCCTATCTCCAAAAATGCCGAAAAAGAACTGGGTGAGACTCAGACGTGTGCTGTGTAGGGAGGATGGTGACATTTAAGGAGCAGGGCCTGAATGCAGTCATGCAGGTTCTCTTTGCAGTAAAAGCATCTCTCAGCTGGGCGGTCTGTGCCACCATTGTTAGAGTCCCTTACTGCGTCAGGCCCCAGGGTACAAACCACCACCCTCCCTCCCGCGCCACCATCTCCACCATCACCGTCACCGTCACAGCTCCCCTCCCTTCGCTGGCATGGAAAATCCCCCATGAGCCTCTTCTCTGATGTAAATCACAGGTAGGGGAAATGTGAGCCCGGCCGATGCACCGGCACTGTGCCGTGAAATCTCTGTTGACATTACCGACAGGCGATTCCAGAAAAAGACACAGAGCGAGAGCAGGAAGGGAGGAAGAGAGTGATAAAGAGGGGATGGGAGCAAAAGAGAGGGAGATGTGAGGAGATGAGCATTTCAGGGAGTCACTTTTGACTTTTGTACTTTTTGACTCACTGTCTCGTCTTTGTCTGCGGGATGACGGACTGAACTCAGTGGGCTGCACGCTTTCATCCCCAGTCTCTCATTGAGATTTGACATGTTTAATGATTTTTCTCCTCCTCTCTTTCATGGGGCTTATACAAAGAAACTACCTGTTTTTACTGGTCTTAAAAAAAAAGAAGTTTTAATTCAGCCGCCGGATCTTACAGCTCTAATACCCTCTAGGCTTAACCTGTTTTCTTACTTTTCTTTAGGTAACCTTTTAGCAGACAAAGATTGATTTTTTCCCGGCTCTGGTTGCTTTGTTATGTGATAGCAAAGAAGGGGAAAGATGAAGATAACTTGGAAATGAAGTGAAGGTAACAAGGGAATCAGGGAAATGGGTTATGAGAGGCAATTTCCATGCCCACTCCCTCTTTCCAAGCACTGAAGGGAAGAGTAAATGACTTTTACTTTAGTGCATGGAAATATTTAGTTTTACCTCATCTCAAGTGTGGCACTCCAGGAGGGCTTTGGTATCATTATTCTGCAACAAAAAAAGGAAAAGTTTGCCCTTTTTAGCCAAAGGATATGATTATGTAAGCGAGAGAGGCCTTGGATATTTGTCTAATGTGGCAGGGAAGGCTGGGGGTTTTTGTCTCTGAGTGACGCGGTAATGCACTCGATGTTCGCCCATGTGGGGTGAGTGACCAGATAAAAGAAAAGTGTCATCACTGTCCACTGCATAAAACAACAGAGATGACTGTCTCTTCTCTCTTGTCTATCTCGTCTCTGCTTCTTGCTCCTTTGTTCTCCCTCCCTCCCTCCCTCCCTCCCTCCCTCACCGGGTCCGTGCTCCAGACAGAGTGTGAAACATGCATAGTGGCATCATGACATACAGAAGAAGTGCTTGTGCTTGTAGCTGCCGTCCACTCCAAGGTGATCTGACATCTTAAAGCGATGCTCTGCGCAATTGCACATGCACTCAGACAAGCGTGTTGATGTTGCTGCCTAGCCAAAAGACCCCTCCTGTCCCCCCTTACCAGTCTGAAGCCGGCTGCCAAGTGCTTCCGCGAAGAGGACGGCTTAATTGTTTCTGCCACAGCCATGCCTCTTCTTCATTTTTCTCTCTTTCCTTCCTAATCCCAGGGACGGGAAAATGGAGCTGTTATTTGCATGTCTAATGATACTCGATATCACAGGCCTCTCAAAGGAGAAGGCACAGATGATTATTAATATAGCCAATGAAGCCCTCATTTATACTTCCTTTTGTTCTTAGGTCTGAGCAAATACTGCTTTCCAATACCTGCCTATTAAAAAGCTGTTTCCCCATAGAGACATTTGTTGGCTTTGAAGTGGAAAAACTATAGCAGATAGATGCAAAGCCTTTGTGTTTTTCTCTGTGTGGGCTGGCATAGGACACTAATGTGGAAAAAATACTAAGTCAAAATAATGTAGCTCACAAATTGATCATACTGGAGGTTAGATCAGTTCTCCTATTCTATTCATGTTTTGCACATAAAGGTAATTTTTTTGGCAGCGATTGTACTTTCTCCATAACTTGCTCATTAATCTGACAGTTTTCCTTATGATAACAATTATTAAATGTTGTTAACAAGTGATAAAGTTGTGCTACTGGATGCAGTGTTGTCCAAAGAGAAGACCGACTGTAGAACTCGTCATAAGACAAACAAAAGTGCTGAGCAGAATCTGTCAGAGCCTATTATTGAGGTCCCCATACAGAAACTTACCATATACCTCCAGGATTTTTCTACACCAGTAATGCATGCCTCTCCAGCAGAGGCAGTTGGCATCGAAACTGGCTAATTTGAAAGGCCTCTCAGGCTGAGAACAATGACTTTGACAGCTCAAACAGGCACTGTGGAGTACATCTGCATTTTTCCGCAGGAGTAAGCCCCAAAGAATGGCTATGGCACTGCATGTCTTCCAATTATGGAAATTTTTTTGTATGCCTATATATATACTAAATATGAAACACCTTTTGAAACATGCTGATTGAAATGCAAGGGAAATCTGAATTATTACTCTTCTTCCCTTAAGGTTTCCTCACTAATATTTAATACAACAAGTAACACAAGTTTATTTTCATTATTATTATGTAAATGTTAATTTATCCCATATTTGCTGTATGTTACACAATCCATAGTCAGCTATGTGTGGTCAGCTGTGGTCAGATTTCTAAGGGTGGAAGTATATTTATTTAACTAAAGTCCACTAAGATAGAGAAGGAAATATTCTACTTTTACTCTACTATATTTAGTAGAGTAAAAAAAGTAGATAATACACATTTTACGTACAGAGCTATTGGTCATTGGTCGACATATAAAATATATATAATATGCTTCCTATAACTCATACCAGTTTAACAGCACAGGACGTGAATCCTGTGTAATGTTTGAAATGTTGTAGGTGTAGTACAACACTGAAGCGGACAACCAGGCAGGAAGTAGTGTAGCAAGGAAACGTATTGTGGCTTCACAGGGAGTATGCAGGTATGAGTAGAGATGCTGGGGAAGAGGAGGGACGTGGGATGTACAGGTAGGGATGCAGGCAGCTTGAGATGGAAAGCGGTAGGGTTGATGATCCTATCCCTCTCAACGGACCAACAAATCATGGAGCCAGCCTGCATGATTCTACCTGCAGATGAAGGTCACGGGAGGAAAGCTGAACATTATTTCCTGGTTTGTATTTAGAGGGCATCACGGGTAACCTTCCAAATCTCCTAACAATGGAGGACATGATCTAGGTGGTTGAAAGCTGTGGGCAGATCGTTCTTCTGGCAGAGCTGACGAGGGAGTTATGAGAATAACTCACTGGAGGGCGATTTCCAGGTCTTGGTTAGCTTTTTCTGTCTCTCAATTTGATTGAGGATGGTAACCAGAAGTGAGACTGGAGGATGTGCCCAGCACCTTACAAAAAGCCTGCCGCACCTGAGATGTGAATTGGGGTCCACCATCTGAGATGATGTCTGAGAGAAGGCAGAGGGAAGAAGCAGTCCACTATGGTGAGAATTGTGGTGTTTCCATCAGAAAGCGGGAGACTCATAACAAAATCCACTGCAATATGAGACCGGGGACGACGGGGAATAGGAAGGGGTTTGAGAAGGCCAGCAGGACGATGAGATGCCTTACTCCGGCAAACACAGAACAGGCCACCAGAAGTTCACTCATATCCTTGGATAGGCTAGGCTTCCAGAAATGTTGGGCGAAGAAGCTGAAGCATCCGCTGGACTCCAGGTTATTATGGACGAATGGCCCCACAGTAGCACCTGAGACCAGACCCCATCCAGCACAAACAGGTGGTTTGGTGGACCTGTGCCAGGGTCAGGGTGAACTCGTTGAGCGTCATGAGTGATGGTCTCGATCTCCTAAATTGGAGCTCAGACAATCCGGGGATTAGGTACGATGGGCTCGGGGAAGTGGAGGCCCAATCAAGCCAGTAGCCAGGGAGGTCATCTTCCATGGATTGCCTCTCAGGGTATGACAGGTTGTACAGGGGAGTGGAGCACCAGGGAGAAGATCACTGGCACAGTCATATGGGTGGTGAAGTGGCAGAGACAGAGCTAGTTCCTTACTGAACACCTGAGCCAGGTCATGGAGCACTGGTGGCACTAGAGACAGGTCTGGAGGTTTAGGAGGGATGGTGACAGATACCCTTGCAGGTGTGTCAGCAGAATGGAGACAGTGAGAGTGGCAGAAGGTGTGCCGGCTGGAAATGGAGGCTGCCGACCAGTCTATGGGAGGGTTGTGTAGTTTGAGTTGGGGAGACCCAGTATCACCAGTGAGGTGGGTGAGGGGATGACAAACAGCTAGAGGAACTCCACGATGATTTCTGGAGATGGTTAAGGTGATGGGTGATGGATGATGGGATGTGCGATGAGTCACAATAATAAACGATTCTGAAACTCAGAGCTCACACTTGTCCCTAACAACTCTGTAAGGACACTCCCACACCGAGTTTAAAAGCCTGCAACACCACTCCAGTTAGTGTTAACTAAGGAAGCCTCTCGGATGAGAGGTGAAACATCGTCATGTAACTGATACAAATCTAGTTGCCTACGATACAGCACCTAGCATACTGTAGAAAGGGAGTTCTATATTAATACTATGAAAGTACCAAAATGGTCAATCCATAGAAAAATGTAAATCAGCCATTAGGATTTGCTGTTAGATTGTGATGTCACAACTTTACAGTCACCCTCCTAGCGGTGTTCCCAGCATGGCCCTGGATGCAAACACACCAGTGGGTCTCATCAGGTACACAGTGTGAAATGCCTACTAAGGCTTTTGAGAGCTGACCAATCAGAGCAGACCGGGTTTTTCACTAGGAGAACCTTAAAGAGACAGAAGCTAAAACAGAGCATTCAAACTGAGGCGTCGCAGCAACGTAAATAATGAATAATGGTTTATTTTTTTCAAAGCATTTAAACATGTTCTAGTGGACACCCAAAATTAAAGGTTGAACCTGAAAAAATATCATAAAATTGGACGTATAATAGGGCTTTAAGAACACACCACCACCACATTGGAAACTTAGCGGTTGTCCTCTGCATATGAACCATTTTTCTGTACTTTTGTGAATTAAGCATTTATCCTATTATTGACAATGTTGCAATGGAACGCTGGAATGAAATGTACATTTAGGATCAGAAAACAAACAAAGAATGAAAACATTCAGATTCAGTCAAAATGATTTTCATACGCTTCCATACATTGTAGTATACCTGTTCATTCAATACTGGCCTGACTCTCCTTTTCTGCTCTACTCTGCTACATCTCCACCGTGAAACTCACCAATCAGCATGTGTCGTTTGCTACGTTTAATAGGATCACAGGATCACATGTTTGACAGATGAGTTTGTGATATCTATCCACATCAACACTCATTTACACAGTAGTTAAACTATGAGCAGAAGAGAAAGTCCCTGTGAGAGAGTGAAAGAATGAGGGCGGGAGAAATGGAGGAATGAGGGGGTGAGGGGTGAGGGATGCGGGGGGGTAAATGTTGAAATGTGAATTACAAACCCGAGCTGCACCATCTGGACCGAGAAAACACACATCATAGTGGAGAGCCGGCACATTGAATTAGACTTGCTACGGGATCCATCTGCACCTCGTGAAATCAATCTCATTCCTTGATTTGATTAGGTCAGCCGCACCGAAGAAAGAGAAAACTGTTGTGCTCCTTGATTAAGCTTGTTTTGTTATGCACTCCTCCACACCCACCTACCTTCAGCATGCTGCGTATACCGATGAGTTTTGGGCCCACAGGTAGGGTAATGACAGTAGTCGAGGTTAATGCTAAAAAATCTCCCTCTATTTAACACTCAGCATGTGCGCCACAGTCACCGTAGCCGAGCTCATTTACACTCTTTCACTGCTTTATTGTTTGGAACATTTCTTTTTTTTTCTGTTCTTTTATTTTTTTTTGCTCAAATCCCAGGTTTTTCTTGCATGCTTAATTCCATCTGCAGAGGTGTTCGAGGGCACTTGTGGAGCTGCCACGAATTAGGAAAATGCTTTAAACCATAACTCCTGTTTTTTAATATATTTCCGAATATATTTCCGTTTTTCCTTTTGCTTTTTTTAATACTACCTCTTAATGTTAAAGATTCGTAATGTTACATATACGTTTAATCAAGCGTTTATGGTAAATTACTTGTTTGAAAATCAATCAACTTAACATTTTTTTCTGCTTAGTGAGAACAAAAACAAAATTGTGACTTTAGTGCTGTTTAACAACAAACCATTTATCGGATTTGCTTTTACGTCACAAAATATGCAAACTGAATAAAAAATAACAATGCCTCATTGGAGGGCTCTACTGTAGCTGTTGAAAACTGAACAACAGACTTGAAAAAACTAAAAAAGGGAATCCAAACCTCTGTATTATCAACACCATATCTGAATCATTTTTCTCAGTTCTTACATCTGTTATGCAGCTTCGGCAGTTGGGCCAAATGGTAATATTTGTAAGAATGTCTTTCCTCAGTGAAACAAAAATGCACATCGCATTTATCACAAAGTGGTGGTTGCATTTATTTTGCAGAACTTTTCAGTGGCCATGCTTGTCACATTTCACAGGCCTTTGCGCAACCTGGTCAGTGTGGACATCATCTGGAACTCCAACAAGAACTCTGTTGGGCGGTGGTGGTGGAGGTGTGGCTGTAAGTGATGGGCAGCTACTTTGTGCCTGCCAAAGAATGAAGCTAGTGGCAACCTTTGCCTGGATGCTCCTTTATTTCATTGTCTTTGGGACACCAAGTAGTTTACAGTCATGGCGGTGGAGCAACCATGCATTAACACGGCCTTACATGACGGTTTATACGAACCGGTAAAGATACCCCCTCCGTGAACTCATGTGGTAATTGTACCTTGCAACGCATGCATCAAGGAAGTCTACCTCACTCATGAATGTGTTGTACTCCTTCACAATGTGTGGCCTGCTGACCTCATCAAATGCCTTGTCTGATTTGCTCCAGCATCGAGCTTCATCCTGGGGCTCAACTGCACAGTAGGATGAGATCAGGGCAACAGATTTGCTGTCGTACAACTACAGAATTACCATACTGTCCTCTTTCTCCACTCTTAAATCAACAGATCCTCTTCCTCTTCCTCTTGGCAAGATTGTTCTCATCTTCAAGCTGACAAACAGCCAAGCGATTGCGCAGTATTCCTACACAGTAGATCTGTCGCTGAAGAAGCTTGAACAACAGTGGTGCTGAAGAAAAAAAGATAGTCTGCAAATACTTTGTAGTTTTGGCTTGATGGGAGAGTTTCACACAGCTTGACCTTAACATCACCTCCAACGCCAAGCAAGGTTTTTGTTCCAGTGCCACCTTCATAGGCTGCACAATAACAGAAGATTTCAAAGGAAGAACGGCGGTCCCAATTGTAAATCCCCAAGGACGAGGCTTGCCCTTCACATTCTCACTTATTGGTCTGTGTGTCCCTCTGAAGGACACCATTTGCTCATCAATAAAGTTGTGGGGTGATATCCAGGCATTGATTTTGAAACATAAAGAAAATTAAAAATAAACAATTACATTGAAATGGGACCGATATAGGATGGTAACATTTTGTTTGTTTTATTGACAAATACACAAACAATGATTTTTAATAACTAAATAATTTGTCATTAATATTTGTTTGTCTTTGTTTAAATGTACTTTGAATTTAACAACAGAACATATGTTAATTCAAAATAATTGAAACAGTAAAATTAATTGAGCAGCTTTTTGGCATTTTTGTTATTGTAACAGAGAAGTCACATCGGGCTTTCCACGACCATTTTAAGGATAAAAGACCGATATTATATTTATTTTCGTAACTTTTTATATCAGTTTGTTCAAGAAATTTGTTTGAACAGGTTCAATGTAATACAGATCACATTATTAAAGCATTACAATTGTAAAATGGGTTTTAAATATTACTATTAGTAACAAAAACAAGCTTCTTTAGATGATCTAAATTAACACTGATGTTTAGTATATTTCGCTTAGGGACTTAATGACTTATGGTCAAGCATCAAGCTATATGAGGAAGTTTTTAGGACATTTAAAGTGTTTTTTGCGAGCATTGTCTTTCTGTTGAGTTGAGTTGCATCAGGCACATGCCAGTCAACAAGCTGATTGTCTACTGCTGTTTTGTGATGACAGCATGTAATGAGCAGGTGGTAAAAATAAAAATCTATACTGAAGATTGCTTGCACACAGGTATTTTTTGAAGCGACAGCCGATGTAGCCGCCAGCGCTGGATATATTACACAGAATTGTTTTTCTTTTGCCATTTCCCCTCCTCTCTGTGTGGTGACACTGTCCCTCCTATGATTAAAATGCATCCTCCCATGCATCCACACTCACAAACAAAAGGCCTTTCATGGGTGGCTAAATCTAATTGTGTACTGTAAGCTTCTTGTACTAAAGGTAGCTGCTTTGACTTTGACTTATTTTCCAGAAGCAATAATGCGCCAGTGGCATTGAAAGCAACACATGTGCCATTGCTCAAAGTGCAGGGATGGACATGGAACACATTAGCCCTGATTGACCTTGGTACAAATTGCACACCAATCCAGGACAAATTGTCTTGTTTTTTTCTTTTGTCTCATTAATTCATGATTGTCCAAGTGGGAAATAAAACCGGATAAAAGCGGAAGGCGGAAGCTTGTCGATGCTTTCGGTTCTTTGTCCAATAAAAGAAAAAGAAAAAGCTGCTTGGAGAAGGTATAAGACCAGGACTCGCTGTACTGGTTGTAATTACTGTACCTTTTCTGAGTGGAGTTGCCTTCAATTACAAACCTTCACCTTTGCTTGTGTGTGGGTCATGACACCATCTCTTTGCCATTGTCTCAATAAAGGCAGTGTCTGCAGTGAGAATAAATGAACAGGAAAACATGCAAGATACTTTTTCCCCTTTGGCCTCCATTGATACTGCATTTGACCCCCCCAAAAGAGCACTATTGATTGTTGTTCTATTGCAACTTAGGCCCAAAAATCTCAATGGATTTCACTACTTTGTGGCCACAAGAAAACAACAAACGATAGCCTAACCTTTAAAGAGTTTTTTTTTTTTTTTTCTCACTGACTTATGTGCAGAAGTCCCCAATAGAAGGAAAAACAAATTAATCTATAGTCATTAGACCCCTTCTTAACACCTTTATATGTAGCCTCATTTGTGTTATGAAAAATAAAGAGGCCTACAAAATTCCATGCCACAATAATTCTGACGAGACCTTTCATTTCCATTCTTCCAGCACTGTGGATGTTCACTATATGGTTTTCCTCCAGTAAAATCTGTCGTGGTTCACACCAGAAGGGAACTTATCTGTCCAATTTGATAAACCGCTATGCGCCACTAGACAGACTGGAGGGAAAATGTTCCCAAGAATAGCTAAGTGTATCATATATCATGCATTGTACCATCTGTTCCGTACATTCAAAATGTTATTGCAATATTTAGAATTACAGATTATTCATGTAGGTGTAATTAACAGAGTTGAAATCCAACAAATGGGATTCATTTCGAGACGTGTTTGAGCAGAGTCTATCTGGAGTAACTATTTAGGCTACAGTTGCCTGAGGCTGTACAGATGGGAAAAAAATGGTAGCTCTAATTTTACCAGTTTTGGCAATGAATTAGCCCCTGTTGATCCCTCATTGCAGTATGCAGCCCTCTTGAATGAATTCTTTGGATTCGCTCTGTGAGACTGGGTCACATTGACCAGATGAGGAGAATTGGGCCATTATATCCGACTGAACTGAATAGAAGTGGTTAACATCTGGCTGTTACAAAAGGTGCTATGTAAACTAGTCCACACGCTACATGGCCTTGGGGTTCCCATTAATTTTACATAACAACATGCTATCTGCTACATATTTAATATGGTAGTTTGCATCTGTCTGCTGCAGCGTTGTAACCTGGTCTGGTCATGCAGCCTCGGTTAAACAAGCTCGCCGTCTTCACCACAAACACGACGTTTTGAGACAACACAGTGATGCATTATACAGTAACACTTTCACACAGCTCTATGTCAGATTCTATCATTCACTACATAAAGCAACACCAAATGGTTCATATTAATTTAAATAACCATGACGGGAATTTACAAAGTACTCAATTACTGTAATTAAATACAAATTTGAGGTGCCTGCGCAATACTTTACTTGAAAAAGTACTTAACTTGCGTATTTTCATTTTATGTCATTTAATACTTCTACTCCATGACAATTCAGTCAGACAAATACTTTCCCCACTACATCTGTCGGATAGCCATTCACTTTTCAGATTGCAGTTTTATATTTGAATAACATAACAACCTTCCAAATATAACACATTGTTAAATATTAATCTAGTTGTTTCCAACCTTTCTGGCTTGTGAAGCAATGTGTCGGGGCCTCATGTCATATGTTTCAGATGTGTATTAGTTATTATCATTTTAACCAAATGTGTATTTCCCCTCTTAGTTTTCAGATGGTGTAATTTCAATGACTATTTTAGGCTTAAAGAGGTCAAATTATGCAATATTTATCTAGTTAACTTCTCCCATGTGCATAATTTTCTAGTCTTTTTCCAGAGTTGCAAAGCTGTTACATCACAGTCGTGTGATTGGTCAGTTGCAATGACGATCCCAGAGCAACATTAATTGATTCAAGTGGTCGGGAGTCACTGGCCTAAACTATACTGAAGCAATACAGTTGTCAAGGAAATGCACAAATTAATCAGTTATGTGTTTTATATGTGTTGCATCAGTAGTACTAATCTAATAGTAGCATATATATATAATATATCAGTCACAGAGACCATTTATCATGTACTATTAAAAGTATTTGTTTTAAAGTACTTTTTGATGCTGGATTTTCTCATGATGCGTCTATACTTTATAAGTGAGTTTTGAATGCAGGAATGTTGTTATATTGTTGTAGCGGTGACTTTACTCATCTATCACCTGTCCCTCTGCTGATCAACAGTATTCAAAATGTATGTGTGTAAATTTGGAAAAAGAAGTAATTTCTGACCTTTTCTGAGGACTAACAGGACGATCGTGGCAAAGATAGTCTGACGTACTGTGTGCAGTCTGTTCTAGCAGACAGTAGCTGACAGACTGCATCACAGTGACAGCATCTCCTCCCTCCTGCTCCTTCCTTCAGCCTCCCTCTTCTCCTCCAGTCCTACTGCTTACATAAAGAGGAGGAGCACATGTCCCATCTACCATTTGCCCTGACAAGGAGCAAAATCATTAGTTCCCTCTGTAGGGCTACACTTAAGTATGTGGAGCCCAGGCCAGAGGCGGGGGTTTGGGGGTGGAAGTTGAATGTGTAGAATCTTCCTCATTAGGGCACAGTGATTGTTCAAGTGATTGCTGTAAAAAGCTCATCTTGAGCAGGGACCGACATATTTCCTCCTCCGCTGACAGGATGAGCAGTCCCGTGCAGCCCCTGATTGGGAGTTGTGGTTGGCAAACGGAGGTGTGCACGTGTGTGTGCACCCATGGGCGTGCACAATAGTGTTTCTTCAGTCAGCCAAGGCACTCTTTATTATTCTGAGAAGCAGCTTCAAAATGCATGGATATCTGTCGTTCCAACAGCGTCGGAGGCAGCAGTCATAATAACCTTCTCAGTCTGCATACACAGGCTGCATTATTTCCTCTTTATGATGGATTCTGTTTACATTGAGACAGTTATACAATCCCACTGCTTACTTTAGCTACAAGAATGAAACAACACATGATGGCTGTAGTATATTTCAGTATTATTCACATCATCAAAAGGCTTTCTGAGACTTTACAGCCAGGAAAGAAAACTAAAAACACTATTACCATTGTTACTAGACCAATTCAAAAATAAATATAAGCAGGGCATTAATCTATGAACGACCTTTACCCCCTGCTGAGAATACCGTTTGGGTGGCTCGTCTGTATCGTAGCACGTCATCGTCATATGCTTGAATCCATTATCTGCTTGTTTCCTGAATGTCACACTCCATGTCACTGATTGTTTGTGCTCTTTTAGTTCCCCAGGCAACTCAGTTAATGACAGGGACCTGTGACAGACTCCACCACCCTCACCCCTTTAAGTAATTGTATCTTTAATGACCATTGCACTCCAGTGTCGAGGCTGTCTAAAAAAAGCTAACAAACAGTTTTGAGAAGTGCAGCTGGTCACAGCCAGCTCAGCTCAACTTTCAGGGAATGTGGAATCAAGTCGATAGTAACAGTTCCTCGCAAAGTCATGATTTCTTTTCCAAAAGTAAGCAGTGTGCCACTCACGTGAGGATTTGTTCATCATACAACTGGAGTTTTTGTCAATGTGTCAACCACAGTGCAACCTGGCCTGCACTACCTATTGTAGACTATTAAAGAGGTAACATAATGAAATGTTTAAAGTTACAGCTGGTCACAAAAAGAGGATATGATCCCTTAAAAAAATCAAGGCATTACATCTGTTGTCTGGCAGATATGCACTGGCCTTGCTTTCATGTAGCTACTTTTTTTTTCTATGCGCGGTGCTTGACTCACCATTTTTTATAATTGCACAGAGCGCTGCCTTGACCCAACTACTTTAGAGAGCACTACATGGTCTATGTCTGATACGTATATGTTGCCACTTCTGATACTTGCTATGTAAGTTCATCAGTTCATCTGTAACAAGTCTTTTAGAAGTTCCAGACTGCAGGACACATTTTTTTAAATTTTATTTCTTATTGTCTATTATGTTTATTTATTTATCTCTTTAATTCACTATTTTCCTACACAAAAATATTAAGATGATATTATGAATTCAGCAAAAAGCTTCAAACTGAAATAACCCTAAATCTATTTCATGACAGACGTACTTACAGTAATTGTTTATCAAATCAACATTGATGTGCTTCACAGTTCATCTTGACCTGAGACACACCAGGTGGCTCACTGTAATGTAAATGGCATGTGTTGGCTCTGTTGACCTGCTGTCAGCTGCAGATGTTGGTGAAAACGCTGCTTCACTGATCGAACTAGTAACCACGATATCCCAAGACAATATCGACAATCGATTTTAAGAGTTGCTGTGTGAGGAGAAACTTAACAAACTATGCAAAACGAATAGGGCGAATTTAAAATAAGTGATGTCTATTTGTAGATTCGGCATTAAATTATATGGATTGTGTGTCAGTTGGTGTGTACCAGCCTGTCTGCTCTGCTTCTAAAGGGCCTTCAGTCTGCCTCCTTGACTTAAGTGTGTCTTGAGCAACTGCTAGAAGTAACTGTTACAAGTGATTGCCCCGTTTATACTAAACATATGAAAGAAGATAACAATTATTCACAGTAAAGACAGTAAAATGTCAAATTCAGAAGACATTAGTGGTGAGTCGGGAGAAACTTTATAAACTTTGTGAAACACAAGTTGAAGGTGCGCATAAAACAATATGTTCATTTGTCCAAGTGATTTACATGTTCGTCTGCGTAAAGAGTGGCGGAGTTTGATGCTGTTACCGTTAACACCAGCTGGGAACTGACAGACCTGGAGCTGTCCACTTGTGATCAGATCACTTAGTCGGGACGTTAATACCAGGTCTGAATTCCCTCCCTCTGACCGTGTCACATGGTTTGCATGAGCCGACTGAGTTTGCACAGTTGCCATGAAGCCGTTGCTAAAGCTTTACCAGACTGACTTTAAAGTGGAGCTTGGCAGATCATTTTTGACCTTGAAAACAGGTCTGGAAGGAGCAGATTTATATTTCTACATGATTTGTGCATACATTTATACATGGTCGACCTCCCCTGACAGTATTAGTGCCAAGTGAGGAAGTAGAGTGCCAGTGCCAAGCACACCGGGATTAAATCATTGGTGCGTTGCTAAAAATATGTAAAGATATATGCCACAACCCAAACCAATATGCAAACTGAAATAGTCAATTTGCCCCCCCATGAGAGAAACATAGACACATGCAGTCATATAGCTGCAGGCATAGAAGTCACACATAGGATTAAAAAAAAAAAAAATGACAGACCATCATTAATTTGAGCTCATTTAAAGAGTTTCTCAGTGTGCAGGATGTTGCGAGGCATTTGTGTTAATGAGCTACATCATTCATGTGAAATGATGGCACAATTAGGAAAACAAAAGTGCAAGGTGTGACAATTTAAGTGAATGTGCTTTGTCAGTGTCTGCAAACAACACCTCCGAGACAGTATATGCATAAAAGCCAGCTTATAAAAACAGTGCGGGGGGTTTGGAGGTCGGGATTTGCACCGGCAGATTTTCAGCGCGCGATTGTGCACCCTAACCGCGCTCCCAAAGGAATCTCTGTTGAAACACTGTGGCAGGAAATGAAATTAAAGCTGCTGAATACAGATGTTTTGAAGGATGCCTGCTTGTGTGTATGTTTGTGGCTGTGTGTTTTTGAGAGGCACGCACATTAACGAAAATACAAACTGAAAAGAAGAGGGCTGCCAGCCGCGTTGGATTTGTAAATGTTCTACTCAGTGCCTCCACCCCTCCTCTGAATGTCATTCACCCTGGGGATCAAGAGGCTCATATGAAAGGTGACTTACAGTAAAAGAAGCTCTCTCTCTGTTTATGTGAATAAAAGCAAAGTTCTCTGTTCCCCTCAAGTCGAAACCCTGCTGCTTCTCTTCTTCCCTGACCTCCTTCTTTCTGCATCGCTGTATCTCTCCAATTTACCTTTTTAACTTGAACAGCAGAGGGTTTCACCTGTTCTTATGTGCACAGATGTTTCAACCGGCCTTAAATAGCATTGTCAGACACATTAGTTACACTAAGCCCATGCAGCGAGTGCGAGCCAACCACTCAGCCTGGCATGTAATGCAGCTTCAGTGAACTAATGAAACTGTAATTACAAAAATAATGAGGAACATGCAGTATCGTCCAGTAACTTTGGGGCTAGTTATTTGTGAGCATGACTCACCGTGTGCAGTTTCCTCTTTAATTTATTATGGATTCTGATGCTTTTCTGTTCTCGCCACGTTATGGAATACACATTTAAAATGCTTCTGCGTTCTGTAAATTTCAGACTGTTGGGAGCAATATCCCCCCACAGCGTGTGTTTGTATGATGTATTTGCGATGTATAACGAGGAACAATGTAGGCTAAGGTCCATTTCCTATGCTACTTATGAAGTTATTTTTCCCAGCGGGCCTCATTTAGCAAAGTGTAGGCCATGTTGAGCCACGTTTAGTATCCCTGCTACACTAGTTGTCGCAAATTGCAGCAGCAAAAACAACACATTACAGTCATATTGTACACTTAAATGCATTTACATGGCGAGAACTTCAAGAATATGCTGAGCATATCAACTTTGCATTCATTAAAGCCCCCCATCTCTGTTTACACTGTGGGACTTAAGTGAAAAATCGGCTCCGCCTCCAACTTTATCTGGTATTTTTCTCTTTCGTTTGTTTGCAGTTACACACAGACTTGGATGTGGGTGGCAAGAACATCAAGTACGTCCTAGCAGGTGAGGGGGCAGGCACCATCTTCGCCATCAACGAACTAACAGGCGACATCCATGCCATGAAGAGGCTGGACCGCGAGGAGAAAGCAGAGTACACACTAACAGCCCAGGTTGTTAATGCTGACACAGACGAGCCCTTGGAGCCTCCGTCCGAGTTCATCATCAAAGTCCAGGACATTAATGACAATCCACCGCAGTTCATTGAGGGCCCGTACCGAGCCTCTGTTCCAGAGATGTCTGCTGTTGGTAAGTCGCAGACAGATTTCCTTTCAGCTCCATGTCGCACGCGGCAGCCTAATCAGAGTGTGAGATTTCAGAGACGGCTGATCTCTAATGGGCTATTGCATAAAAATAATGAGCGAATAAGAACAAGAGGAAATGAGTGTGCCTATTTACATGCTTGCTTGCTGTGAGTATCTTGGCAAATGAAAATACAAGAATGATGAATCAAATCACATCACCAGAACTTCACCCATAGTTCAGTGCTGCAGCTGAACAACTGGCGTGAGTGTCAGCACACTCTAAAGGAGGCTGTGTAATGCTAATGCAACATCCTCTACAGAACAGCCCACTCACAAAGAGGTCCAAAGAGCAAACATGCAAAAAAACGTGAGCCAAACAATCTTATGTATGAGAATCAAACGGCTCACCATATCAGGAAAGCAGGAGTGTCTCACTAAAACTCTTTCTAACACGACGTGAATTTTAATGAAGCTGGAAAAAATCTATGTTAACACACATGCTCAACAACATCAGTGTGTGCAGATACAGCACTCACCCTTTTGGCAGGCATTAAAAAATTCTATTCTCCAGTTTGTCTAGTTCAAAGGGCACGCCGTCTTCTGATGAGGAGCGTTTGGGAATATGTGGATTTTTTGTTGCGTTCTTTAACATTTTCATGTGTACAGTCAGTTATGCGATATAAACTGCTGATCAAATATTTATGAACATGTTAGAGAGCTCACAGTGTAATGTTTTATGGGCACAGAAAACTGTGGGAAAGGGAAGAGGAGCAGAATCCATTTCTCTCATTTTGTTTCAGCGAACTGCTATTTGACCTTTTTTTAGTGCGACACAGTATTGGGGCTTATACTACAATCACATGGAACAGGCAGAAGATAGATGGCAAACTAAATACATTTTTTATGGTCAGTAAAATGAGGTGAGGCCAGCAGAGATACAGGCAGTAGGAACGTTTCCATCCAAACATAGAATAGTTAAACCTTTTGCTGATGTCACATCTCCTCGCACAAGATTCAAGATTAATATAACCGTCATTATCCAACAAGACTGCGGGTACAGTGATGTTGTGATGTTGCGGGCACCTGTACAGCCTTCCTGTCCTGCACCAGTCACGCCACTTTGTGGTGTGACAAGAACTAAAGCCTTTTCTGTGCTTGTGTGAAGACTAAGGATGCAAATTATAACCAAATTATTGAATTGATATCAGTGCCAATCAATTATTGCTTGATCATTTATAATAGTTTTTCCTGTAGAAAGCTGTTTTTACCACTGACATGTGTTCAATGTGAACTATGAAAACGTTGTAAGCTACATCTGGGCTGGAAACAGTTAAAGAAAACACTACGTTGATTAAATGACAAAACAAATACAGTCGCTCCTCAACAACTCGATCGCCCAACAAATTCCAGCCCATATTAAGGCACTTAATGGGTAAAATGTGATAATTTCAGTTTGTTCAGCATGCCTCTTTGAATTTTTTAAATGACATCTTACTTGTATTACTTGTGCTTAATATTAGCAATTTGTAACAAGGTACCTTTTGTGTCCGTCACTGTTGGCTGATATAAATATTATCAGTGACGTAGGCAGCAGTGTGTGTCTGTGTGTGTGTGTGTGTGTGTCAGCTCCCTGGTTCTGTTGGCACTGAGCAGGGAGGAAACACGAGGAAAGAGAACACGGATGATCTGGAGAACAAAACTCTCTCTCTGTTCCTCTTTGACTGTCCTCTTTGGAAATGAATGAATAATCATATGTGTTAGCGAGAATTCATATTAGAGGTAATTCCAGAGGAAGACAGTCGATTGTTGAGTCTCATTCGAAGGTCGTCATACACCGATGCCTTGGCTTGGTAGTTCAGCCACAGAACCAGGACAACCTTGAAATCTGACTCAACAATCACTTTCTGTTTAGTCTTGCTGTCCTGCCGTTCTGCCAAACTGTCTTTGTTTTTACCGCTCCGTCCAATAGATGTTTTCCGTCCTCCATCTGTCTGAACCCATGTGAATGCAGAATATACAAACCTTACTACTGAAAAGTGTGCACATGGATCATTAATTCAAGATTGCAGCATTTAGTTATAATCACAGAGGATGCAGAGCAAACCGAGTAAAAGCACAAAGGGCGTGCATCTACACTCACAAACTGTTAGCACCACTCTGTCACTTAGCCTGACAGCACTGACTGATGCTAATTGCCACAGGCTACCACTCTCCAATCCCCCACAAACCCACTGGTACACAAACCGCTGCAAACCCTTTCAATTTTACTGTATGTTAATGTATTCATATATTCACATTCTTGTGCCATCCATGCATTTAAATGACCGCCGTGTGATGATCACATAATTTAAATGTATCGCTCATGTGGGATTGGCAGAGGCCCGTACGTGGATCACTTTGTTGTTTTCTTTCGGAGGAGCCTCCTCACTGACCCTCGAGCAGTGGGAGTCTTGTAGAAAATGTTTCTATCAGTAGCAGGAAGGAGATCAGTGTGTCTTTATGCCGTTTTGACATTGGAGGGGTTCAGCGAGGGTGTTGAGGTCTGTTGTTGGGCGGTATGTGCTTGTTATTGTGTTTCCTCATCGAGCTCCCTCTTGTTACCTGTCACAGAGCTGACATAACATGCTAGGGCAGATGGCGTGAGGTATGTAATGGAATCTGTTCGGTAGATCCCATCTGTATGTTGCATCCTTTGCATCAGTTCTTTGAGGTAATGGTGATTTAGCCTCAGCCTCTCCTGATGGCTGCGGCTGACTGGTGTTTGCTGCCGGAGCCGCTGCTTCCGCAGAAACAAAAAGGAACAAAACGCAACGCAGAAGAATCCGTGTAAACACAGACTAACAGTGAACTCCTTGTTGTCTGAACTCTGTTACTTGATCCCCGCTGCTCATTGTTTTGGATTTCAGTTGAAATGTACTGTTGCTCTCCAAGGGTTTTAGTCAGTGCAGTGCAGCGCAGGGACAGCCACAGTGACAGGGTAGAGAGCAAAGTGGTAGTTGACAGCACTCTGTGATTTGCCAGTGGGAATAATGCATAAGAAATGGAAATCGGCGTCTCTTTGTTGATTGTTGTTCCCTTTTGTCACTACTGATTAATTAAACATTCAGGAATGCTCAGTTGTTTGCTTGAAAGGCTTTTCTTTCAGCGTCTAGTTTTTCCTCTTGTTAAGTTTTCATGGGCTGCGGCATTACAGGAAGAAATCAGATGCTCTGGACAAACAAACAAATAAGTCATTCATCTATCTTGCCTCAAATTCATAAATCACCGGGTCTTCTCGATGGTGGTGTTTCATCTCTATCGTGCTGAAATGAGGATTTGTGCAGGACTCAGTGGATTACTGAAAGTGTGCTGAGCAGTGGCTAACTAATTAAGTCCACAGGACAGGAAGTCGGAAAATAAGCGGATGTTGGCGCATGCGAGCAAATCTCCCCCACAACATGAAACTGGGAAGTATTCAAATGTAATTATGACACATGCTATGAGGCCGCATTATCTGGTATTGAGTTCAGACAATGCTGAGTGTGCTGATGTGTTTCTGCTCAGCAAGAAGCCACCTGCGACTAATAATCAAAAATCTAATCCGGACCAAAGCTGGCTGGTTCTCATGGCAATGTTATCCACTTACCGAGGTTGTCAGTTCCACTCCAGACTCCATCAATGTCTTACCGGCTCCTCGCTTATCAAGAGTGTATCCACACCGTATCAGTGATACCAGGGACAAATATCAACACCCACCTTTTATCTGTCAAGGACTACGGCTAGATAGAAAAAAAAACCCTCATTGAATGTCACCATCCCCCATAGGAAGCGGTCCCCACAGCCGGATGAGATATGTGACATGGGCCACTGAGGTCGCCATGTTTCCTGTGTGTGGAGGAGCGTAGAGGTTAATGGGAAATGAAGGAGGAAGACCTTTTGTTCTTCCTTTAAAAAGGCCAGTCGGATAAGATGTGTGGCTTTCTGTGACTTTTCTCTGACTTTCATTTCCCTGAATGGCCGAGAATGGAGGTGACTACCATTTTAATTGTTTAGTGGATCGTCTCTCCAAGTACAGTGTAACAATGAGAGGAAGTGGAGAGCAAAGGTGGCGGTTGTGCTGGAGGAGAGACGGCCAGTCAGAACAGTTTGATCTCATTAGTGTAAGGAGCCGGGATAAATTGGTTGTCAGTAGAGATTTTGTGACCGCTGTGCTTTGATTACTATAGTGCTGATGACAATGAGGAAGAACATGCATCTCCAAAATATAAACTGTCCTCCCCACAGAAAAAAAGCCCATATAGATCGTCTGCTCAAATGGCTTATGATGATGAAGAGACAGATTCCACATATGGAGGAGGGATGGGGCGGATGGGTGGATCAAACACTGTATTTCACCCATGAGAGCAACGTTTGTGTCTCTTGTGAGCACAAAAGACAAACTAACACGTAAAACGCGCATACGTAAGTTAACTTAACATATCATGTGCATTACCACATGTTTATGTTGTTACCATGACCATAGCAAACTTAAAGGGGCTATAAGGAAGAATTAGAATGGACACATTGTGGAGATGTAGCAGTTTTGACATTGTGCTGCAGAGATACAGACGTTGTAGTCCAACTTCCCAAGAACTGTGAACACACTTTTTGGTGGAGGTACCTTTTAACATATTACCTCACAAAGTTCTCATGGTGAGCATGTGAACACATAGTGGCACATTCACTCACCCAGCAGTGGCTGAGTAGCATTAGCACTCATTTTGAGTTGTTTTCTGGCCATGTGACGCGGCCATGTTGTTTTAGCTCTGTTGTAGTCTCTGTACACACTAACAAAAAAAAACAAAACAAAGAAACTCTTTTCCTTATAAATAACAAGCCTACTACATGGTGATAAGGAATACACCTCACAGAAAACATTAACAAGTACATTTTGCTGCAAATCAGCCAAATGGAAATGTAAACTGAATGACAGCGTATTAGTCAATAATAATCAAAAATAAAAAAAGTATTGATTTCATGACTCTGAGATATTAACTAGTGTCTGCTGTTGCAGTGTAGTATGTACATGTAATTACTGTGAGACAGGGCTGTGTGGTGTGGAGAGATCTCTGTGTCCACACTACACATACTTATTTGATATGATATTAATATAAATCATTAATTAGAGCAGCTTTCACCACATATGGTCTTTTGTCGGTTATCTAATTGATTTTGTTTGGTGTGTTTTACAAATCCATGGGTTGTTTAATTTCCTCTGCCTCTAACCCTCAGGTAAGCAAAGGACCATGTGATTGCTTCTTTTAATTGAAGATTAAAAATTAGAATCATTATCTATTAATTTAATCAAATTAATATTTGATATACTCAACCTCTCAACATCCCTCCTGTATTCATAGTTTCATACATATATTCATTAGATAATTATGTTTTACTGTCACTTCAATTAAAAGAGAGCTTGTTTCTTATTTGTGCACGTCTGGCATGATGAGAATTCTAATTCATTTGCGTGGATTGCACAGATCTCACAGGATTAGTCGATCCTGTTTTCCTGTTAATGGGGTCTTCGACTTTAAGGGCAGTACAAGCTGACAAATTCCCCCGTATGTCTGTCGACCATATGCTGGAATTATGAGGCTCTGCTACCCTTCTGCAGCTAACAAGGGGGTTGTGGTGTAGTTGGAAATTACAAAGTCTGCTTGAAGTAATGCTTCAGGTAATTAGGAGGAGGTCGCTAGACCATCCTCCCCACACTGAGGGTGGTGCGAATGACAATAATTGCCGTACTGCGAAACAAACTTGCTGAAAGTTGTTTTGCGGGACGGAGCTGACGCGAGAGACGCCCCAGGAGTGTTAGGCTGCGCGTGCTTCATTATCAGGGCGATTAATAAACGGGCGCGTAGACAGATGGCCCATCTCCTCTTCACACGGGCCGTGCTCTCTGAAGCCCCAGCAAAATGAATACCTGTACGGAAGCAGGGATCCCCGCCAAATGTGTCAAGATCTGCTAAATTGGAGTGCAGACATAAAATTTAAGTGACACTAATAGATTACCTGGAGTTGATTTGCATTTTCAGAGTTATTATGGGTGTGGGTAACAGGACTAACAGGCACAGCCGTCTATGTGGGGCTTTAATGATGTTTCTGATTACGCTCTCATCACCACCAGCAGCTGGGAAAATAAGTAAAGGCTTGTCATCACGAATTTGGACGATAAATGAGCCGACTTGATCAAGGGGAGACGTATGGAAATGAGCGAGATGCAGACCTTTATCAGAGCCGATCGTGTCACGCCTTCAACGTATAGCAGAGAGCTCACTGTGATCTCAGATGATTTAATGCTCACACACTTTTATAAGTGATACATAATCCTCAATTAGTATAACATCATTGAATAGTGCTGTATGTTTTGAGTAAGCATCTATCTATCTATTTATCTATCTATCTATCTATCTATCTATCTGCATCCTTCACTTATTTTTTTCTTCACATTGGCATCTTTCAGATCAATACAGGGAGAGCTGAGCTATTTTAAGAGCATTTCATGCTCCACTTGGGCCAGATGTTCTATAAAAATCCCCTTCCTTGATATACCTAAAAATATTGTTGTACTATGCTGCTCTCTCAGTAAATCTCAAACATATCTAGCTCTTGGAGAGTCTGAGTCTGAATGCATTAAATGCAGTTTAACTTGAATAAAGCCTAGCAGTATTTCAGGGTCACCCCAACCCACATAAGTAAAAGAAGCACATTTATAGTGCATCTTTTATCTGGCATTCCTCTGTTGAGCTTTGAGCAGCGAGCTAAAAGCGAGGGTGTCTGGTGTTTGTGTCTCTCTCTTCTCTGATCCTAGACTCTGGTCTGCAGCTTGGCAGATGGACTGAGTGGCAGGGGGCCCCTGGCCCTTTAACATAGTGGGCAGCTGGGCCAGCGCTGGGCCGGGACACATCTGACAAGCACGCTCTTGGGCTGGGCAGGGACGCGGCAGACCGGGGCTGCGGTGATGGTGGTGGGCGGCTCACAGGCTGCGCTGGGGTGAGAGGGGGTCAGAGCAGTGAACCTGGCCAAGGCTCGGACTCTGTCTAACTGCCAGGCGGCACGCATGCCAGCCTGCCCTTTTCTGTGGCCGTGCTAAATGGGGATAGGACAGGCCTCGGAGGCAGAGAGGATTTAACTGACATGCTGGAGTTCCTCTGTAAATAACCTGCTACTCCGATCTATCTCAGCTCGTTTGGCAAAAGCGTCTGCACTTGTCCAGCTGTGTGTATGTGCATCTTCCTGTGTGACTCGGTTCGTTTGTAGGCTTGTTTTTATTCACACGTGATATTTGTCACCTGTCAATAACCCAGAAAATCTTCTTTTTTTTCTCCTTTGTTTCTATCATGCTTCGTCACTGCTCCTGCCTTTTGCTGCAGCCAGCAGCTGATAGAGAGTAATTGCTAATTCAGCATTTCTTTATTTCACACATTATATAGCCTATATAGGGGGAAAAAAAGGTAAGTCAGATATTCCCCTGCTAACACATATGTTGTTCAGGGGGAAACAAAAAAACAAAAAGAACAACGACGCATCGAAACACACACACACACACACACAGTCACAACTGCTCAATATCACCAACACACGTGTGTTACTAATTCATCAAATGTTTTTTTATTATCCAGTTTGCCTCTGAATTATGTATGTAACATCATCAGTCATCGGTTTAGATACAGCAATATAAGCCCTTTAGAGCCTCCTGGGGCTTGATTTTTTTTCTGGAACATGCAGGCAGACATGCAGGAACACGCTGTGCATGTTAACACAAGCGAATCCAAGGCACACATGCAGATCACACACAAGTGCATAAAAGTGCACGCGTGCAGTGTTAGCATGAAGCCACCGTACAGTCGTAAATATGCTGTTCAGGTGTAATTTGTGCCTGTTCCCCTGTGGAGCCCGCAGAGACGCACTCTCTTTGTAACTCACTCCCTCTCTTCCTCTCATTCACACCCCCACCCACACTCTCCCTAGCTTTTGCTCGCCATCGCTCTCTTTTGCTAAGCTAATGCTCTCTCTCGCTCTTCCCTTGAGGGAGAACAAAAAGTAGCTGGCTTCTAGGTAATGAAGCCCTTCAATGTGATCTGCATAAGATTGCCTCCCTTGCTGGCCTGGCTGCCTTGCCCCGATGAATAGCAAAAGACTCTCAATGAGACTAAGGACAAAAAGCAGCTTTCTTCCTCGCCACAGTGTCGTTCTGAACATAGTTGGCTCTTTTTTTCCCTCCTTTTTATGCTGCGCTCATGAAGCAGCACGAAGAGAGAAAATGAAAAGGAAGGAGCTAAATAACAAACAAAGTTCATGAAAGGGAAGGTAAATGAGAGCGCGTGTGCGTGGTTCTGTTTGTGTGCCCGTCTGTATTCGTAATGACGAGGAGACGGATGTGGATGGCCATGGCTGTCACAAATGCCACCCTCTGTGTTGTCGCGCTGAGTGGATGTGATTAAATGGATTTCATGCAACAGGGTCAACCTCGGTGCAGTGGGACACGAGGGCTGCGGAGGTTAAAAAAGAAATCTATTTGTCTGAATTTGTTGTTTTTAATATTCATAAGGCTCCAGCGCTCGACTTGACACACGGAACAGGAACACACCACTCGTCACGTAGCGGGTCGCTGTCCTGTTTAATTAAGTGTTTGTAATGAAAGTTTTTGCAACCCTGAAATGCATGTAAGACTCATCTTTCGCTGTCATACTGTCACACACTGCTGATCATTGCATCAAGGTCAGTTAATCAATCTCCGAGTGAAAACAAGGACACGGCATCCTCCCTTCAGCAGTACTGCAGGGGAGGAAAGAGACTGATCCCGGTTCAGTGTGTCAGCTCTGATTCCTTCTAATGGTCATCGGTGGGCAGATAGGCTTACTGTGGGTGAGTGAGAGAAGGAATAAATGAATGTTTGAGGGAGTCACTTTCTGAAAACAAGTCACAGCTGTACAAAGTTTGTGCAGTCTTTCAGTCAGGCTGTCTCCATGTAGACTGGACCGATACAAGCCAACATTGTTGTAACTAAACTGGCATAGATGTCCCGTTAGTGGATCCACAAATCATCATTACGGCAAACATGACCTCATTCTAGCTTTCCCAGGATGTACAGATTTCAAGCAAAAATGCGATGTTAGTCACTGGGAACTATTCAACAACAACAAACACACTCAGGCTTATACTGACCTTGTGTGGAAAAGGCTGAAAAGTTTGATGGTGATACAACGTGCTTCTACTGAGACCACCTTGTTTTGAAGCGCTGCTAAAAACAAGGGAAACATCAAAACCAGTTATATTTCATCTGACAAAAACAGATGAAAAATTTTGATTCCAATAACTATTAAATGACTTGAAAATCATGACCCATCCCTACTCCCCATTTCTTGTTGGGCATACGATCTGTTGCAGCAATAATAATTCCTAAAGCAGCAAAGGAAGAAGTCACACAGTAAGATGACATCACAGATAGAGTGAATACGTCCACACAGGGAGGACAGGATGGACAGAGCATTCAGACGAACATGTATCCTGTAAAACCAAAGATCAACTGTGAGTTATTTTAACTTTGTGACGTAGTTAACTGACGTCACATACGTAACGCCACCTGAGTTATGTGGTTGTAAGTTATGTGTGTAAGTTAAGTTATCTATATAACATACTCATCTTTACACTAACAACAATGTTTTCCTAAACATAACTAAGCAGTTTCCAAACTGCAGCTGTGTGATGAAGGTCCAGTACACCTGCTGCAACAGTTACAGGTTATTTTGCAGGTGGCTTTATGTGTCATCACTGACAGTCGACCTGTGTGGTTGTTAAAGTACGAGGACGTGTCAGTGCACAGATTACATAATGTCACATTGGGCTTTAGGAGATTGTCACAGACATGTTTTACTGTTGTCTCCCTTTTTATTGATCAAATATTAAATGTATGACAGGATAATTTGAGAGAATAAAGACCAAATTGATAAACAACACAAACAACTGTGAGTTGCAGCCTTCAGTGTCAGCACTGTGGGCTTTCTTCTGGGCCAAAACGGGTTCGCAAAGCTTTTGTAATCTGTTGGCTTTGATTTGAATCTGGGTGCTTCTGATCTGCCATTGTAAGGCAGCAACAGAGGCAGCTTGTGCACAATGAAAGAATCATTTCACACTGTGAAGGGAACATTTATTATGAGAGCGTTTCATTTTAAAAGACTACTGCATCAGTGTAGCATTGTACTTCCATAAAGTTGGGACTTGAAGGAACAAAAAAAAAAAAAAGCGAATGACAAAAATCGAAGCAGGGAGACCACGGTATCCTAATTTAGCTCCAAAAAGCACTCCTACAATTCCCATAACGCAACTTGATAAATTCTTTTGTTACACCCACCTGCCTGGAAAGTGCCCACACATTTTGAACCTTCCTCTACATAATGTGGGAATTCCAACATAGTATAACATGACTGTGTCATCACTTCAGACGACGTACAACAATTCACCGCCACAGAGGAGCACCCACAGTGTGTGTGCCTCACCGCAGCATGTGCTGTATGTGCAGCTCAATAGAGCTCTGACACATTTTGAGAATAAAAACAACGCAGCGCCTGTGATGGTAATATGTTTGTGTGGACGGCATAAAAAAGTCACAATACGTATGTGATGGAGGAGGCTCAGCATGAGGTCGCTCGGCCGCCGTGAGGTGAACACTGATAACAGGAACGTGTCATCAGAGCGCTCGATACAACCTCACCTGCCTGTGAGAGGAGTGAGGTCTGCTGCCAGCTGCATTCATTAGACGTGTATGTATCACATCTTACTGGAGATAGATCTAGTGTAGCTCGGCCGAAACAATCATTTTCTCACTCACTCAGTCATACACTTAATCACTAATTGCCTGTTGGCCCCGTATTCTGCAGATGACACACAGGGCGGGGATCATTTTCTCCCTGCCATGCCGCTGCACTGTGTTATTTACTCTTACAAAGTGTTGTTCTGCGATGCTGCGGCTGACAGGCATTCACTTCTGCAGGACTTTATTTCTGATGATTGAGACAGGGCACATCGTCTAGTTGTGTCAGTGAATCCTTGACTGCGACTCTCGGAAAGTTCCAATTCACAGATTTGTGGAAGTCATCTAACTTTGCCGTGTGTGGGCCTCCGTGTGTGCGTCCTTATCAGCTGTGTTATGGATCCATCAGAAGTGTCGAGGAGCTGTTTGAAGCCCTGCTGGTGAGTGGGAAGTCCTCCCCACATCATCGTCGCTATAGCCGGCAAAATGAGGAGGGCTCCGGTTCGCGCCTCCGACTTGACAAATGCTTACTCATATCTGCGGAGATGCCAGGATGCTTTCTCATAAGCATTCCTCAGCACACAGCCGTGGTTCACCTATTAATTATTCAGGAGGAGGGTTGTGGATATTTAATGTTGTGTTTTAGGGCCTTTTTTTCCGTGCACTTTCCCTGCTCTGCATTCATCCCTCTTTGCTCCTTTGTGTCTCCCTCCTGCTGCATCTTGTATTGTGCAGCACGTCACTCCCACTTACGCTTTGCTTTTTTCAAAAAAAAAAGACAGAACTTTTGCTCAGTGGCTCCGCAGCCAAAAGTCAACGCGACTGTGTGTGTGCGCTCCCTTTTCATGCTTCAGGTGATTTCACAGTGTTGAGCAGCAGGAACAGGATCCCATGTACTCTCATTCCTCCACGTCTGCATTATTAATTGTCTGTGGTACCAACCGTAGCTATTTGGACCCTGCAGGCATCCAGCACTCAGCGCCTAAAATTAAAAGCAGCAATTGCGACCCATTGAAAGACCTGATAACACTCTTTAAAAGTTACATTTTGCCCCCACTAAAGACTGTGTAGACTTAATTTAACTGCAAGGGAAGCAAAGCAAAAATGACATAGAAACATAAAAGGGGCTTAACAAATTTCTTTATTAGCTGTTTTTCAGCTCAGTCACCAGGACAAAAGGTTGGCGATAAAGTAACTGCAAGCTTCTGATATGAACGTACGTATGTTACGTACCATATTGGGTGTTTCAAGTGTTGTATCACATCCACAGAATATGTTTAGGACCTGACTGTGATGACTGGTTTAGGGTTAGAGGCGTTGGAGGAGATGGTGTTGGAGTTACGGGCATGAAGGGCTCTTGAGCAGACACTGCTTCTCAAAACATTATTCCATAATTTAAGGCTTATGCACAAAAGCCGTTCTTGAGAACATCCATGTCTTTTCCACTGTAAGATTTCATTGGCCACCAGCAGATTAAGGTGGGGGAGGGATCTGTAAAGTATGGAAGAGGATTAGGGCCACATGTGAATTTACAGTCAGAATTCTGAGAATAAAGTCAGAATTCATACTTTATTCTCAGAATTCTGACCTTAAAGTCAGAACTCAAAAAAGAAAATTGACATGTGACCCTAATCCTCCTCTGAAGGAAAGTTTTGTTAAGATGTTTTGTCACCACGTGGTTAATTGGGAGAATTTCTTCAAGCAAATGACCTCAAACGTGCACAAGCATCGCAGTTTAGAGCAATTAGAATTTTTCATCTCTGATTAAATACTGGTGCTCATACAACCGGCACACGTTTGATAAATACAGATTTTTTTCCAACAGTTATTCTGGTAATTAGATTGTTTTGTTGTACGTAGTTCAGCGTGTGTGTTTTATTACATATTGAAGTGCCTCCAGCCAAGATTCATGTGCCACACTGTGGCTGGTAGACGAGGGAGAATGGTCAGCGCAACATGAATGGGGGTGGAACACATTCATCAAGGTGGCAGAGATTTGAGACCAGAGAGGCCCATCCAATCACCGGCAGAGAATAAAGGGGGGGAGGCATAAAAGTCCATACAGCAAGGTCATTTGAAAAAGAAGCTGATAAGACGAAAGGATCAAATCTCCAGTACAGGCGAGGCCCTCCTCTTCATGTCCGTCCCCATTAACTAAAGCCCTCGCCTGGCTCGTACCGTCGCTGCCACGCCTCAGCTGTCTGATACAATGAAGGGGAAGTTAAAAGGAAAAAAGAAGAGGACTTGTTGGCCATGCTTTTATTCTGTCATCAAAATTTATGTCCCCGCATGTAATTGAGTTTTTTTTTTTTTTCTACCTTTTTCTTCATTCCTTAGTTCTCCTCCAGGTAGTCGTTTAAATGTTCTGTTGTTATGGTATTATATTGCAGACAGATGCAGGTCTGGCTGCTGTGTGTGTGTGTGTGTGTGTGTGTGTGTGTGTGTTCATCCTGTCTGCTGTCACGAGTGGCATCAAACAGCCCTCTTGCGTTCTCGCTGTTTGTGTATCGGAGCATTGGCAGCTGTATTGCTCTCAACACTGCGGTATGGATTTAGTCAGTTTGTGGTTTTACCACAGTCACAGTCTGGTGTCCACACACACACACACACACACACGCACACTCTCATAAAGCCACGCGCACTCCCACGCACACAGTCAATCCCACAGCAGTTTTACTATGTCACACTGGGGGTTGCTGTGTAATTGGGTGAATCTGCTCTCCAGCACGCTACAGAGATAGCCCTTTAAAATTTCACTTCACTTCTGGGAGTGTAAACAAACCTTGGGATTACTCGGGTTGTAAATCCACATTCCACCATTCCTGTGGCTCTCCTCCTCTGTCATTTCTGAGCCTTTTTTTCTTTTTCTTTCTTCTGTTGGCCATCGACTTTGAGAGTTTAGGGCTAGGTGAGGTGTTTGTTCAGTATTTGGCGTGTTTGTGCATCCGTCCGTCTTCCTGCGTGATACGACTGTCATAATGGTAACAAGTGCATAAGTGTGTGTCTGTTTCCTTCGAGGATACGAGCGCACGAGTGTGTGTCGGCGTGCGTCGGAAGGTGCGCACCGTGGGCGTGTGTTTTAGCATGTCTGTCATGCGGATACTTTGTGTGGTGGCATGCAGCTTTCTGTCTGTGTGTTCTCTGTGATGGATTGCTTGTCAGACGGCAGCGTAGCACCGCTCTCACCGGCTGACGAAGACATTAAGTCACCAGTCACGTAGTACGTTTCAACATTCCTTGGGAAAACGCTTTAACCCTTCTCTCTCCAGGACGGCTGTCAGATGACAGAGTGTATTACTTAGAAGGTGCTCGGCGCTGGAACAAACGACATGACTGGATTCAGTGGAGTCCGGTGTCTTAATGCAGTTGTGTGGGAGGTGGAGGACCTCTGTCACACGGTGCCTGTAGATGGGCCAATTGTCGGGGTTATGGGGAAACGCTCGTGTGCTACCGCTGTCATTGAGACGCTTCAGGTTGTTTTTTTTTCTACATTTCACCTTTACATGCTGTAAGAATAGAAAATATGGAATTGACTGAGAACATCTTCTTGCACTGCAGCAGCCAGAGGGAGACGTTGCAGAGGGAGGGATGGAAACGCTTCTCTCCAACTCTGTTCTTTGTTTTCAGTGCGACGTCATCCCCAGTGCTGGTGCTGCCCCTGAATATGAGAGTAGCACAGGGAGAGAATGGAAATGTTCACAAAAATTCAGTTTTTCTGTTACCGATTAAAAACACCCCTGAGTGTTGCCGGTAAACCTATACAAATGGAAGGGGATGTGGATCAGTACCATGAAAAGCTGTTATGCATTAGTGTATATTCCAATTAACATTATAATAATGATTTTTTTTTTTGTTTCCTGTCACATTTTTTAGGTTGTGTTACTCAGGTTTAAGCTTACCATTATCATTCCTAGAGTTTTAGTCAGTAGAATAGAAACTACTCTATTGTCGACCTTTTTTGTTAGAAATGTGTCTTTGCATCCCTACATTCAAAACAAGACACATTAAAACACATAGAGGCATTCAAAAGAGCACCAGGTACTCAGACTGTGAATAGGTACTGAATGTTTGGATTAATTAATTATTCAGATCCGAATGAGCGAGAGTCGTTACAGAACAAGTGAGCATGTTGTAAAAGAAAACGTCCTCGGTTATTATTAGTATAACACTTAAAGACTAACACAATATAATCCGCTTCTTTAGGACTGTGTTGGTAACATGAGCCAAAACAACCCAACAACTGTCATCCGGATTCGATTAAAGTATTTCTAAATGTTGATAAGCTCATGCAAATGTAACGTAATCCTTCCAAACCCAGCCCTGCCCTTTTTAAACCAGAGGACACAATACAGACATCTCTCATGTGAACTCCAAAAGAACTGTTCTAATTTTGGCAGGCTATTTTGTGTTCATCCGAGACCCCAAAACTCATCTAAAGATGCCCAAAAAAAATCACAGGGTACGTCAACACTGCAGTGCAAAATTACCTTTCTTGACTCACTGAGGCAAAAATATCTCTTTGTCAATTTTTCAACAGTTCCCCAGTGTTGTTGGACTGTCTTGAATTGGCAGGCTCTCTTCCCTTTCTGCTCAGCACTGTTTTTTGTTCAGTACAATATGTTTAGCTCTTTTTCTCCAAACTGATGTGGCCTAATGGCTTCGACAGAGAGCAGCAGGCAAACTGCACAGTTTAAACAAGAATATTCACAAAGGGAGGTTAAGTGGACAGGACGTGGTGTCTTTTTTTAGCTGGATATCAGTCCATTCATCCTAATTCACTCCTCCTTATATATGTTCTGTGGGGATTTCGTTATTTTAGTCTAGTTTTGCTTTTTCCATGTTGTACAGTGTAGCCCCACATTCGCACAGAAATTCATAAACACACACAATCTTCTACCGTTGGCCGCTGAGCAGCTCAGCTGGAACAGGATTTCGGCTACACACCTCGTTAAGGGCATTTTGGCATCAGTGTATACATAAGTAATTCATTTCTGGTATTAAGTAATAACTTTGATCTCCGGTTTAGCACTCTCAGGAGCGAGTGCTGATGTAGTGCGGCAAAAATATTAACCGCAAGTTCATTTCCCACCACCGTTTTACATTATGCTGAAACTAGTTTTTTCCCCCTCCTTTTTTCTCTTTTTTTTTGGGAGGAAACATAATTCACATTAAACACCCTTGGCCCTGTGGCAGAGTTCTCAAATTAACCAACATTTTCTTCATTTACTCGTGATAAAGTTGTTCATTAGACAATATGCTCTGCCTTATTCTTTGTTATTACCTTGCCATTGTAAACGCCTTGGGAGCAATTAAACATGTGAAGTGCCCAATTTTCCGTACTCGACTTCCAGTCCTGAACTCTATCTGCATGTTGCACACATTTCCTATGAACTAATTAAAGTGAATCAATGACACAACCCTTTAAAATGGCGGCATATGTCACGGCCATCAGCGGGGAACAAAGGACCCTCTTAATTATTTTGTTCCTGCCGTTCCTGTAAACGGCTTGTCAAGGCGGCGGACTCAGTTGCCGACTCCGTGAAATAGGGATGTTACGTACACACACAGACAGGTGTTGTACGTGAACACACACACACACACACGTACGCTGTCCCCTGTTTCTCTGTAACGGCTCCCTCTCTGTCTCATAGAAGACCAGTAATTGTACTACAACAATGACAATGTAAGTGCTTACGTGTGACGGTCCCCTTACTCTTCAAAAGCGCAGCGTCCCTTATCCATCATTGGCTCTGGGGAGCAATTTCTTGGATGCTGACAACCATATCTTATCTTCAAGATGTTTTTTTCCTGTAGTAAGGTCTCCTCTGGTCTTTGTCGTATTTGACCGAGGCTAATTTTGAAAAGTGTGTTCAGGCATGAAATAAACACGTGTCCGGATGCTTTCAGCCTCAGCAGGGTGTTCCCCATTCATTTGCCCCGTCCCTGCGTCCCCGCTGAAACACACAGCTTCAGATCAGTATGCGTTATTCCTCCTGTTATGAAGACTGACGGGCTGATGGAGACCATGGCTTTTCCCACCTTATAATGGTTTACTGTGCCTCCATGCATTCTCAAACACTTACATCTTCCTGATATAAATATAAACCGTCATAGTTGAGGAGAGCCACCAATTTTTAGTGGGAGCCCGGGCTGTAGATCAGAAGACTGTTTGGTGGAAGTAGTGACAAATGAAGGCATGAGAGGTTTGAGTCTGTATTGGCAAATGACAAAAAGTTTGCACATGCCAGTTGTTTATGAGCATGCTTATTTGTTTTAGGGTTTCCCTTAATGCCCATCTGCAGCGTTGCCATAAATGCCCATCTGCAGCCCAGGAATCTGAAACTGGCTTTGACTACAGTAGGAAAACCAACTGGCGGTGCTCCAAGTATGTCATCTACTCCTCTGAGAGAATAGATGGACAGGGATGGATGGATGGATGAAAGGATGCCTCGACACGCTTGTTTTCTCCACCTCGTTACAACCGTTTCTGTGTTATCAAGAGCTTTGGCCTGCCACACTACAGCGCAGCGCTACACTTTGTATTTGACAATACTCTGCCTCACAGCGCTAATCGCCTCCTAATTCTTCCATTATTCCCCATCCGTGCACATGCATTTCAATCAAATAGGTGGTACTGTCCAAAAATAGTGCTGGTGGCACCGCCTGGAGAGATGGGCTGTCAGTCTCCCCGTCTGATCATGAGCTATTATCCTCTCTGCCCACAGACTAGAGCGAGAGCTACACCAGTGTCTATGTGATCATGATCAATACATAATCACTTTCCTGTCACCACAATGGCGCTATCAGGGGACCGTCCAGCCCCACAGAGCAGCCATTTTAGAAAAAAGGGTTTGGCACGCCATCTTTCTGACCTAGAAAAGCGGGAGAGGGGTGGGCAGCGGGTAAGTGTAGGCTGGACTCATTTAAACAGTCATTGCCGTCGGATGCGTTATTACATTTTCACTACACGAGGGTTCATCACATTAGTTTGCAAGTAAAGAGACATTTATGAGACCAGGAAAATGTTTACTGACCCAACAGGCAGACTGGCTGGTTCTAAATGACAGGGGGACAGCTACAGTCGGCATGCAGTTAACAGCATTCATCACATGGTTTTGTTGAACTGAACAATTCTCTAATTGGCCGATGAACGCAGTCTGAGCCTTGTAATTTGTGAATATAGTCAGTTTTTCACAGTCCGGAAGTCTCTTTTTGTTGGAATCATCAAATTACTGGAGAAAAGAATGTAATCAACTACATCAAACATGTAGAAACTGTGTTAGAGTGTGTCAGGCAAAAAGATATGTGAACAGTAGTGTTGACATTACATTGGTCACAGGCAAACAGCATGACTCGCACGGCTTCTTAGCACTTACATGCCGAACAGGTTCACATAGATCTCATACTGCTGTCAAGCTATTGTATTGTAAAAATGTGAATGAGGGTGGATACATTGATCAACACTGATACGCTTTTAAGGATATTGAAATGGCTGTCTCGATGATACGTACATTTAATTGTGTATCTTTATTAATACACATTGGAACCGAGTCACCAAAATACATTTTGGCAATGTACATTCTTGCAAAACAAAATATTTAAAAAACTTAACATTTATTTATTGTTGCCACTCTACGGTTATTAAGGGTTAATTTAAATGTTGTCTCCTGACAACTCTGTGCTTATGTTCCGGCTAGTGTCAGGACAACAATCCACTTGATCAGGGTTAGGAAGAGATCATGTTTCAGTTTTAAATACCTGCTCTGGTCACCACAAACACAGCTGGATAAGATATACATTTCTTGTTGCCATAAATACGCCTGGAAATCGTCCCGGGGTATCTTTATAAGTATCACGTGGTAGAACGCTTATAACAGATGAAATGCAATCTTTTAAACTGACTTTGTAGCCTTCCTACCTGTACCTCCATCCACCACCATCTCCTCCACCTCTGGATAAATCTGGTATTAAACATATAATGTGAACATGATATGACGAGTAACTTACAAATTCAGAGAATGAGCTGTTTGCAAATGTAAAATACTTTGAGATAGATAGGTTTGTTTTCTATAACCTGCATGAATGGATTTCTTTAATCACTCGGGGGAAAAATAACAAAACAGATGCCTGTTTACACATCCAGCACACACAAATAAGAATATTATCCATTTGGTGTTGTGTTTAAAATCCTAATAACTCTCTTTTAAGCTTTGCTTTGGTCTCCACTAAGTCCTGAAGACCTTAAAATGGATACTTAAAGGGTGTCCCAAAAACAACCTCAGCTCTTTTTATAGAAAACTTACCAATCGGCTGGAAAGGTTCTAATGTTATTTCTTATTTTTCATATCTTAGTGTTGCAATAAACCACCGTGAATCGTGTGATTTTATGCATACTACTGCCCCGCACCATGGCCCTCTCTCTATTTATTCCTGTGCCTCTCCGTCTCTTCTGTGACCCCTGCAGTGTAAAGCCAGTCAGACATAAACAGTATTGTTTTACCCGGGTAGGGCTCACAGCAGGGCACCGTTAGCCCTGCGCCTCATGCAGCCCACAGCTCTCCCCATGCCTCAGTGATATCCCTTCTCTATGGCTCAGTGCATACATACATATGAATGCCCCCTGTCCTCTACCCTTCACGCTTCTGAGCTGGTCCAAGCAGAGCAGAGCTGAGATGTTACACAGCTGCCATACTTGTTGGATGGAGGGATATTGAGGAGAATCCTAACATTCTGGCAACAGTAAATGAACTGTAATGACATATTTTTTGGGGGGAGTGATTATAGGTATGATGGTACTTGAGCTGAGAGTGCTTCCCTGCGGTGCGGTTTGCCGAGTTGTACTGAGCGTGCTGAGGTGAATTCTGGGCAACGGAGGAAAAAAAGCAGCTCGTGTTGTTGTTAGATCACCTGGAAAATAGAGCCCGCGTGCATAATTCAATAAAGGGTTTGTAATAGTTTTGTACGGTGCACTTTTTTGCACTAAGCAGAAAATCTCATGAAGTGAGCCCTATTTTTGCACAGCTGCTTGGTCTTCTATTTTATCCAGTTTTTCAAGACATTAATTTTGGCGGCGCCCGTCAGCCATAGTTTCATACTTGACAAGAAAAAAGCTGTTTCTAATTTTCATTTCATCCTCAAACTGCATTTGTGGTGCCACTATCTGAGGTAGTAATGAATATTTCAGACATTCCCCAATGCATGTCAATTGAAATGTATAAAGTTTTAATGGTGCAGATGCTCCTGACAAGTCCACAAAATATCAGTGAAAAATCAATATTTGGAAATAAAGCTGTAGACAAGAGTAGCGTTATTTAATTGAATTCCTTTCCTCCTACTCTGCAGGGTAACAGTGAAAGGAGCATCTCGTGAAGCCTCTCAGCTCCTTCTTTATGACCTTCCACTGTTGATTACCCCTGCAACACTTCTAAGGAAATAAACAAGCTACACAGATGACGCTGTGTTATGAAATAATGTGTAACAGAAATAAGCTGCAATGTCCTTCTGCATTCACTGTGTGTCACATCGGGCTGCATCCCGCAATTTATCCCCTCTGTGGTTCAAGGAAGATTCCTATTGATTTCCTATCACTGGCCCAGTGTACGGAGTAAATAGGAAGTGTGTGCCCTATTATTTTCGTCGGGTTGATAAAACAGGAGGCTAGACCCCCATGTCTTTATTCTAGAGACCACAGACGCTTCACCAACAAAGCAACAGCTGTAAATTTGATGTAAACGCTGCATATAGAGTAATGGCATCCGTCGAGAATGATGTGTGCTTAAGTTATTGGCGTGGTATTAAATCCTGTGAATTTCTCCACATGATTAATGAGATTACACTTAGCGTGGGAAAACAGCCGTAAATGCAGGCTGTATTTTTCATACATGTTTAATGCGTGTCACTCTGCGGGCCACTGCCCAAACCAACAGAGGGAGATTTGCAAGGTTATATGCAATCTTTCAGTGTCATGGGCATCTGCTAGACAGCAGGAGAGAAGTGAGACTAATCCATTCAGACAGGACACAGCGTGATTGCACCTACTTGCATATCTCTTAACAGGTTTGACCGAGGATTGTGTAAAAAGGAGCACTTCTTAGGTAAACAGATATGCAAGAGCAGTGCATTGCGCTCCACATCAGTTGCATTCTGGGTGTACATTTTCCATTTCCACTGTAGGCTTTCTACATGCCTAATCCTCCCCGCACACGTTCTGTTTTTAGCAACCATTGAGCATTTTCATCCCTGGAAGTTTATAGGTGTTGTGTTGCTATTATTGTAAATGCCACAATGCTACAGGCTTCAAATAAAAGCCAGAGACAATATTCCTCCTACAATTGAGTTTCCGTGCCCATTGCCTGGCCCCACAGCTGCATCCATTTCTGCAGTGTCCCTGAAATTTCGGTGCATTATCGAGGGGAAGGACGAGCTAATCTGCACTGATTTGAAACAGGACCAAAACACTGGCTTTCCTAATCCCTCATTTTTTTATCAGGGGTGGTGAGGAGCATTTTACCCCGGTGGGAGGGAAAGAAAGAGGGAGCTATTTCATGCTTCACCGGTTCCACTGTTTTTATGAAGATTTTCTCCTACCCGCTACTTCCCCCCACTTCAATCCATAGAGTAACTGAATTTATAAAGCCTGTTTGCAATAGTCAGACACCTTTTAGAAGTACGAAGGTACTTTTCATAATTAGGGATGTGTAGATGGCTGCCTTCTCCCCTCTGTAGTAGTAGTAATTTAACTTTAAGGCAGATAAGTCTCTGTATCTCTGAAAAAAAAATGAGGTGCAATTTCCGTAGCTGTCTCTCATTTTATTCATTTGACAATTGGCAAACATCTATGGCATACAGGATATAATGTGCTTCCCTGCATGAGCGCACCAATTTGGCGGTGGGATATAATTCACATAATTATGTTTCCCTTCATTCTGTCAACCACTTTATTTGATATTTTATTGACTTGTCCAACATGTTTGTGGGAAATGTCTACATAATGCCAGCTTTTTAGAGCGTGAATAGTACATATCCTCATACTGAGGAGTCATCCTATATGGTGTGTAGGATGAGAGTAATGTGATATTTTCACACGCGCAGCTTATGGCGAGAACAGTCAACGCGGCGGCACACAGTATTAATAGCTTTTGAAATGTGATAACTGAAATATCATGCTCGCTATTTACTTTGTTTAGATTGAGATTAAGTGATCAGAGTGGCTGTTAAGTGGATTCAAGAAGAAGAAACTCCAAGTCTATCAGCAGCTCACATCAAGTTATAACACGCTGTTTGTTTTTTTTGCTTGTCTTATCGCAGCGAGCAGAAACACAGAAAAAGAGAGAGTGCGCTCATTGATCTGCTGTGATCTAAACACTGCAGAAGGCATGGGGTGTAACAAGCAGTATGAAATTTACAAGGTAAGCTTTGGCAACACAACAGCTAGGGTCATCATAAGACTATGAATTACTAGAACACCTCTGTCTCAGAGGACCACTTGAGGCTCTCTCAATGTGAAATAATTGGGCTATAACAGTGAAACCGCTCCTCCAGTTAGAGTGCGAAGGTGGCTTGTTGCTTTGTTTTGCCGTCACGAGGCCACAGCGACTGTTAATCAGTGGTTGACATGTGTAGCTGATGTCATAAAGACTGTTCAAAAAGTGTACCTCATAGATCTGAGAGACAGCTTCGCTATAGTGCTTTTTATGAAAGGCCCTTCTCCGCTTTGCTCTGGTTACACTGGAACAGTTTGGTTTTCCAGGTAAATACAGAACGTTTTCCCAGCGTTTGTTTTGACCTTCATATGATAGACGTTTGTTCGGTATTCACAAGGCAGCACATTGGTCAAGTGGTGGACACAAGGCACCAGCTGAATGTGGCCGGCTCAGCATGCTCTCACTGCTAACTTGGTCAAAGGCCTGAGCTTCAAACTACGATGCCTCGCCTGCCTCTTTAGCAGCAGTTTTGCATGTGAACTGCTCTGCTGCTAAAAGTTAGACATAATATGTAATGTGCAATATCCAATTTCAATTTCAAAATGAAGCCTGCTGAAAAACAGTCCCTATATTATGGCTTTTGGAGTGATAATATAGGGATATAGTCAGGGTTGGTTAGGTTTGGCTCCAGAACTACTTGTTAGGCTCAGGTGAGGATCGTACTTTGCATTAAAACATTAAAATAGCTACATTTGTTCTCGTAACTCACATCAGGTGAGTGAGGGAAGTAAATGGCTCACAAAAGTGATGAATAATATATATATATATATATATATATATTTTTTTTTTTTCATCAGAAGGCAGCTAACATATTTGTAAACCAGTGATCATTCACATTTCCACATGCCATAGGCTACGTACCATATTGACATTTCTAGGTGTCATATCATGTTCACATACAGACAAGAAGGCTGCCAAGCCTGACAGTAATTGATATTTTTTAGGGAGACCTCAGGACAGTGTTCAGCCATGTTTGCAGGGAACCAAACAGGTATTTTAAGCTCAAACGTGATCTCGTCCCAACTCTAAGTGCTATTTGTGCCTGAACCTAACCAGACCATAAGCACAGAGTTATCACAACATAAGATAGAGAACTGAACCACAAGAAATACCAAGTTTAGGGTTGAACTACTAAAAAGCACACAGGAAAAATAACGCTTTAGAGGCACACAGAGGCCAACTCATTTTCCAGCATGTAGGGCAGGCTGTATGGAACAGCATTCTGTTTTCTCCCCTGGAAAGGAGCCCTAGAGGGAACTTCATCACTTTTTTGCACCTAGGGCCACAGTAGAGAGCACTTTATCATGTTTTATCTAACATAGGGCATCAAAGAGGGCATGGCAATTTTTTCGAACATGGGGGCACCAGGGTGGGGGCGGATGTACCGGTCCAGTGCATTGGTCAGCAGATCAGTCGGGGTGCCGTCAGTGCTTGCAGAGGCAGTAGAAGACAATATTCCAACAGAATACAGATGTCTGATTTGTGGGTTACACACTAAAGACTTTGCAGAGGCTGTGTTTCCAACACATCTGGTGCTTTTTACTTTTATGTTTTAATTCATGACTGACACCTCTGAATCATCTGAGCCAACACTTGTGCTTGGCGCAGGTCTTTACTACAAGCCTTTTCGTCTGCAGTGGACAGACTTTGTTGCCTGTGGCAGGACCTGTGCCGTCTGCGATGAGGGACGTCTCTCTTTGTTGTCAGAACACCTCTAAATATCTTTCACAGGAACAATTACCATACCATCTGTAGCTTCCTGCCAGCGTGTTGCTCACTGTCAGCACGTCAGCTTCTTTTTCTCCCCCTCCTCCTCTCTGCCTATCTTGCACACTCCCTCACACTGAGACTGATGAGGAGCTGGGTCACCATGAATTAAAATGGATGAGTTTAATTGCGTTAATAGTCTCTTTATATTCCGTTTTTCAGTGGATTTTTTCCTGATGGCGTATAATAGAGGCCTGAATGGTGGATTAAATTGTCACTAATCTATTTTCTGATTTGCCTTGAGCGTTTAGCATAGCTGATATATAGATGAAGGCCCTTGCATACATTTTCTGCAAAGAGCTGTTTTATTAAAGAACCCAATTTCCACTACATTGAGTATTGTTGGTGTGAAGGTAATGGCTAATTGCCCCAGTGTTAAAGGACTGATATCCGATTAGCATTTAGAATACGTGTTCCAACAGTTACATTAACGTAGCCAAACTTTTAATTAGGCAAACTCTTCTCAGAAGGTGAAGATTTTTCTTTGTGTGTTAGACTTGAAGTTTGCTTTGATGGGTTAACACTCCAAGACATGCATTTTGATTATCTTGTAACCTTCAGCAGAGTGTTTTCAAGTGTTCAACACGACTGTCAGTGTGTGCAGCAGGGGGCTGCAGCAGTCACGGAAATAAAAGTAAAACCTAACATGGCCATCGAGACAGCAATGCAGTTACTTTCCTCGCTGTGTTACAAGAAGTATGTGCGACATCCATCACTGTCACGTTGATTTGCACACTGGCCAACATGTGCAGTAGCAGCTAGCATTACAAGAGGCTAAACGACTAATCAACACTGACATGACCGGTTAGCTCAGTTAGACCAAACAGCCATTATATCATATTTCATCTGAAGTCATGTCACATTTGCCTCGCGTAATTGACACTTTGACGCATGAACTGTACACACACCACTGGAAGATGAATTAAGGGCGTGGGGCGGCAGAATGCAAGATGCAGTTGGATTGTGGGTACACATGCCTGCTCAGATAAAATGTTTTTATTTTGTGTCTTTTTTTCCTAAAAAAGACTAATTTGTTTATAATTGAATTGTCGCTAGGGACTGTTCAAAAAATCTTTGGGGGAAGAAGGGATTGAAAAGGAGTCGGGGTCTGGTATTTAATTTTGTTCTGCTTAAGAGAGAGGAGTGCAAAACTTTAAGGAAAGCAGGAAAGGTTTTTTTTTTTTTTTTGTGTAACCGGATTCAGATATTATTTTCCACCTCTTTAATAACATATAAACTTTAGAAAAACCCTGGCATGATAAATTAATCATGCATTTTAAGTTTATCATTCTCCGATGCTTGTATTAGCTCAATGTGGTTCATTTTTTCAGAATATGAGTGGGTAAGGTGCGACGGTTTGTTACATATCAAGGGCACGTTTCATTGAAAAAGCTACAGAGAGCCTTCATGTTTTTTTTGAAAAGGTGAACCAAAAGGCCCCGCTGCTGTTCCCCATCACGACATCTTTGATGCAGCTCCTCACTGACTATTCGAAATACACAGATAAAAAAATAAAAAATGCTCAGATGCCATGCACGCTGCTGGGATTGCAGAGGAACACAATTGGCAATGAGTTGCATATATCAAGCACGTCTGACACTGATGCCATCGCATTTTTGAACAAATCAACCCCACAGAGGGCTGAATACACTCATCCTGATTGGCTCAGCACTTCCAGATTTCAGTGCACAGCTATGTAGCGATGATTGCCTATAGAGTTATAGTTCACAGCTCTGTCTCTCTGCCCCACAGGTACCCCAGTTACTCGGGTGACAGCGACAGATGCTGATGATCCAGTGTACGGGAACAGTGCTAAACTAGTCTACAGCATACTGGAGGGGCAACCATATTTCTCCATAGACCCAAACTCAGGTAAGTGCAGTTCTCTGCTGTGTTTTAGGATCTTAAGATTAATCTCTGTTCTGCAGGCGTAAACGTTGTGAGGGTTGTGTACCTCCTTCATAAATCTGATTAGGAGACATACAGTAGCAGCACACACTGGAGGCCCTTTCGGAGCATGTTTGACACATCAGATTCAGGAGTCACCTGTGTGGGATGGCCCTAAGTCACTTAGAACAACCAGCTGAAGTATTACACTCTGAAACACTGGACCTCTGTATTATGCCTGGATATCATTTAGCATTTTCTTTAGTGTTTCAGACTGACTTTAAATAAAGGAGGGCTGAATGAGAAGACCTCTGTGGAGCAGGCAGAGCTCCTGGTGATGTTACTCATTGTTTGCCTGACAAAGCCTGACGAAGATCTCTGTGAGATCGAAACGTTGCTTCATTAAATTTAATGTGAGCTATTAATACAGTGTCCAGAATCCATTGTCTGTTTGTAACCAACGGAAAGCATAATGTATTACAAAATGTAATGAATGGACGCCACGCCCAGAGTGGGACAAAAAGGGAAGAATTAGGCTTTACAGCGAGACGGTGATTACATCTGAGGATTATTTCAGTCGTCTTTTTCTTCCAGACAGGGCCAGGTACATCGGGCCAGAACCTCCAAGTATTTAAACATCCGCCCTTTTTCATTACCCGCTTCAGCTCAGATAAATGAGCTTACAGCGTCACCCCAGGTCAAGCTGTAGGCTATCTTTAAGTAAGTGTGTCCAACTGGCTGTTAGGGATAACTTCACCTCAAAGTGTCTAACTTAATATATGGTGCAAATATTAAGCAAGGTCAACTGGGTGGTCCGTTTTAAGCTCTCAGGGCCCAACTGTGTATCAGAACCAACACACAACTGAATACTGCCACTTTTAAACAAGCAGTGGGAAATTACAATGCATGTTATCGTATATTTTCACAGTCACTTAATACAACAGGTTAGGGCAGCCACAGTCAGTGTTGTAAATAAGATATTCAGATTTGTATTTCATATATTTCTAACGTGGAGGTGTGTGCAGTCAGCTGATGTCAGGCTATCGCACATTCATTCAGAACAAAGGACTGACAGTTTCACTGGAACTACTTGAGTACAGGTGACAGGTGTCTGTCCATGATGAAACTAACAATATGGGTATCTAGAAAAACGTTATAGGAGCCTACTTGAATACGTGGTGTGACAAAGCTGATCAGGTTTCCTTAGCTAATGAACATTTGACATTTTGCAGATACATCATTTTCACAGGGTGCACCAAGCATTGTTTGATATTGTTTTTGAAAGACAGAGGGAGAAGCAGTTTTGCAGCTGATTAATATTCAGATCTATTCCAGTAAATACATGTAGAGGAGACCACAGGATAACAAAATCAAATTATCTGAATATTTAATCAGTTTTGCATTTTGGGTGTGAAGTCGAGGCTACTTGGTAAAATGTGACAACATGAGATGAAACATCAAGAAGACATCCTGATCATGTGAATCTATGATGATCTGCACATTGTGCTGTACATCAACAGACGCTCCTCTAAGGCTGGAGGGTCGTCCCCCCTGCAGTATCTGCTCTTAGGGATTTAACCAACAAATTAATTTGAATTTATTAATATTTTAGCATTGTTTATAGTTCTAAATCAATTTAAATGAGTTTATATTTCCTGAGTTTGGCATCAGAGCTCTCTGTGCAGCTGGCATCGTGGGTTTAAATGAAAAAAGGGCGTCCAAGGCGACAGCAGTGAGGGAGAAGGTGTTTGTTTTAAAGTACAGGTGCGCTGCTGACAGCTATCAGAGGTTGTACAGGTTCCAGCAGGTGGAGATGCAACAGCTTCCCGACCTGCTGGTTCACCTGAGGTAAGCTCACCACGCTGCTGTGCATTAGGCTAATCATGCTTACATTTTCTGAAAGGGAAAAAAAAAGATGGACTCATAGTAAAACACAAAAAGCACTCATCAGGACACCACATGGCAACATGTTAACAAGTGTTGTGTGTCGACATTATTATGTAACCACCTCTTTTCAGCCAGCCTGCGAGGGACAACATTAGCAGATGCACGCTAAAAGGGAGCTGACAATGTTGGTTATTGCTTTAAAAGTTGTGTAACAACAACGGGACTGCAGGTAACTCAGCCCATCTGTTTTTTGAAACGCTTGTAGATTATCACTGCATGAGGCTGATGTTAACTCAGACTCCCAGGCTCGCTGCCTCGCTCTCTACAGCTGCGCACTCACGCACACTTATGTTTGGAAACAAAAACAGCACACTGGGGCAAGAATGTGTATTACTGGGGGCACTACAACACAACCGAGGAGTCTATAGCTTTAATTAAAATGTGAAGTAATGCAGCCACATAGTAAGGAGCCGCAGAGCTGATCGGCTGCACACTGTGCCAGCGACTCCGGATGAATTTAATCAGGTAACGTTTTTTGATCTCACACAGAGCTTCGCCAGACAGCCGTTAATGACATCACACATGGAAAGCATACACACAATATTACTCACATGTGATTGCTATCTGCACAATAAAGTCACCCAGAGCGCTTATACTGAAGCAGTCAGGACGGTGCTTAATAAGACTCAACCCTGACAGGATGTAAAGGCTGCTGATGGAGGTGGCTGAGGACAAAACAGCCTCTATCAGTGGGACACATCAGGACAAATGCAATGCTTTCTTTTGTCCTGGTTACACGAGGTCAACTCAGTGACACGGTTCAACAATGGGCTGCATGAAACTCATCATTAAAACTACAAAATTACAGAATTCATATGCGCAGTCAGTTGCGTGTTTCCATTAGATGATTGGTCGTCCTAAATGCTAAATGGGCCAATACTCATATGCTGCAGTGTAACATCATTGCGTTATGAGTTCAAAATAACAATAATAATTACTTCTTCCTTTCACAAGGCAAACTCTTCAGCAGCGTCATCGTGCATAAAGTTATCCCAAAACAGATTCCAGATTGGATCTTTAATTGCTTTTCCAGCTGACTTTTTAACATGTGTCTGTAAGCAATATGATTAAATAATGGTGAAATTGCATTAATAAGAAATGAGATGGAAATCGACTGCTCACAATTTGGAAAACAGCACACAATAAACAAGCTCCAAGAAAGGGAGTTTCAAAATTTATGTACATAATTAGGAGGAGCGCTCAGTTTTCGAAACATAGAAATCACCGGGCTCGTCCTCGCTGCTATAGGCGCCACAATCTCCAAACATCTGCAGCCGGAGCGCGGCTATAGAAAGTGCACTGAACGGACAATTTAAGGATTAGCATTCATGCTTTGTGTGATTGCAGAGCACATGCAGATGGCTCATTCAAGTGAGCCAGATGTTTTAATGAATGTTAATGAAAAATAAAAGGTAAGAGGAAAACAACCATTTGAATGCGTTTGACACTTACAACGCCACATCGGAAATGAAAAGCATTCGATAAATAAATAAACATCATGCCCCAATTCATCACTTGGTTAATGGTCGGTGGAAAAAAAAAAAAGTTGAGGCAAATATCTATGGAAATGAGTGTTTGTCTATCCTCCCTTTTCAGTGATTAGGAATTAATTTGAATAATTAACGATGATCAACAGAGATGAGAGTGTTGCTTCTAGCAGGATGACTGAAGTGTGTGTGTGTGTGTGTGTGTGTGTGTATGTGCGTGGAAGATGTAGAGAACGAGTGACTTGTTTGTGCTGCTCTCTTATTTGCTGGTTTATTTGTTTGCGTGACGAGAAGAGAGGCAGGCCTACCTTGTTAGGATCAGTCAGACGTGTGCTTTTCTACTGCTTGGACAAGCGACATCATACAAGTATGGAGAGTGTCACTGTCGCTCGTGCACGCTACGCATACACGCGCATTTTCCCAAGTGCAGCATGCATTGTAATGTGAAGGAGAAAAGTTATTTTTAAATCCTTTATTTAATATGCTGATATCTTCTTCACTCACTCCGTCCTTCAGACGTGTTTTTTGTGTGTCCCGCGTGTCCAAGGACAAGTGAGACGATTCGCCACAAACTGCCTGCGGTGTTTCACTTAACAATTGTTTTGTTTTTACCTGTCCTTAAACCTGAGAACCGATTCTAATATCCCTGACTTAATATAGGCTTTTAATATTCTTTGTAATATTTCTCCTTGATCCACTTAATAAGAGTGTTTACAACACATATTATCCTCCGCCACCAGTCTCCTTCTCTTTAAAAGCACCTCGAGGTTCTCTGGATTAACTGACTGATCACATTGTCTTCTCTCAGATTTGTGTAGAGAAAATGCTCCGTTAAATAACATCGTTATGAATATGAGTTGTAAAATGGACAAAAAATAATAAACTGAGCTATCCTTGCGCAAACATGTCATAGCCTTTTTGAAACCACTTTAAAAATAAGGGCATTCATTTATTCATCAGTTTTTAATAAAATGGGTCAGTGTGTTGTGGGATCACTTATCTACTGCTGCACTCACAAAGGAAGGCCACTGCTCCCAGCATCTGTTTGTGCATGTCATATTAAAAGATGACTTGTTCGAACAAATTGAGCATCTTGTAAATGATCAACCCTTAAAAAAAATGTTTTTGGGTGCTGGACATCCTCTAACTGGCCACTAACAGCGAGTGTATAAAGTACTCAAAAGCCACATTTGAGTAAACATTAAGGTGGCAAATAGTTATTGAATAAAAGTCTTGAAGTAACTGATGATAAATGTTTTTAAATATGAACAGTGATTGTCTGGCAGTGAATGTAATGAAGGATGGAAAGCCAAGTGAAAGTAAATCCTGCATTTATTTACATGTATGTATTCACTGTAAACTATACGCCTTCAAAATGTCGTAGAGTGAAAGTATTCAGTTCCAGATTAGGAAATACTAAAGTAAAGGACGAGTACAAAATGACACATTCAACAAATATGCTCAACTCACCCTAATGAACAAACATACAACTCCAACATTATATCTCTCTCTCTTCTCAAACACTAGCATCCTCTTTTTCAGCAACTACAAATCAGTACATCATTTAGATCCTGACCACTCTGTATGTGGCATTACAGCCTTCCAGTCCTACACAGGAATCAACAGTGTAAAATACACCAAAAAGCAGCTTTCAGTATAAGGCAACAGAACCAGAACATCTCCCCAAATGATTTCAAAATGAGTTAGTCTGTTCTTTAGAATAGCTGTTGTCCTTTCCAAGCTCCAACAACAACACATGTCTTTTGTCCAGTGTAGTAGTGTAGGAGGGTGTGTGGGTTCCCAGGATTTGAGTATCAGCACGAATACCTTACTGTAATCAGCGAGTGTTTCCTTTTTCAGCACACCTCAGTTGAATGATCAGCTCCTCCTGAAGCTCTGCTGAGGCCTTGTAAAGTTCCATTCATTTGAATCTGAAACACTGAAACATGGCTCCCAGGACTGAAGAGCACTGCTGTAGCATCTCTTGAAATATATGTGTTGATGAATTATAAAATTACACTTCAACCCTAATATCTATGACAGCCACTGTTCTCTGTGAAACCAAATCTTTTGGGTTTTGCTACATTCCCAAACAGCTATGTGAGTGTAGCGCTCTCTGTAGTACCAGAGAGACAGTTCACTGTCCACACATTCAGATCATATTTACAAAATGTACCTCTTACTCTTTTATGTTAATTGTGTTGTGTTTATCATCTCTTTGTCATTAAAACTGTGTGTCTTGTTCTGTTGATGTTTTAGTGAACACTGTGTATTGAGCAATCTGAATAAAACCTTTTTAAAAAACCAGAATGGGACGTATTAGTCCCGCTGGTGTGTTGGAGACTTCAGCTGTAAGATAATGGCTGTTAACCCCGACACTGACCCTTCAGAAGTTAGCAATTATTTCTGTTATTTTCACACATAATGTGGTGACCTCAAACAGTGAGGAAGTAAAGCCACTTTCAATTAAAAACAGAAGGACAGACATCACAGTTGCTGGACAGAAAGGCCTGTATAGTTCCAGGCTGAGACATTAAGTATGGAAGAAGACCTATGGTCCTGGTCTGGGAGGCTGTGGCACTGATGTGGCCGACCGCTCCCCATCGATCTGTTGTGCTGATCCCATGGTCACCAAATGTGCAGCATTTTTTAGTCAGGAAACTTGTTTGTTGGTTCACATCTGTGAAGGCGTTCATGTTTTATAGAGCCAGGCAAACAGTGGTAACGGCAACATGTAATGCTTGAGGTGGAGGAAAAGACACACCCAACCCCGGTGACACGATCATAAAATAAAAGCTTGTCGTGTTCAACAAGATATGTATTTATTAAATTATCTGAACGAGAAGGTTATCACTCCTTCCTCAGATGCAATCTCGCTAATGAGGTCAGGTAGCTGTTTTCTTTAGAATATCCAACTCTTCTCCTTCACATCCTCCACTTGTTTGGATCATCAGCACTGTGCGTGACCTCCAAAACCAAAGCTGACCCTGAATTTGTGCTGCATCTCTGAGGAAAATCTATCCCAAGAATAGAAAACGCAGGCATTCACAACAACCAAACCCCTCCAACATTTTTCATCATAGCCGAGCGTGTTCTCATTGTCTGAGGCAGCTCAGGACCGAGGCAGGGTGTCATGCCAAAGCCTGGCTTTTATGAGGGGTTTTATATTCATTTGATGATCCTGCAGGCCTCTGTTTCCTGAGTGGATTATCCGTATATGCTGGTGCTGAGCCCTTTTTATATTCAGCGCCGTGGCAGAGTCAATAAGGTCCATTCTGCATACAATATTCAAGATTATACAAGACAGACAGCATAATTCACACTCAATCAGAATACAAATGACTGCAGACGATGGAACAACACATTCAAAAACAAACAAACAGCTGATTTTCAGTGCTGGGACCGGCTCAGTCGGGACCACCTTGCCGCGCTCACACTGACGTGCACTCTCACAGAATAAACCTGGGTAGAATTCTTCACCTCGGCTTGTTCAGGAGGGCTTGTTTTGTGAAGTCACAGTCTAAAATAATAGGAGTAAGGTGGGCGTGAAGGTTACAGTACGCCTCACTTGTGCTTGCCTTTGCGTACTCGCATGAGCGTCATTAAAATGATGTGCAGAGTATATCAGTCACGTTTATAATTGCACTAATGTGTTATGAACTGCTTCCACCTCCAGCAACCATAAAAGTTGCTCTCCACGGGATGGATCGGGAGATGAGGGAGGAGTACCTGGTGGTCATTCAGGCTAAGGACATGGGAGGTCACATGGGGGGCTTGTCCGGAACCACGACCGTCACCGTCACGCTAACGGACGTCAACGACAATCCGCCAAAGTTCTCCAAAAGTGAGTAACGTCACAACCCCAAACATCCCAAATCAAGTTAGGAGGAGAAACAAATGACTGCTGCGCTGAATGAGTGTTTCTCTGATTGGCCATAATTGGAGAAAATAAATGTTATTTTGTAAATTTCATTAAACGGGCTCCTTGGAAACTAACTTCTCTCACTGCTGTAATGTGTCATGATGATGCAGTAGTGTAATATGCTTCCACAATTTTGATTAATTTGATCAACATTTCTCGCGCTTTCTCTATTTCTCCCCAGGTTTGTACGAGTTTGTAATTCCCGAGGACCTACCGATAGGGAAAATGGGCGGCAAGGTGAAAGCTAATGATCGAGACATCGGCGAGAATTCCAAGTCTACGTACAGCATTGTGGAGGGAGATGAGCAAGGCATGTTCGAGATTTTCACGGACACACAGGCGCAGGAAGGGATTCTTCGCCTGAAAAGGGTAAAACCTAGAAACTAGCTGGAACTCTTTATTCTCTCTCACGGACATCAAACAATACACGGCCATGAGCTGCACTGATTATACTGACTTTACTTACATGCACACTAGTTTTCTACAACTATTCAGAATGTGACAATATTAAACTTGGTCTTTTTCTTAATATAACCAAAATTAGTTTCCAATGCAATAAATGTTGGCAATGTACGTTTCTGCAAACCACACATATGTTGACTCTTTTCTTTATGTTGCAACTTTATAATCTTTTGGTTTCTTTTGAAAGAGAAAAATCACTTGGTAAGGCTTAGGGAAAGATCGTGTTATGGCTTAAAGGAGCACTACGTAGTTTTGGGATTTAAATTTGGGATTTGGGAATTTTTTTATTCAGAAGAAAGAGACATCCATTGACTGATTTGCTCTGCCCAGACCAACTAAATAAACACACTTTCTTAATTTTCACGACTGGTTAAATGGAGTAAAAAAAAATGTTTTACTGTGTTAAAAGATGGCGGACCCTGCCACCCTTCTAGCTTCAGACAGTGTTCTGGGGAAGTTATTTTCCTCTGAGAACAGCTTGTTTATTCAGTTCAATTTCTGAGTTTGTATTATTACCTTATTAGTATTTGAATTGTCAAAATTCTCCAAAACGATAAATTGCCCCTTTAAGATGCCAGTTTTGGTGGCGACAAACACAAAGCTCTCCAGAGGTCCTGTCTAAAACACTCATATTAATCACAAATACTGTGTTTTTGTTGTCACAAACGCAGCTGGAAATTGTCCCGAGATATGATTTAAATATCCGGTGGCGTCGCTCTTACAAATATTGAAACACGATCTTGAACCTTCTCACCAAACTGTAACACATCCATCATCCCCTTCTTCTCCCGCTACTGAAAGTCAGGTCAAAAACATGTGATCTAAACATGTCATGTCACACATGGTATGTACGACATAAACACATTTGAACATATTAGGGATTTGCAGAAATGTAAATTCCCAACATTTTGTTCTGGCACTTGGGCTGCGATCCAGGACCCCAGATTCAGTCCAGGATTTCAGGGCTGAGCCTGGATCTCCACTCATGCAATGACTGTATAAAAATGAAGCTTTTAATTCTTAATGGCGCGGTAACATGAGGCCAGACTGTTCTGCCCTCTCTGTATCACTTTCTACTGAAATTCTGTTCCTTATGAAAAAAGGTTTCATTCAAAAGTATAACATTAAATATTAAGACGCCAGGGTCTGCACTCTGAGAGTCTTGAGGACTAAAGGAGCATTTGGTTTTTTGGTATATATTGCCTAAATCTGTTTTTCTTCCATTTAAAAGTCTATTATTTAAGGCTATTACAGTAAAGTCCTGCACATTCAGCTGAAGCTGTAGCTTAACTCCAGGCATAGTGTTCCATATTGTAAACTGGCCCAGCCCTCATTCTTTTATTCAGTTACAACTTTGGTTGAATGTAGTTTTGCTGATACCAACATTTTGATCACCATTAGAGCAGATGGCCTGAACCTTAAGTTGCCTAGCATCACATGTGAGAGCTGCAGTCTTCTACCACTTCAGTGAAGCAGGTGCTGGTTAATTGCCTTGCTCACGGGAACATTAGCATTAGCTGTTCAGAAAAGAAAAGACGATGGTCATCAAGATGTTTGCCGGTGTATGTTCCTGAGGAATCCCCGTCACCAAACCTCAATCTCTCACCTTGAGGCAAACACATTAGTGTACAATGGTGTGATACAATGTGAAGCAGTTGTTCCCCATCAATAGAATTGTATTTATCAGCTAATGATGAGGCATGCTTTCCTGCTGCAATGTGATACGCTCCTAGTTAAATGTGGCACACATGCAGTATGGATATTAGCTCCCAGATAAAAGCTGCAGGATTGAGCCTGGATAGCGTTGCGTGCCTGCAGACATCCAAGACACCCATTCCCATATTTCTCTCAGTATGGAAGTGTGTGAAATCTTCCCTTTGAGAACCCCAATGCATTTTATTAACACTGTGACCTGCCAGAAATGTTTGGACACGGCCGTATCTCAAGGACATCTGTGGGAAAATAAAAACTGAGATTTGAAAAACATGGTATCAAAGATACCGAAGCATATGCTGTTTATAAATGTATGTATTTGATACTCTAAGTCTGCAAATGCTCTGCTTGGTAGGGACTGCATGCATATATTGAATCATACAGATGACTGATGGATGGGTGTTCTTAAGTCTTGGTTGGCTTAGTGTCTGCGGAGAGAAGCTATATATCACTCAAATATGGAATGCCATTGTGTTGTGAAGTAAAATGGCATTACCCCAAGGACATGTGGTGTGACTTTGTCAAAGTGTGAACAATGAACTGTGTGGGAGGTGGACTGTACAAGAGCTAAGGCAATCTGCCGGGACTACGATTCACTGCCACTAAAGAAAACATCAGTGCTGGAGAACAAACTCTACGCAAAGTCAAAAAATCTCTAAGTGTTGACAAAGCAAATGTCAAATGTGTTAGTCTTTTAGGCAACCTCCACTTCTGTGTCCCGCGGAGAGCCTCACTCTTCCCATGTCTGCTCGGCTTTCTCTCTCCGGCCCTGAGTCGGTTGCCTACATCACTAAAGCGAGACGGATGATAATGTGTTGGGAAAGTAGCAAGGCTTTTGCACCTTTTCTGTTTTTTTGCATCGCTCCAGACAACAGTGTCTAAAGTTGAGACGAGTTGAAAGAAGCACTTGTTATGCTTTAGCTCTTTTGTTCTGGATCCTCCTCACCAGTGTTATCCTCCAGCCAGGGTGACAGGAGAGAAGTTTCAGTGGAAGTCTTTCCCCCAACACAGCCTGTCCCTGTCAACAGCTGTACGGGTCTGTAAAGTGCCATACAACGTGGAGTTCAAATTATGAAAGATCCTTTGCGGCAAGGTTAAAACACATTGATCTAAGTGCGGCTGGAGAGGCACGAACCAGGGGAGAGATTCTTTGCTGTTTGGGTTATAAGCTTTTTATCTGCCAGCCCCCAGGCCTGTCGGGGGATGTCAGTGGGACGTGAGCTTTCACCCCTGCAGCCAACGCTGAACTTTGAAGTCTCTAAATGGTCTGTGTGTACATACTGATTTGATGCTAACGCTTGAGAGGGACTGAAAAATGACACAGCGGGGATGTGTGCTGGGACACAAAGGTGACGGAGTGTTAACACAGGAGAAACAAGAATGCCTTTTTCTTGCTGAGCTTGAGTCTGATGTCCCCCATTTATGAATGTAGCCCGATCCAGTTAAGCCACGTTGTTACATGTTACCGGGAACATGTAAGAATGTAAATTGGCTGTGCAACCTTGACTCCAAAACGTCTGGCGAATAAGCTCTACTGTTTTCCTTCTGCACTCATGAAGCTCTCAATAATTAACAGTAGCTGTACAACAGCAGCGCCATGCATGCTAATAAAAATCAAAGTGGCTCTCCCTGGATTACTCTGTCAAAGCACTGTGTGCGTTTATTGAATTAATTATTTGAACAGGTCAGACTATGACTTGGTTTCTGATTCCAGTCGCTTGTTTAGATGCTGTTTTTGATTTTTTCAATCGATTTCAATACTCAGTACTTGACCAAATAATTAATTAAGCTTATGTAGGTTAATCAGAGAAGCCGTTTCCCCCTGTGGTCAAACTTCACACATGTGATTCGGTTTGGTTTAATTAAACATGCCAGAAACAGCGAGAAACAGTCAGGAAACAGGAAACAGACATAACAAGGTGTTTCCACATGCCGTCAAGTATAAATGATAGCGGAATAAATAAGGGAGAAGCGAAGCAATGTGAGCCGATTCTCCCAGATACATTTAATAGTTAGTGCTCTATGTGCTCTTTTAGGCTACACAGGTAAAAGTGAAATGCAGCTCATAAAAATGCTAGAACCCTCAAAGCCAACCAACTGACATTACTTTATTAACAATTCTGAAATTAGTAAGTATCACTCCCAACTCACAGGGAACTGGCATCCGACGTTTTAGCATCTTTAGTATACGTTTTGTACGCCCACAGCCTTTCATACAGCAGCTAAAGAGAGGGATGTTTTTCTCAAGAGTGGGTGGAGAACAAAATAAAGCTACATGGAGTAAATGTTGGTCTCAGGGCCCTCGGCCACCAGCCAGATTTCCTAGCAGTTGCTGAGCATCCATGGCCTTAGTTTTTGCGGGGTGTTGTTGGCAACAATGAATTGGTGATGGAGCCCATCTATGAGAGAAATGACTTTAATTGGCTGTTGGGTGAAGCAAATCAGTGCATGGTTAGAGAAACAGGAGAAGAAGTAGAAAGCCCCTTGAGCATATCACTTTACTCTCCATGATCTCACCCGTTTAGCGCAGTTTCTCCGTATTTTAAACCTCTGTCTCTTTGTCAGTGCCAACTTTTATCAGACATATTCAGTAGAGGTGGCTATTTTAACTGTTGTTGATCGTTTTTTTTTTTATGATGAATACAGAATACTGGCTGCTGGTATGCAGACTCATGTCATCTCAAGTGGGCATAAAACACAAGTGCTAGTTTGCCTTTCGCTGTGGTCTTTGTGGTGTGTTCAAGCACAGCGTTTTGGTCAGAACACAGGCGATGTGAGGCAGAGTCGCTGCTTGTTCTCTGATGTTGGTTCAGTGAGTCTAAGGCAGCTACTCTCCTCTGGGGGTCTCAACAAAACTCCTAATTGATGCTAATGTTGCTCTGTGTCTCCTTTCACATTCACTGTAACAGTAATAGTGTTGCAGTTTTTGGTACAGCTTATTCTGCTGTTTTCTGAGATGACCCGGCTTTGAGTAATGTTGATCATATTGATCATTCCAACTGCCAATGGATTGGCTACAATTACGATATCGAGATGTAAGTCTAGCCACCAGGTTAGAAATACAATGTGTGTGAAAATACAATTTGAAATTACATTTAAATTGAAGTGCCAGTTGTCTTGAAATAATCTGGACATGAACCAGTTAGGTATATATGAATATGGATATAAATATTCATATATTTACCCTGTTTGCACTTCCATATGATAATTTTGACTGGAGTCACACTCCCATGCTCTTTCCCTCCACTGCTATCTGGATTCAAGTGTTCTTTCTCGAGGTCCAGCCACACGATGTACTGTCAGCCCAGACAGCAGGATCAGAGAGAGAGTGAAAAAGGGAGGACGGGGGTGGAGGTTTAGTGTCAGGAGTGAGGAGCAGGGGGAGGAGGAGAGGCAGAGGAAAGGGTTAGTAATGAAAGTCTTCCAAATAGCTTCTCCATGGAGGAGTGGGGCTTGGAGAGGCTTCAGGGGCTTCGGTCTGTCGACTGGCGACCTGACGCCAGGAGTGTAGGAGTAGGGAAGTCGAAGCCCTTGGTTGCCTCCCACGTCTGTCTGGGGGTCCAGCCTCAGCTGGCTCCCCTCCACCCACCTGCCCCCTCTGCCCCAGAGCTCTCAGCACCAGCCCTGTCCGACCTCAGGGACGATTCCTCTCGCTCTCTCCCTCTTTCGCTAACTGAATACATTTCTCGTTCTGTTCACATCCCTCGTCTTACTCCTCCTCTCTCCCCAAGCCAGCTCCTATCCCCTCAAGCGGCAAGGCCCAGTTTTGATTTCCCTATAAATCCTGGTTATGGAGCGTGGAAGTGACTTGATCCCATTATTATAGTAGTATGAGAACGACCAGAGGTGATTCAGATTGAAATTGTGACAGTCTGGGATGTCCTCGGAGATGCCAGCGGAGTAAAATTGTGACTCTCCTCTTGCTTTTAAATATTAATGACGAGCCATCTGTAAGGCAAATACTGTACAGCAATTTAAAACAGCGATTAAACAGATATGTCAGTCACACAGCGACATATCCTCAACAAAATGTTTTATTTCTCTTTGGAAAATGACACCTTTTGTTGATGGTCTTGAACGAGCACCTGCTCTCATTTATTTCATGTGATCCGGTTATGATAGCAGTGTGAAAGCTCTATTAATCTGCTGTCACTGAGAGTATTAGTGTGGAGATTTGTGTTATTTCATGCCCGTAAATGGTGGAAAATATGTTCAGGTTGTGCAACACTGGAAATTACAATTACATTGATTTAAATCATAACGATGATCAGACAGATTGTGTGTGCAGTAACAAACAGATAGCAGAGGCATTATCACAGTCACTGACACACTCCCACTCTTAAGATTAAAGCCCCCTGTGTCTGTGTAATGTTTGTGATTACAGCTTCTTTAAATGCTTTTGATGGCATGATTCTTTTTAGTAGAAAAGAATAGGAAACGATTCACAATAAAGGGATGCTCACTCGGTTTACATCCACTGGCTGGATCCATGGAGTGATGGCTGGAGGAGCGGCGCGCTCTGATGTCTACCACCGTGTCTTTGTTGGATACTACCACTGGGGGCGCAAAGCCAGACATTTTAGAAGCATACACACAGGTTGTTTAATTAGGAATTGTTGCCCAAATCCCTCATTACTCAATACAGAGTGGTCATGATGTTAAAAGTAAGAAAAAGTGTTCTGATTTAAATAGTTGTGGAAGACTCAGATATGTACGCAACAAGAGTAGCAATGGGCCGACCACAGACATTTTGATTTGCAAGAAAGAGTCTTTTGTTCCAAAGAACAGAAGCATGTTCAGCCGCATATTCCTAAAGTATCAAAAGTAAATGCACTCATTATGCAGAATTGCTATTTTTAGATTGTTGTATTGATTTTAATGCTGTAGCTGGCGGAGGCGGAGGTGACTTGAAAAAGGAAAAAAAAGGATCTAGGTAGCGAAAGCTGAGATCTCTATTTGTAGTCCAAATTATGGGTCAGGCTCAAAAAACAATGATTTTCACATTCCCCATAATAGCACTTCTTACAGCCTCCCCGCCATGCGAACATCCACATTGTTTGTAGCGCAGACATCAACTCTCAGACTCTGCGTTCTCCAAACCAACTCAAGGTAACCCCCATGAAATGATCAAGGGTTTCTGAGTACATACTGCTTCTTGTGATCTGACCCTCAGACGTACGGCAGCGAGGCTGCCAAGCATCTTTCATGGTCCAATTTGTAAGGAAGTTTGAGTCTCATGACCAACCATGAATTGGGTGACTGAAACTCAAAATCAACTTGATTTGATATTGGAACTTTAAAGATTGTATTTAGTCAAACATGTTGATGTTTCTGAAAATACACGTTCACATGGATCCAAAATACTACAGGCAAAGATTAATTTACACAATGATGATATTATACCCATAATTCCATGTAATGATTTGATCAAGCTAGACTGAAACACTGTGCAGCACCCGACGATGACTTATTGAGCTCATATGACCTGTTAGCTGTACTGCTAGCCCAAGTGTGTCTTTGGAGGAACTTAGGAATCTGACACTGACATACCCTCCATCTTAGAAGCAACCGGAAAAATTGCAGAGGGTAAGGCTAACTTGCCTAACGTTAGCCATGCCACAACTGCTGCTGACTTTTTTATACATGGAACTAACGGCTGTGCTCATGTTAGTATAGGCCGAGTTTAATATGTACCAGAATTTCATACAGCAGCAATAGTAGGATATCCCTGCTCCGTCCCTCTATTGGCTAAGGTGTCCTAAGGTTGCCAGATATAAATTGTGAATCCTAAGTGCATTAATACAAAAAAAAGCTAAAATACCACAAATTTGTACTTAAATGCAGCACTTGATTAAATATATTTCCACCACTCAAAGTTTTATGTGGACAGTTAAGAAAGCAGGATAACAGCAGTCCTTGACCCCTTCTCTCTCTGTCTCCTTACAGCCTTTAGACTACGAGAGCAAGAGAGCCTTCACTTTGAAGGTTGAAGCCACCAACGTCCGCTCCGAGCCCAGCAGCGGCGGGCCCTTCAAGGACTCTGCTACAGTTAAGGTTGTGGTTGACGATTCCGACGAACCTCCTATTTTCTCCAAACCGATGTACTTATTGGAAGTGAATGAGAATGCCCCCATCAACACCGTCATCGGGTCGGTCACCGCCAGAGATCCAGACTCTTCTTCCAGCATCGTCAGGTAAGAGAGTGGATGCAGTTGAAGCAACTGAATAAAAACGGAATCTTCTCTAATTAAGCATGTGCTTTTGACTGACCAGCGAAATCAAGTAATAAAACTTGAAATAAGAAAAAGCTCTTAGATGTAGCTTAAAGAAGTGATGCAGAGAATAGGTTAACAAATGAGCCTTTTCAGGCTATAATGAGATGTTTTAATATAAAGGTTGACACTGAGGAATGCAATTAAATCTCGTCGAGCGCGTGACCTTTGGAGACTCCAGTAGTGCCATCGACACTGAGGGAGCGATTCACTGATTGCTCTAATTTCCGCAGATGTACAAAAAGAAAGCAGATTATGAGTTGGAGGCAGCACAACTTTCTCGTCCAATGTGTGACCAGTCCTGCAGTGTTCTCCTCTTGTGTGACTTATTCTTGGAAATACCACAAGGGCACCTTGAGGATAGGTTATACAGGCAATTTCTCTCCCTCCATCTTGGCATTTCATTAATTCTCCTGTGACTTGCTGACCGCATTCCCGGGACAACACTCAACAGGTTGTGTGTAATTGCATGGCGAGCAGAGAGCAGAGGCTGGGTTTCATAGATTGGTTGAGGCTACAGCCCCTAGCCCCCACCCTCTCTTTTCCTGGTGGCATCTTCATGTTTAGTGATGAGATAGCAAGGAAGAATTGCGCCCTGAGGTTGCGTGATGTCCCTCCCCTGGTAAAAAGAGGTATATTTCATGTCTAATGGCATCTCCTGCTTCTCTTTGTCCCCATTTCGTGTTATGTTGAGCAAGTCTGTGTGTTCGAGGGACACAGAGAGACAAAGTTAGACGCACCAGCTTAGTGTATCATTAAATTTAGCATTTTCTTCTGAATTATGTGAAGTATTAAGTGAATTGCCCTTGTCTCCTTTCTTGTTATGTGCTTCAGTGCATCAAAAGCTGACTTAATATCAAAGGAATGTGCACTCAAGTAATGGCAGGACCCTGCTGAGAGTTTTAGAGCTGTGGAACTGTCCAAAATGTAACTTTCTGTCTTGGCATCCTGTAAATGTTTTCAGCATGTTGCAATGCAAGCAAGCGAGTCACATGCTGCCATTTGTGTACACCAGGTCATTTGTCATTTTGCAGTCTGTTTCTTTCTTTCCTTTTCCTTTTTGTTCTGAGGTCATTATCTAACAATAACACTGTTCATTACACTTTTAATCACCAATTTAATAATTTTATGGAGAAGTTGTTTTTTTTTTTTTCAGAATGGATTGTTGCTCAAGGCCTTTTGTGTGACTGTCAGGCCAAAACAAAGTCCACTGCAGTCAAACTTTGAATTAAAAACCCTCAAAAGAAAGAAGAAGAAGAAGAAGAAGACATAAAAAGTGGCTGATAGAACGTGGCATTAAATAAGTGCTGAAAGATTAAACACACACATCTGTACGTAGTAAAAACAAATTGCTTTACCGCAACATGTGATTTTCTTTGGAGTCCAAACAAACATTTGCTATCCCCCCGCAAATCTTCAAGATGCACATGATCTATCACCGTGTCAAATGTTGCCGGGGATCAGATGAAACAAACTATCAGCTTTTTATGATGCATCACCTTCAGCAAATACTATTTGATTTAACTTCCAGCACAGGTTTGTATAAGCCTGTGACTCTGAGCTTCGGCCTGATAAAATGATCACGGTGTGGAATTTATCCTTCCAGATGTGCTGGCTGACAGAAGGCTGTAGCCACAGCGATGCCTCTTACACGATTAAAATTATGTTTTAAATGATAGAAAATCTGGATAGAAGCCTAAACAGGCTGTAAACTAAATAGCTGCACTGTGTTTGTTTACATGGCTGCAGTTAACAACTCTTTTTATCATTGATTAATCGTCTTTTAATTACTTTATAGATGAAGCAGTTAATTATTTAATCTTTAAAACACCACAAAACTGTGCTGGTCACAATATCTGAGTCCACCATGGCATCTTCTAATGTCTTGTTTTTTAAAAACCGACCAATCAAAGTCACAAGATATTCAGTTTCCAATGATATATTAACTGCTTGATTTGGTGACTTGTGTATTTGGGTTTTTTCCTGCACACAAGACAAATATAAAACAGAAAATCAGTAAATCCTCACACTGAAGAAGCTGGGACCAAAATAAAAAAAAAAAATGTTTGTTGAGTTTTAGATTGAAGAATGACTTCAATCATTTATTTAAATAACTGCCAGTTTCTGGCCAACTACTTGGGCTGACTAATTATTGCAGCTATAGATGCATAGTCCCAGTAAACAGCTCATGGTAAGCCCAGACTCCAGGATAAAATGCTTGCAGTTAACATTTCTGAAAACCATGGGTGTGTCCATATTACGTTCACATTACATGTTCATGATCTAACTTCAGTATCGGCAGGTGGAGTCGATAGTGGTGTAGTTAGAAGCACGAGGCTGCCGAACCAGTGACCACTGTTTGGGACTGTGTTTCAACATTTGCAAGCGTGGATATACACCACTGGATATATTTAGGAGGGCCTCTGGATGATTTCTTTCTTTTCTTAACCCAACCAAGGGGTTTCTTTGCCTAAACTAAACCTAACCAGATCATAAACACAGCACACCACAGTCATGGAATGAAATGGAAACTGAAAACACACACAGTTACAACAAAAACAGATGTAATGTTACAGCATATCCCTGGTTTGCAAACATGTACTTTGTTAACATTTATTGTTTGTATTTGGTTTGTATTTCATCACAGTACAACACATGTTGAGCATTGCTTTTATTTATTAATTTGTTGTGTTTTCATTTTCTTTTGTTTTTTACCATAAACCTTGTTGAATATACTAAAGTAGGTATTGACCGTGAGCCCTTTTCACCACTCCAGTTCAAGTTTCCAATACCCTTCCTCAAAAGCTTAATTCAGTATAGATGGCTGAGAGGAGTGCTCTATGATGTTGAATCGTTCAGCTTTTTAGGTCTTGGAAAGCCCTCTTCACAAATAGATGTTCAGAAGGGTTCACAAGAAAAGCACTGTTTTGTGCATAGAGAGTGAAAGGCTGTGTGATGGTTCAAGCAGACTGACAAGTGAACGGGCAGAAAGAGAAAGGTTTAAAAAAAGGTCTGAGTTCAAGTGCACAATAATGCCTTGAACAAGCTGGAATTAACAGGCATGTTGCTTCACCAAAGCTATTTTTACAACTCAAAAAGAAACAGACATTTGGTCTGAAGTTAGCACTATAATAAACTGGAACACTCAATATCAGCTGAACATACTTTGGACTGAAGAGTTGGTGTTAAAACCCATTCAGTCTAACCACCGAGTACACTGCAGAGGGCTGAAAGAAAAATGGGTTCCAAGAATATTCAGAGCATGTTTTCATGGTGGTGGTTCAATAAGGATCAAGGGTGCTTTTCTAGACTGGAGAACATATTCAAAACCACAAGGTTTACAGCAGTATCCTCCCCTGTCACGCAACACTGTCGGACATCCACTAGACAGAAGTTTTAATCATTTAAAGTGAACTGATTTGAATGGATATGATACCTTTGGTGTCTAGCTTTGACTGTTTTCAATAGCTGTTTTTTTAAGGAAGGAAGAAACACATCAGGAAAACAGGAGGTTACAAACCTCTGATTAATATCTCAATCATTTCTTGTCAAGAAAGATGTGAGAGAAACAAGTGGTGGATCTTTATACCTGTAAATCATACTTATCAGCCCACAATTCTCCTTTTTTCTGCCTCTCTCTTCTTTATCTTTCTCTATCAAACGTCGGTTAGAGAAGGAGCTTCCTAAAAGAAAGCTGCAGTTAGTGAAAATGGATCTATGGTTGAGGAGCAGTGGATCTATATTGGAGGAGAGGTAATAGCAGCATTAGTGTGGACTTTCTCCTGACCACCGTCTGAACGAGCTCTCCAGTCGACCCCTTTGATTAGAATTGCTCCCCGTCTCAATCCCCCTCCAGTCGGACCAGACTGAACCAGTCTGAGTCTGAACCACTGGGGGGGAGTGCTCTGGTGGGCTGCCATGTCCTCTGCACTCAGGAGACAAACAAGCCCTTAGCTGTACTTAATGCATCCAACCAAGAACATTTCAGGTGCACTCCATGAAATACTCCCTCAGTATTGCGTCTCTCTGGAGCCTGTGCTCTGTCGTTTTCTACCTGACTGATCGCAAATAAAAAGCAATGTGACATCTGGAAGTCACGATGGCTGTGCGACACCGCAGGATCTCATAGAATAGCTTCAACTTTATTTCAGTCCAAAATATAGGTTTGGCTTTTCCAACAAGTTTGCTTCAAGTCTTTGTCTTCACACTCCTTTTCTCTTCTGCCTTTTATTGTTGAGAGAAATTGCAGGAACATAATGGAATCCTGTAAAGCTTGTTTCTGTCTGCAGCCTTCCATATGTTGTTGAAGCACACCTGACAGCTGACACGCTGCATATGGTAATACAAGCCGGCATGGAAAGGAGGTTTTTTTTTTTTTTTTAATAAATGAAAAGTTAATGTCAGGGAGGCCTGTTCTGCATGACTGAACTTTTTTTTTCCTTCTCTTTTTATGATATTTTAATATAGTACATTACAGAACAGGCTGGGTTTCAGTTTTTAGTATATAAGTTTATGATTTTACTTTGGAGTCGCCGGGAAAATCTCCGCTCAGGGAAATGTGCCTGGGATCCAGCCTGAATAAAATGAAGCATTCAGGCAACGGTTAAACTTAGTTCTACATCTGTGATTCTCCCGGTGGAATTACTGACCTAATAACAGCAGGAATGTCACATTAGGTTCTCCGGGAAAAAAAAAAAAAAAAAGAAAAGAAAGAAAATGCTTTTGTTCTTGATCTTTTCACCTCTTCTCCCTCCAACTTGTACAGGCGCTCAGTCACATGCATTTAGACTCACTCACACTCTGACTGAGATCTGAAGGAGAAAGAAAGGAAACTAGCATTGAATGTGCTCGGGGGGGTGAAAAAGCACACATACACAACCTTTCCCTGGCTCCTCAACCGTGATAATTTGGCTGACAATCAATGAAAAACTGAAGTTAAGAAATGAGAAACACACTTTTGAGATAATTCCATTACAGCACAATCATTACATTGTTAATTTTACAAGACTAATTCTTCACTAACTAAACTTGAAGGGAAACAATGTCACTTTTCTTCTTACTTATGAAATGAAATGAAAATCTGACATAACTAAGGGCGAATAATAACTAATGTTCTCTACTAATTTGTACTTGTTCTACTGTCACAGGATGTGAAGCATTTCTTAATATATAGTGTGATTCTTGTCCAATCATACGAGCCAGATGGTATGTTACACAGACACATCTGAGAAGGTGCAGCTAGAAACTTTTTTGGAAACTTTCAAAAGACACTTGACAGGCGATTGGGCAAAACATCTGTCTGTCACCCTCCATCACAAGCTGACTTTGACCAATCAGATCAACAGCCAGTGGAGCTCGTTGGTGAATTGAACTCTTAATCTCTCCATCGAGGGAGGAACGATAGATGTAGTTTCCATTCTTAACAATCCATCAGTGCTGTTTTTTGCTCATCTTTCAGTGAAAAAAGAACAAAAAACAGATGCTATTACATTTATGCTAACCTCACCAGGAGCTGCCACTGTTGTTTGAAACAGTTGCCTCTCTCACTGGCCGTCATACCTAAGCCACACTGGTAGCTGCTGTCTCTAGCTGCCAGCCGCCATTGAAAGGACGATGAATAGTTTAACCAATGTGTCCGACCACGAGCACATAGCCTGAGGCCTGGTGAGGTGGATCAACCAGATCACGTGATCTCGTGAAGCCAGCTGCCTCGCAAAGTCAATTTTTGTAAGGTACAAATAGATTTTTAACATCAGAAGGGTACCGCGGTGATTCTGTATTGCACTTGCATAAACATGGAGGACTCACTAGAGATACAATTTGATTCTGAAAGCAGAAGCATTTGCACAAAGTGTCTCTTATTGATCCACGAGAGGTCGCACAGGATTTCTGGTTTAATTGAGGTTTTTTTTCTTTTTGCTACACTTTCTCTTTGCCAGTTTGCACCGTTGCTCAAGGTTAGGTGGTAGCAGGTGTTGTGGACTGTCACAGTGAGAGTGTTGTAATGTTCCCAGTGTGGTTCATTATGTGCCCCAACTGAGCTGTCAACATCAGTCAAAAGAAAAGATCCAAATATCCAGTATTTCGGCTTTTTTTTTTTTTTTTTTTACTTCCATAATAAAGACTATTTCCTAATGAAAGAGTTTGCAAGTCCACAGCACCGACTGATAGCAAACTAGCGGTTACAATAGCCAGCTACCACGAAATGAAAGCATTTCCACTTGCTGCACACTGTCTGGTGCATTTCTCCTGGATGAAACTGTTTAACACACATTATTTGAAGGAATTGAATGATCACTAGGTAGCTAGCATGAGCGCTGAGACGGACGTGGCTACAGAGACAAAAGATTGCCACCCACAGAAAGTCTAGCAGTGAATGTGTCCTGGCCGCACTGTTTGATTGACAGGCAGGCTGTGCCGAGAAGCCACATCAGTGCGCCATAAAAGAAACCATAATTGAATGAGGAAAAAAAGAATGATGATCTGACTGATTACGACTTATGGTGATCTTCTCTGCACACGGAAAAGCATCTGCCACGCTGACGCATTCTGATTAGCGTCTTGTATTTGTGTAATATTTAGAGTGAATCTGTCTGGATGTCTGCTGTGTAAAAATGCTTCAGCGGCTTTAAAACAGCCGCTACGTGACGTCTAACTGTCAGACTGAGGTCAGCCCAATGCCGTTTAAAGGCCCTGTGAAGAGTAAAGAAAAAAGCTGAAACCAGACGACACACACACACACACACACACACACACACATTTGCACACATGCTCACATCACACTCAGGAAAACGGCGCACGTATAATGCTGGATATCATTTTTTATTTGCTTTTAATTCTTTTCACATCACGTTGTCAGTTTGAGTGACAGGTGGCAGAACATTTCAGGGTCTGTCTCCTCGCTTCCACGTGAGGCTGTCAGAGTTTGACTGGGATCCACTCAGTCTGCAGGAGAGAGGCTGCTCCCAGGTGGCTCGCTGCTGTCTGCCTGTCTTGAAAGTGCTCTGCGTCTGCAGGGCAGGAGAGAAAGAGAGGGAGAGGGAGGGTGGGGGGTGGGCTGTGGTGCTGGTGGGGGATGGGGGTCCTCATGGACCTCTCCCAGCCCGGCGTCGAGAGGATTTTACACCATTTCATCTCAAAAATGGAAATGTCACGGCTCGGTACATCTCCCCAACAATTGGAATCTGGGCCAGTGGTTTATTTATTTCATTTCCTTCCATTCTTGTATAAGCAGCATCCTCCTTCATATAAATTGTTGTTGTTGTGACTTTGTCTTTGTCTGGTACTCTTCCTCTATTCCTCTCTCCATCCGTCTGCATCCCGTCTCCCCTCCCTCCCTTCTCACATAAACGCCGCATGGTCCCTGCCAACAGGTCTGGACTGATAGGGATGAGCGGTTCTGCTGCGAGATGGTGCAAGACCTAGGGTTAGCAAGGAAGGGAGGCAGGGTCAGCAGGGCGTCTGCTGGTCGAGGGGTGTCGATGTGGGGAAGGGGTCTGCAAAGAATTGGATAAGGGGATTGGATTAGGAAAAGCTTGAGACCCAGCTGGATGGAAAACAGCAAAAAAAATATGTCTGACTGTTCGTGAGAAGGAGAGGGAAGAGATTGTGAGGGAAGATGTGAGAGAGAGAGGGAGAGAAAGGAACGGGGACAGTTTGTCCTGCAGGTAAGGAAACGCTTGTGCGGTACATGGTGTAATTAGCTCCTGTGAATCACCGCGGCCTTGTGTTTTGAGTGAGTAGGATGTTTATGACTGTCACACATAATGGTAAATGAAACGTGTGAAGCCAAAGATGACCCATAATGACGGAATCTTTTTTAGTCCGTTTTGTGTGGGCTCGTCCCAAGAATTGGCGCTCTCCGAGCGCTGCAACATGAAAGAGCGATTTCACAGCTTCGAGTGGCATCGGAAAATTCTCTTTAATGTGCATTCCAATTTCATGCCCGCTGCTGGAGTTTCTGCTGGGGAGTTTTATGTCTTGCCACTGTATTTTTAAGACTGCATGTCTCAAAAAAAGTCAGTGTGTCACCAGCAGGGTCACGGGGGAACGGAAGGTTGCCGAATGTGGACGTTGAAAGCGCGTGTGTGTTGACGAGGACCTTATTGCGGTTTGAAAAGAAAACAAAACCGTTTTGCATGAGACCAAACAAGGTCACACGTAACGGGCTCATGGTCCGTCCATCTCCATTACATCCATTATCCCCTTGCACCCCCCCACCGTGTTAGAGCTCATGTGACACAATGCTGGCCTAAGTCATTAATGCAAAGCCTTTGGGAGCCATTGAGTGTTGACAGACACCAAACAGGGTTAACAACAGCCCATCTCTTACCCTGACATAACACTTACTAATGGTCTTTCTTTCCGGAGGGAGGTGCGGGTCCTGGCGGCGCGGGGGAGGGGCGGGGCTGTTATTATTCCTCAGATAATTATTGATTCCCTACTGTTTTTATTGTGTTTTTATCTTGATGGATAAGGCCCTGGAGGCCACAACTCACAGAGTTTTGGCTCAAATTTCTAATGATCGATTCTCTTTGCAGGTACTTCATCGATCGGCACACGGACCTGGAAAGGCAGTTCAACATCAACGTGGATGATGGGAAGATCACTCTGGCCAAACCGCTTGATCGGGAGACGGACATGTGGCACAACATCACAGTAACCGCCACAGAAGTCCGTAAGTAACCTCTCCTGACTCGGTTCACTCCCGCTGTGAACATCGCTCCTCATGAATTCCAATGCCCTATTTTCATAATCATCCTCCTTTTTAGACATTCATCGGCTAGCAGGTTTTACAAACTGAGAGCTGCAGGAAGACACGTTCAGTATCGTCCTCTCCTGAGCGACTTTGTGTGTCGTCTCTGTCAAAGGACTCACTGACCTGCTGCACACAGCACAGCAAACCGCCGCTTTTAATCGCTCCGACAATATGGCACAAACAATTAGCGTTTGTATCCACGGAGGCATTAAATACGTTGATTTGCTGAGTTTTGATTGAATTAAACAGCTCAGTAGTCAATTTGTGGAAGTGCAAGAACATTAAGACGTATCAAATAAACAGTTTTAAAGACATGCTCCAGAGTGGATTGCTCCAAACGCCAACATCCATTACAGATTAAAGAACATCTGCGAACCGCAAAACTCACTGACTACGTGGAAAATCTTGCCGGCAGAGCTACAAACAGCTCATACCATATGTAAGGCTTTATTTGCATACAGATTGTTTCAGGGGGGCTGTATGTTGTGATAAAGCTTAATGTACCCCTTAAAGCTATTGGAATAGAAACTGAGACAGCTTGTAACTTTTCCCCCCGTCCTCTTCTGCGCCGTCTCCCCCTCCTTTCGTCTCCGTCTCATCCTCTATCTGTCCCTTTCTTTCCCTAATCAAAGCAAATACACATTAATTGGTCAGAATAAATGAAAGCCCGAGCGCTGTCATAATGTTTTGGCCATGCAGCACAGACGAGTCCCACCATCGTAGCAGCCCGTTGGAGGAATTGAACGTGTCTCATTCAATGAACCGGCTGCCTTGTCATTTCCTGCACCCATACATTTAGAGAGCGCTTTCATGCCTGTTGGCAAAGTAACTGTGGTTCGAGATAGTGGCATCTCTGAGAACACCTAATAGGAATTTGCCAAAATAAATATGCCAGTTTTGCTATTCTTCACGGGTGGGGAGGGAAAGCCGGTGTCTGCTCTGGCGTGAAGAGGAATAGATGTGTTCCCAGTTCTATCCCGATGCCATTTGCCACCCAAACGGAGGCGTGTTCTGCTGCCTCGCACCGGTTGACATCTGACTAATCAGATTCTATTCCCTGTCTGCTGCTGGGGGAAAGTCACTTTTGTAGAGGAGGGGGAAGGAGGGGGCTCCGTCTCCGTCTGCCCTAATCCATCTATCACTGTCTATCAGACTGTCAATTTCCATGCTCCTCACTGTTTACCTCTTTTTCAACCCATCTCCTGGCCCGTACGCTGACCTGTCCACTGCTCTGTGTTAACAGTTAAGCCTCAAAGACACAGACAGCCGCCTATAAATAGCCTTAGTTCTGAAATATTCAATACATTTTTAACTGCTAACCCTGTCCATATGCTTGATAAACCCGTGTAAAGCAGAGTATCTCAGCTTGTCTGTGCTATCACATGTCTTGTTTGGGCTTTCAGGGGCTTGATTTCTGAAGCATTGATTTGTCAAGGAAACCCACATAGTTTCATCATGAGAGCTTGTAGCCAAACTACTTGTGTTGTCCATGTTCAATGGATGATATATTTGCCTGTTAGAATTCACATTTGCTTCATTTTCCTCTGTTATGATTTAATAAGCTTTCTATTTACTCTCTGAACATTTTTGGATTTGGTCAGGAAAGGAAATATAGGATTACACCTGATATACACCGAAAAACACCCAGGATAATATTATGATGACTGATGATATTGGAGAATTCATCCATTCTCAGACAGATGTAGCAACTAACCAGGACTTAAAATGAGCCAGATGGAGGTTCTTCAGTACAGAACTTGATGCCGACTGCTAAAACATGGTTAGAAAAAACAAATAAATACAATAGAGTCGGGAGCCCAAAAATAGTTTCCGGTTTTTGGGTGTATATTAAAAATAAAGAAAATACCCTATGACATTTTAATTAAAACTTAAAACAAAAAAACATAAAAGAAAAAAAATAAAGAAAAGAAAAGAAAAATAATTGAATTATTATTCATTTTCAGTTTGCTTTTATCGTGCGTGGCCACACTTCAGGAGAAGTTCAATTCACTTTAATCCTTTTAAACCAAAATGTAATAGTTGAAACTGTCATTAATATGATAAAAAAAGAAAAAAAAAAACTCATCATAAAAATGGTAAAAGAGTCTTTATTTGCTATGAACTACCATTTCCTGTCTCAGGAAAGCAGTTCTTCACATGCTGTCATTCTTCTTCCTTCTAAAGTGACAGCAGGGTTGAGCTGCATAGCCCCAAATAAATTAAATCAAACAAGAAGATTATAAAAAATGATACAAAAAAAACACACACAAGTGTCATTGGCCACATTGCTACAGACATCTCGAGCCCACATTGATTAATTAATCAATTGCTTTAAAATGTGGCATTTGCACTCCTGATTAATAAGTACAACCGTTTACGGGGACTCTCGAAAGGGACTGTCAATTACCAGTGATGAATAATTCCAATCAGTTCTAATCTAATTAAACTGCCTTTTATTGTCTTTTTAGACTTCAGTTACCAATGACTCATTAATATGCATGTATTTAACCCTCATGTTTTTATACATGACAGTGTACAGGGGGTTTTCAAAAGCACTTTGAATGGGATGTTTTTGTTTTTTTTCCTCTGCTGTTGCCTTGAATCCTGTTTTGCATCACTGCTACCAGCTGAAACGCAGATTGATGTGGCTTATCATCTGTCCCCCGATCAGCTCAGGAAATGAAGTGAGAAATGAAGATGGAAAATAAAGGAAATTAAAACTAGGTCACAGAATTTACCTGGGATTTCATGTGTAACCTTGATGTTTTTTTACCTCCAGTTTTCCATTTTGAGTGTTTTATTTATATCCATTTGTCCCCCCCTTTTTTCATCTATCTATCTATCTATCTATCTATCTATCTATCTATCTATCTATCTATCTATCTATCTATCTATCTATCTATCTATCTATCTATCAGGAAACCACAGTCAGATATCGCGGGCGATTGTGGCCATCAGAGTAATGGACATTAACGACAATGCCCCTGAATTTGCCACCGAATACGAGGCCTTCTTGTGTGAAAATGGAAAACCTGGACAGGTAAGGAAAGAAGTGGCTCATTCATCAAACCAGTGATCTATCTTCCTCTCTCTGCCTTCCTTCTCTTTCTCTCGCCTCCCCTGTAATGATTGGCCACAGTGAATTATAGCCTATTTATTTCGCTGGGAAACTACAGAGGTGGGAGTACGGTCCTTTTTCCCCGCAACGCTCCTCCCTCGACACAGTGTGCACAGAGCAAAGGGGAAATGAGAGCAGTCAGGATTGATCAGAGTGGATCATAATTCAAGACTGTCTTTCATGTCCTCCTCCAGATGGCATAATGCTTCCCCCAGCCAAAAAATCTGGACAAGTACTTAGCATTCTCCTTCTCATCAATCGACCTCATTCAGGGGACCTGCATGCATACAATAGGGAGCTTTATTGAAAGGGAGTGGAAAAACGGGGGAGCTGAAAAAAAGGGGAAGCTGTCCTGCGGGGCTAGAATTCTAATTTCCAATCAATCATAAAGACGTACAGCACGATAAGACCTATGATGACAGATTAACAGATAGAGCCAGCAGCCTGAAAGTGTGCCAGACTAGACAGGACCTCATTGATAATAATCTCAAATCCAGGAATGAATAGGGCATATATTTCATCAGGTGTGATCCAGCCAGTATTAGATTGAGGCAATCTGCGCAGGCAAAAACAGAGTAATGAATAGGCTGCCTCCTCTAATGGCTTAGAGCCCTCTCTGATTCCTCCCGTCTCTTTGCTCTCTACATAGGTGATCCAGACTGTCAGCGCTGTGGACAAAGACGACCCAATCCAGGGACACTACTTTGACTACCGTCTCGTCCCGGAGATGCTCAACAACCCCAATTTCACCATCAAAAACAACCAAGGTGAGGAACAAAAGAAATAATAGAAAAGCAACTCTTTTGTGGCAGAATGACTGAAGTTTCTCCAAATTTCTCCAATGGCTTTCCAGTCCAATATCTAACCCGCGGCGTGTTAGCCGCACTCGAGATGAAATCTGGTGGATCAGTGTAGCTCACAATTAGCAGATGTGAAATTGTCTGGACACCAGCTTCTTTTTACTCCCCAGTGCGTTTTGAGGGAAACTAAATGAATGGCATCCAAATGGCTTCTCCTGGTAGTGTTGCAGCTCAATGTAGGGTGACTTCTTTCAGAGCTGTTACCACGTGGCAGATGGTGCTAAATTTATTTGCTAAATACTCTGATTGGTTTATTTGCCGGTTTCCTCTGCATTTACCCCATTCCTTTTCTCCTGCCTCTCCTGCATAAGTGGCTCTGAACAGGCTGTGTTCATTAGGACATTGTGTAATGTTTTCAGCTCGGGGCAAAAAATCTTCATATGGTACTAGCCTTCTGTTGTGACGCAGAGGCTGCAGGCTAACTCACTGCAACCTCCGTCTGACGGAGGAAGGAGTCCATAAAAATCAGGTCATCAAATGGACTTACCATCTTTTGACAAAAATAATAACCTTCAACCACAGCACTTTAAAAGAGGGTGGAAAGAGATGCCAGCATTCACAATAATCTTTTCACACATGAAGCAAAAGATACTGACAGATCTTTTTTTTTATTTTTATTTTCTATTTTTTATCACATATATGCTCACGCAGTTGAAAGCCGAAAAATGAAGCGTTGCTTAACTGGCACAGACTCGCTGTAAAACACTCAGTGTTAATTGCAGATCTACCTCAAAGTGTAAAACATCCCTCTTCCTGAACCCTGCCCTTTTCTTAAGAGGAGCTTTAATAGTTTCTTAAGATGATGTAACAGATAAAACCCACTGGAGATGTCTCACCACTACAAGCACAGCGCCGCCTCAGTCCAAACAACAAAAAAAGCCTGTATTTTTCTCACTTGCATCGAACCAGAGTAAATATATGTTGTGCTCCAAAGCTATATATTACATTCCACATCAACCACTTGTCTGCGGTTCTGCTAATTCCGAACAGAGAAAAGAAGCCCATCGCACCATATTCTGCAGCACTTCAGTGACTATTTCTATCTGAATCGGCAGCTGTGGGAGACACTTCAGTGAAGAGCGTCAGGCTCCCGCCAGCCTCTGTGTGCTGCTTTTGTTTGCGATGATGAGTCTAATTGTAGGTGTTGAACAGTGAAGAGGTTAGAGGTTGTCCACGCTGTGGGAAATGGCTAAGGCTCTGGCCAGCAACATATCGAGCTCCGTGGAAACTCTGTGTTCAGGAGGCGGGGCCGCAGCTCTCATTCTCAGTAATCGAGACAACATGTAATCTTCATACTGCCAAAGAATTCAGTTCTGCTGGAAAGTCTTTGCAGACTCCAAGCTTAACTTTTAAATCATGTTATTATTCAATTATCCTCTTACAAATTTTAAGTTAAACTCATTAACAAAAATGGGCCCCTTGCTCAATTCAATGCAGCTTCTGTGGTGGTTGATGTTGGATAGCGATGGCTCAAACTGTGTGTGTGTGTGTGTGTGTGTGTGTGTGTGTGTGTGTGTGTGTGTGTCTGTATTAAAGTTGCTGTAAATATACATCATATTATAGAGTTAATAACAAGTAGCAATTTATTTTGAAATCACAGCATGATCCTCTGTCTTAAAGTTCTCTGTTTTTCATTAACAGTAGATATTGAATTTCCCTCTATGTGTGTTTTCTATATTAAGACAACGATGCTTGCTATTTTTTATACCCGATATCATCTGGATGGTACACAAGCATGTTTGGCCCACTTTCAGTAGAACTTCTATGTATAACTCTTGTTGGTCTTTATCTAATATTTAAGTCTGAAATACATTTCAGTCAATTCAATGTTTTGTATGTTTTCTTTAGAGATGTCACCTTGCTAAATTAAAGTGCTAATTTCCTCATTTTGATTTTTACATATTTACATTAATTCCCAGTTTCACCCACAATTTCCAGAAGTGTCCAATATCTTTTACTACTACCTCCTTAATTCCACTATAGTTATATAAGAGTGAACTATTAAACTTACCATCATTAAAAACATGTTGTTGCCGTTATTTGAAAGATTTTGTTTGAGAAAGCGTGTTATTCACATCAACAGTAATTGTGACCAGGCAGATTTGTGGTATGTCACATTCGCGGAACAGATCGGATACTGACGCAGTGACTTTATGACTCCTCTCTACTGATGCTAATGTAACACCATATTTTAGCCTGTAGCATTATGCCATAATTGTCACTTGTCGCCACAGTGGCTACTGTGGCGACAAGTGACGAATGGTGATGACAAGTGACGGATGATGAATCTTACACAGATTCATTTTAGATTATTTTTTCTGTTACAGCCTGTGGGTCTGTGATTTGCAACCAAAAAGCGAGAAATGATCCGAGCCTATGCAGTAAACTAATCTGGTTGCTGTTGGAAATAAAAAAGAGAGAGAGAGAGAGAGAGAGAAAGAAATTGCTGCCTGCATATATTTTTAATGTGAAATTATTGCGTTTTTAATACATTATTCTAAGACAGTACGCATGATTGTTCATTCACTGGTTGACAGCAACAATCACTAATAGCTTGTCAACAACCGCAACATAACACAAAAAGAGGCCCAGACACGGAACCAAAGCCCACTTTGCTGCTACAATCAAGGAGAGGTGTGTTGTGATGTAGCTGCCTTGGCCTGCTGAACGCGTTAGCAGACAAACCTCCACGAGTGGTTTTGAAGGCTAATTAGCCCTTCACCTAAAATAACAGCTTCCAAATCATTTTAATGCTGCAGTGTCTTGTCATAGTGTGAAGGCAGCCTGTCTGAGCCACTTCACTTCTATCACTTGTTTCTGCGAGTTCTGCAAATGTTTCTTCGACTTCAGAGAGAGGTTAGGATCACACTGTTACGTATGTTTACTTCAGCATACAAGTTTTCATATATACCATTCTTGTGATGTTATAAGTTTTCTTTGCAGTTAGCACCTACATAAGGTCTGACCTGGGATTTGAATTTATGACGGTGGTGTTGCACTCAGAAACTATAGGGGGCACCGAATCGCACAAAATATAATTATCTCCATAGCTTCGCTTTGTAAAACCAAACAGAACAATGTTGTCAGCTTGTATGCTACCTTTTTCAGTGCAGGTTTGCTTGTATTGCATCTTGTAGTTGCCCCACCTGGATCAGTTGTCAGTCACCAGGCCTATCTACTCACAGGCTTGAAGCCTACACAAGGACAATGGGTTCATCTCTAAAAGCGTATTTTTTCCTTATAGCAATACAGCAACAAAGACATTAAATTTGAAAGTTATTCAGATAATACATAATGTCGATATTGAGTATTTCCATCTAGTCTGAATTAGCCCTTCCAACATAACCTCCTTTGCTTCCTCCAATCATTTGGTATGACATTACTAAAAGGCATTTAAGTTGTGCTGATTTGGCGTTCATGAATGTGCTGTGTGTAGTCGTTCACATAATCTTAAGAGACTTGAGAAGTTCAGAAAGTTTCCAGTGTGTCACTTCTGCTGCCGCTGCTGTCATTTTGAACCGCCCACATATTAAGTTATTTATAGTGAAAATGTTGTTCAATTGGGGGTTTTGCTTTTGTTATGGTGATGATTAATATTTCAATGTACACTGTTCTTTCCTCAGAACCTATCAGTTGCTAGATGAAACACTTTCAATGTGCCCTAATATACAGAAGATATAATAAGATCACTGTTGTAACTGCGGTGAGTTCAACATTTTTACCTGCACAGCTGTCTTTGTCTTTGAGACTTCGCTTCTCTGTGGATGGGCTGTCGGGCAGGATATGTTTCATTCTATTTTTACATCAATAGTTTCTAGAAAACGACCTGTATATGAGGACAAGCCCTCATGGTTTGCTACACTATAGTAGATACTTGCATTTTCACTTTGCACTGCTGAATGATCCAAATGAAGTAGGACATGCTGGTGCTCACAAAGCACAGCGTATCACTTTGTGGCAGCGAGCATAAGAAAATAAATCTGAGCATATGTTCACATCAATTACAGATCGTGCAAAGCAAATAATTCTATCATGACACATTCCATCTTTTGATTAAGTTTGCTCTGTCAACGTGAATGCTTCAACATGGCCCGTCTCTCTAAAGCGTATATCATCAGCTCTATTTTCCCTCTCTCTACAGTGCAGTCCTCAAGCAGAGGCAAAGGTTAGACTATCGCAAGTCTTGTACATTTTCCATAAGATCAGCAGGAGTAGATTCTTATGGGAATGCAAGTGTTTGATAATGTGAGCGGTGGTAAGGGGACCCAGCTAATGAGCAGACAGCTTCACAGGAGTGTCATCAAAGAGCAGCTGGCACCTTTCTGGGTCGACATGTGCCATCTTCTAAGTCAGTGTCGCCTGCCGTGGTCCCTTCATTTCCTCTGCTTTCAAAGGGGGACGGCAAACGAAGGCTCGCCTTCCTTCAGCATTCCAACAATTGGACTGTTGAGAAAAAAGACTCGGTCTAAAATCCATCTACAGCAATGGAATGTGAGAGTGCTGGAAAGCCAAGTGACGATTGATGTGAAATTAGTTTACCCTCATGCTGCACTGATCTTCACACAATTTAATAATAGAACTTCAGTTTGCTGCCACTATGAATAATAATGGGTTTTTCACACATCCTCACAAAAATGCATCTCTGGCTTTACCTCTCTCTGACAGACAATTCAATCAGCGTTCTAGCCAAGCATGATACCTTCCGACGACAGAAACAGGAGATGTACTTCCTGCCAATCATTGTGACGGACAATGGGAATCCACCGATGAGCAGCACCAACACCTTGACCATCCGAGTCTGTGGGTGCAGTAAAGACGGCATCGTCCAGTCCTGCAACGTGGAGGCCTACGTCCTACCCATTGGCCTTAGTATGGGAGCTCTCATTGCCATCCTGGCCTGCATTATACTGCTGTTAGGTGAGGTATTGCTTTGTTTGCATTTTAGGTCGGGGCAATATATTGATATCATATCCTCATCATGATATGAGAGTATTGTCATAGATTTGGGATATTGTTCTATTGCACTATGGCATAATTGTTGTCTTTTCTTGGTTTTAAAGGTGCAATATGTTTGAATTGGTCAGCTGTCAAATTTATACGCAACACACCAGCATGACTGATAACTGCTAATAACTGCAGCTACCATACCTAGTTAACTTGGTAAGCTGTGCATCCAAAGGTTCAGACAGGAGCTTAGGTCCAAGAAGGGCCAAGCATGCTAACTACAGTAGATACCTCTGCAACACAATATATAGATGTCATAATGTCAAAACTGTTATTTCTTCAAATTCTGGTGATCACGTTGGTTAATTTAACTAAAATTCTTATATATTTATATTCTTATGTAGTCATATATACAGGCTGCATTACAGCTGCAATGATGTAATTGTGTTACTGTACAACTTGATCCTACATTTTCCTTCACCCACTTAGTCATTATATCAACATTACTTAAGATTTGAAGTTTCACTGTGTTAATGCGTCGGTAAAGTAACAATGGTCATCCCTTCAATATTGTTGCAAAATCAATATCAAGGTATTTGGTCAAAATGATTGTTATATTTGATTTTGTCACCTTGTCTTAGTAATTATCAAATACTTTTGAGAAGATTTCAGATGCAGCTAAAAGATATTCTGATATCATTTCGAGGCTAAACTGGTCATCTCAAAAACATTACTGACATGAAGTGGTTTAGCACAGGTGGATGAAAACATTCATAATCTGACCTGAAACGTGACAATGATCTGCTTGTCCTGACAGGAAGTCCACATGTCAAAGCTTGACCTAGACTTCTGCTTTTTGTCTTCTTTTCTCTGCGTATTTCTTTCTGACAGTAATAGTAGTCCTATTTGTGACCCTGAGGAGACATAAAAACGAGCCCCTGATCATAAAGGACGACGAAGATGTGAGGGAGAATATCATTCGTTACGATGACGAAGGAGGCGGCGAGGAGGACACGGAGGCTTTTGACATTGCAACTCTGCAGAACCCGGATGGCATCAACGGTTACCTGCCAAGGAAGGACATCAAGCCCGACCTGCAGTTCATGCCCCGGGCAGGCCAGCACTCGGGTCCGAACGGCGTAGACGTGGACGAATTCATCAACGTGCGACTCCACGAAGCAGACAATGATCCGACGGCGCCGCCTTACGACTCCATCCAGATCTATGGGTACGAGGGCCGGGGGTCCATTGCCGGCTCGCTTAGCTCACTGGAGACGGCGTCCTCAGACTCGGACCAGAACTATGACTATCTCAGAGAGTGGGGCCCGCGCTTCAGAAGACTTGGGGAGCTCTACTCTGTGGGCGAGAGTGACCGTGAGACCTGACCTTTGGTTTGTTAGAAAAAAAGACCTTTCTGATTTTCTTTTTCTGTCCACATACTTGTGTATTAAACGCTAGGGGGTTGCTGGCTTTTAGAAACCGGTGTTTAAAAATAAAAAATAAAAACAGTTAATAACAAGGGAGGCCACCTTTTTGTATTCTTCTTAGAGTGAGGTATAGCAGTCGTCATCCACTACGTCAAGCGCATTGTAATTGTTGAGCCAAACAATGTCTTTATTAGGAGATCTATGATTCTTGTGGAGTGTATCTTAGATTCCGTTGTGGAGTGTCTAGCAGTATTTTGGGTGTTAGTCATTTGCTGTGACTGCCAGTAGCAGAAAAAACCCTGGGATTGCTGGTAGTTGCCCGATGAAAGGAAGTGATAATGATGATTATCGCTGGGTTCTCTGAAGCTTGAGTGGACACCATACTCCATGTTCCATGGACAGCCAGCTGGACCTCAGAAGCTGCGCAGGGACTCTTGTTTCATGTCTCCCAAAGCCACCCAGCTGATCGGCGATCTGAAACGAAACAAAAATGAAAAAGCAATATATGGTCTACATTACAATGATGAATGTATGTATGATTTGAAAAAAAAAAAAAGCGAAAAAGACAAACAAGTATTGGCTTTAAGGTGAATTTGTTATCATTTGATATCTTCTCTGGTGGCCACGTTTATAAACTATCTAAAGCCCAGAAAGGCTTGCTTTATACAACTCTTTGTATTTACACGCTACAGGTGTGGGTCGCAAGTGTTACTAGCCTATAAAAGACTGACGTGAAGACAAAAAAGAGAAATGTAGAAACTCTGAGGCCTTCTTTTTACAGAAGCAACATTAAATACAATTGTAATCTACTGTTTTTTGACAAGAAACGTGTTGATTCTTCATTATTGTTCTATGAGTTTTTGTATTTCTGTTCTTAAATCATTATTTTCTGTGCTGACAATTTGAAGTGAGTGTGTTTAGATTATTTCACATTCAGCTGTTTTTTCAACCACTTGAACACTATTTCGTAACAGCAAAACCATATCATGAATTTACTGCAGTTGATAATATAGACTAGATGTAAGCAGGCAGACAAGAGCTCGAAGTTAGTCTAACATTACAGATATGATCTGATTAATTGGAGCTGCTGGAATGGGACGTTTCTGACATGCTAATTCTGTGTAAAATATATCTCATAATGTATAATGAGGCACAGCCAGTGAGTGTCTGAGCACAATAGTCCAATTGATACATGAGTACGTGACTCCCTCCAAACATCGAATCTCATTTAGGAAACACAGGTTGCATTAGCCCGAGAAAAATAATGACACAAATCCAGACCATGTGCATACTCTGCTTACACTGTATGATATCAATAAAAAAAGACTTGTACTGTACATAGAGTTACTGCTAACGTCATTAGCTTTCAATGAGGTGGTAGGTTTTGTCTCTGCACGTTAGCTCTTGCACATAGTAAGAATTTCAATGGCACTACAGCTGCGTGCATACTCAGTTTGTACTGATACAGTATTATGGCAGTTCTCGGTAGACTAAACAATATATATGGAATAGTCCTACATGCAGATCATATTTTCTACTGTGCTTTAATGCTTATAAATGTGTATGTTCAATTATTTACTCCCTGTACTGTAATCTAAGATACCCTGTATTGTTTCCTACTTTGTGAAATATATTTTTATAAATATTACTGAATGGGTGTGGTTTTCTCGTGCAGATCAGAGGTCACGGGCAGTCAAAAGTCGCGGTTAAGGAGCACTCACCCACATTATTACATATGAGAGTCAAGCTACTCATCATCAGGAGTACTTCTCAGCCTGTGAAAATGGTTGTATAATGTCCTCCATCGCTCTGGATGTTGCTATATAAAGTTTGAGAGAACCCTAATGATGTTATAGTGATCATCAGGGCTACTGGGCTTCAGCTTGGAGACTTTCATGTACAATGTTACACTATATAAAGACCAGTACCAGTAAATCTGAAGTTTTGGTCTGTAGATATTTAATGTAAACAATTAAATGTTTTGTAAACTATATGTTAAGCAATTGTTTTATTGTAAGGATGCAACTGATGTTTATAATATTTTGTAAATGATTCATAAAGATCTATAAAAAAAAATAATATTTGGATGACCACAATAAAGTTGCAACTTATGTTTATAAATCTTTAAAATACACCATTTTCACACAAAGGCTGTTTTCCTTTAATGTCACGCTCAGTCTGGGTAGCCAGATGTTGTACTGTTGTGTTACATGTTCCAGGTCATATTAACGTAGGCAATCTAGCCAATCATTGATCCAAATGATGAGCAACAGGAAAGACAATGAATGGTGAAAATCTGGAGGGACTTCTGGCCATATTTCAAGGTAAAACTACATATTTAGTAACCTGTTAGCTAGCATTAGCATTCGACCCCTTCCTTGCTAATATTACCATTTATTACCATCCAGGGTGTTTTATTTCCAGACTTCAATAAATGTGTCCAAGATGTGATTTCTTAGAGTTAATTTACATCTTTTATATCATGTTACACCATCAAAAGCTATCACTGAATATCTCCTTGAAAGCTGTGAACATCACAGAACAATATCCAGCAACAGAATCTGAAAGGAGGGAGCAAAACTGGGTCCTTATTAAGGACGGTATGACGATTGTGCTGAGTCTCTAAAAACCCTCATGTGTCATCGAACAGTGTGATAAAGACAAAAGCAACCCTATAAACGCTGCAATGGTACTAAATAGACGAGCTCTGGTAATATCAATGACGCATAGAGGGGGAAAGTATAACACTGATGTTGAATTTCTGCGCAATTTGAGCTGGTGACAATGTTGCATTTGTGGCTGCTGGCCGTTCGACATGCAAACACATAAAAACCTTTCATCATTAGGCAGTCATATTTGATTTTTATTTTTTTTCAAGGCACAGAGATCCGGTGCTATTCCCAAAACATCCGGGGCTATAGCGCCTAATGCCAATGTCTAACAATGAGCCTGGCCTACTGATTGTTTTTTAGTAGGGAACTATCTAAACTACTACTTCTTCCTCTTCCTCTACTACTACTACTACATTTATTTTGTCCCGTTAGGACGGCTGCAGCTAAGAAAGAAATATCTTGCCCCACACGTCCAAAATTCTTAGAACATGTTTCCCCTCGATTTTTTGTAGCAGCGGTGTTTTGAGTCGGTAGTTTTTAGAATTTCAGAATCAGAATCTAAGACATGAGAGAAGTTGACATTGCTGCTTGAAAAACATGTTCACCTCTTGAGCATTAGAGAACATTTTTACCATTATTTTCTTTATTACTATATATTTTTATGGAAACATAATCTGTTTCAGAAGTCATTGGGCCATATGACATGGAAGCTATTGAAAAAAATCTTAATTTCTGCATATTGATATTCATATAAAATAGTGGAAGAAGCAATAAAAACAATAACGATAGGTGTGTCTCATTTGTCCAGCTTACTAATACAATCTGCTGCTGGTTTGGAGTCACTGGGTCACATAACATAAAAGCTATCGAAAAAAAATGCAATTATTTTGTATTAATGTGTTTATGCTAAGTAATCTAGTGACAGTCCCTAAATCAGTTTCCAGTGATTCACCACCAGGCTCTGGGAGGTGAGCTAACCGTCCTCCTGCTGCTAACACTGGGTGAACCTCAGTGTAGTCTCGGCTGGACCTGAGTGAATATCCGCCGAATATCCAACCTGAAACTAACTTCACTGTTGTTTTGATGAGTCATCTGTTGCAGCCTTTGAATAGGACGACACGGATTTCAGTCACTCAACTTAAACGGTGACTTGTAGAAATTATACAAATAGCAGTGATGACAATATTAATGTGCTTTCACTGCGTGCAACTTAAATTCGCCATTCGCCCCCCGTGATATTAAAACTACAAAAATCATGTCTTTCTTTTTTGTTCTTGGGGTAGTGCTGAAAATCCAGCAGCAGAATGAAATGACACATCAGATAACCTTCCGCAACGATTGCAGGCTCTTTGGTGGAGCTCTGCTTTGAATGAAATTCCATCGTGACAAATGGATGGATCACTTGCGGAGTGACATGAAGACACGTTGAGAGCGGTGGCCGGTCATTATCTTTACCAATACCCAACTAGTGCCTTGTGCAACTTGATACATTTTCATATGTTGAATGACGGTGGACAGCGAGGGACAAATTTGAAACGCAATCAGTAGATCTGCTGTAGCTGTTAACTGTTCGGCATTTATGTTGAAGTTATATAGCAAAGTCGGCAAATTTCAGCAGCTTGCCAATGGCGTGTGACCTATTTATTTTACTCGCCAACACATATTTTTACTCGCATTTGGTGAGTGGCGGGAGCCAATTTTAAACCTTGCCTGTAGCATTGTATTTCCCTCACTTTTCCTCACTTTGCCACAGAGAATATTCTGGCCCTGCACTCCGTGAATGCCATAAAAGTCCTCTGCAGTATCTTTCCCAATACTGTGGGAAGCAAAAACTGACTTTTAACCCACTTGACACAACATTCTATCATTACAGCTTTACACTGAACCTGCACCCCAAAAATTGCAACAAGATAGGGAAACACATTAGCAGGAAAAAAAAAAAAAGGTCAAATGGGTATCATTTTACAGCAGCTTTTCCTTGGCTTGCGATTTTCTCTGATGGTAAAGGCAATCCCCAAAAGTTGCTGTTTTGCTTGTTCAGAACATATACTTTATTTGGGATAGGCTTTATCAGTTTGACATTAAGGAGTGGGGGCAATTCAACATATACAAGCATGTAGCGGACAGTGCTGTTCAAATAACTTGCAGGATTGAATGTTGAGTAGCTCCGGCACAGTGGTTGGAACATACCATTCCTTTGAAATAAGGCAAAAACTGATTTGCTTTTCTACTACCAGTCACACAGCATCAAGTTGTAGATAGATAGATAGATAGATAGATAGATAGATAGTTAGATAGATAGATAGATAGATAGATAGATAGATAGATAGATAGATAGATAGATAGATAGATAGACTTAATAGTCTGTCCCAACAGTGACAGAAATGTTCCTTTGACAAAGCTCAACAATCCATCCAATCGATTCTAAACTGTCTTTGAGCATACTGTATAATTAGATTAATAAAACATCATTATCTATGTCTCATCAAAGGGAAAAAATGAGGCTTGCAGACCATTGTGTATGAATCCTGATTCGTTAGTCCCATCTCAGAGAGTGCGTACCCAGGGAGATAAAAGTTTTGCGAGAGAAAGGCCTTCATTAGATTAATTAGTCTGGGATGTAAATGGTGGTGTTGTGTTGCAGTAATACTCATCTAGCCCTGTTATTTATTAGATTTTTAAGAGCAAAGGAGATTAGATAGCATGCGATTTCCAATTTTCTTGCCTTTCTTTAAATTTCTATTTCTTTTTGAACATCATCTCCTCTTTGTTAATCTTGTTGAAAGATTAGAGTTTTGTTCAGCTTTATCTGATATTGAGGTTTCTGCTAAATAACAAAAGCTTCAGATCTTATCAATTAACGGCTGTGCCTCACTGAACTCAAAGGCACACAATCGCACAAATCCATGTGCACATGTGCCTATATATAGAGCTCGTATTACACACACACACACGCGCACACACACACACACAATGTAGACAGAGAACTGCTGTACTTGATAATGTTCTTGTGATGAAAACAATATTGATTCTGGTTACAACAATGAGCTGATGCCAAAAATCCAAAATATCAGACGTCTTATCATCTTAGTCCACATTGCAACATACACCTACACCTACAACATGCCAAAGTGGTGCTGGTGTCTGGAATTGGAAGCCACGTTAAACCTGGAGGCTGCTATCTTCATGCACCTGATCCATTAGTCAACTATCAGCCATGGAACACATTTTACCAAATGATATATCTCACTAAATGATAGCGCAAATTGTTTTCAGGAATGTGCGACCCCAGCAGGTCAGCAGACTCATTTGTAGTCAATCTTCATGCACCCCTGCTGCTGTGTATGGCTGCAGGTCTGACAGAGGTTGCCCAACTAAACAGTAAATCAAATTATCTTCTTACTTTTGTCACGTAATGGAAGTGTCCCTCGGGTGACAACCTTGCACTTGTTGTTCCCTGCTGATATGTGCCAGATTTTATAAGGCGGGCCTGTGGCTCCAGCGTGCGTTGTATAGAGACTGTAATTACTGTTGCCTGGCAGAGATGCCCTCAATTACAAATAAACTTTGTTGCATACAAATGAGGGAAAGCCACTTTCTATTCTGGATTCTGAGATATGGACCCCGTGTTTTACTTTTGTTCTTGCAATTTATGTATTCATTTTTATTTTCCTTTATTTATTTATTTTTTTCAAATTTACCATTTTACAGACAACACATGAGATACTATATTTTGTCCAAAGCTCCAAAAACTAACCAGGCCCCCTGTGCCGAAAAGAATAACCTGGCCCCAGGTTTTAATTATACACTCTAATTCATTTAGCCATATGCACCATTTTAGCACAATATCGACAAACTAAAACTGCAAAGGCCGGCTACAAAGAAGAGCCTCAGGTTTAGTTAATAATGCAGTATTCGTATATTTTCCCTCTTACATCCATGAGGTTTTATAGCAGTTTTTTACATCTGGCCATAGTGAATTTTATTTATTATTTAAAGCATAAAAAATATATTTGCAAAATGCATCTATGGTACAGTATACATTTAAATGATAACTTAAAAGAGCTAGAAGTCCCGTCAATTCCCAGTTTTAGTCTATGGCTTCGTTTGAGAGTGGATGAATTTACCAAACCTTTTAAAATGTTTTATTTTTTATAAAATGACACACCTGGATGTTTCAGTCTTCTATATACATTTTTTTTTAACTTCTGTTCTTTCCTCAACCGCTTATTATTATATTATTCGAGGCCTTCAGTGAAAAAACACCTAGTTATTAAATCTTAACAGGACATTGAAGCAAAAGTGACTTTTATGGAGAAATACATTATCACTTCACGGTAAAAGATGTACCTTTTCATACCTTTACATCTAACTGTGGTCGACAAAGGTGATTCTGACACCACTTTGAAGAGTCACTGACTGTAATAAATTATTTGTGATGTCTTGAGTGTTTCTAACTGAGTGAGTCATGACTCTGAACAGAACCATTATATTTTTGCATCAGTTATAAGACAGGATGTTGTTTGTTGTTCTGCAAATATGACTAAAATTCAGATGTTTTTACGGATCTGTTTAGAGTGCATTGGTGCATATCTGAATAATGCATTTACACTTGGTTGAAACCCCTGGAAGGTAAAGATAATCAACAAATTGCATTTGAAAGATGTTCTATTTCTACCACATTCTCCCAGTGTTATACTGAATAGATCATTTCAGAGCAAACTCAATATCTCCATGACTACTGGAGGTGAGTAAGCCATTATACATGTTTGTGATTTGCATTAACTGTCCTTTTGAGGTATCATTTTAGTTACAATGGAGAGTTACATGATGCATATTCCTAATAAATTTGCACTAATTAAGTTAACACTGTCCAAGTAAACACAATCTGGGTCCCTCTTTTGGTTATAAGAGAATGTATTACAGCATATACCACCTTGGTGCTCTACAATAAGAACAAAACAAAACAATGACTGTAATTTATTATATATTTGCAATCTGATTCACAGCAAGGTATTGTATTTGCTAAAACTAGTTCATTAGCCTCTACAAACACACACCTACAACTGTATTATACAGGAAGCCTTGTGCAATTTCTCTGAGGCAAACAGTTTCCTTACCTTTCCTCTCAATATCAAAGTCCCAACAGATTTCACAAATAAACCCATTTCTTTATTATATGAATTTATTCCCTCATTATGATTGAACTTATTCAGGCAGAATAACCTTAACTGTAACTTTTTTTAATTAAGTTCCATCAAACAGTGTTTACATGTCTAATTTAGTCCACTTTCATCTTCTGAGGTTGCTGTGAGAAATGTTCCACAACATCACTACAAAAGAAAATCAAAGTAAACAGTGTGATCAGGTGCAGCTATATGTAGTGGAGTAACTGGACTCGTCTAAACAAAGGATAATGAAAATCATCAAAGATTAAAGGAGGGCTCTCTCAAAGTTTGTTTCCGAAGTGGACAAAGAATTTGGGGGGGGGGGGGGGGGGCCTCAACAATCTGTAGTGGAAAAGAACCATACTAATGGTCCGACCAATCTTGTGTTTTCACCATTGGTCACTGAACTGCCAAACCACGTAAACACCATATGGTCGCAGCTGCTGGTCTAATTCATTCTGCTTGCAATTCTCAAAGTTTTGTTGACATGATGGACCGTGTCACCAAAGCTAATTCAGCAAACTTTGACATCCAGTTAAACTGAAGTCAAAACTTAACTTTGTTCTCATCCTTCGCTAACCCTATGACAATCTGTAATTAAAACCTCATGCAGTCATTTTTTCATACCTCAATGCATCCAAAAAAAGTGTCTACTGAAAAAGACAATGTATCTGTGTGCTGAATCTTTGTCCCAGCATCCTCGGCTGCTGAGCAGGTGGAACCCAGGTTGGTGGGGGCCAGTAGGAACAACGCTGTTTTGGTGCTGTTGTGGGTGTAAAGATATTGCACAAAAAACAAAGTACAGCTGGAAAGCAAGAGTCTAATGCCAGAAATATGTGCACCAAATCCAAGTGATTGTTTAATCACTGGTTTAAAAAAGATCCTTCCCCCTGGGAGATAAATGGCCATTTTGTGCAGAGGGGGGGAGAAAATCCCTCATATTGCACCTTTAATTTAACACCAATATGTTTTTGTGTTCCGGTTTCAGCACAGGCAAGGATGGCTGTTGTTTTGATTCATTGGTCACTAACACGGTGGTCCTAATCATGCACCATGGAGTGTATAATTGACCCCCTCTTGCAATTAGCATTAATTAACACCTCTGTTGGTGGATAGCACAGCCAGCAGAATTGCACCATAACTGTCCTGCCGTTTCTGCGGTGCACTGCTGTCTCGGCTGCAGCCAAATAACTGCTGGGACTTAAATCAGTTCCTGAGCCAGCCGGTCCCCTCACAGCTGCTCATGGGATGAAGGAAGCTTGGCCCTGCTGGACTACAGAGCCAGTCTCATGAGCAGATGCATGGGGCTGTGTTTGGATTATCTTTGTTTGACACTACTCTGTTGGAAGTGATTACAGCTGGTTACTTTACAGCAACATCATGAGGTTTTTTTTTTCCCAATTTTCTTTTCAGGGATAACACCCTGAGAATATGAAGCGTTGTACAGTGTCGGGATTATATTATGCTATTTAATTTGAGTCCAAATGCTATGTACACTCATAAATGCCCAAACTCTATAAACGGCTTTGGTTTAATGTGACTACACACTGCCTGATGGTATGGACACACTGTAAATGGTAGCACAAACCATATAATGGCCAGCAACACACTCAAATCCTTAAAGCAGCTATAAGCAGTGTCCTTAAAATAACAAAGGATCAAATGAGTATGTATAATGTTAAAGGACCCACTCATAGCGGCTAATCCTAAGAATATTATCACACAACTCTACAGTTCTCCTTCAGCTCAGAAGACCCTTTTTAAACTTGGTGGTGAACACCGAAACAGAGGTAAAAGCAGAACGAATACTGGACTCATAATCAACAGATGGCCAGACACCCGCTACTCCCAATGAAGCAAACGTTGCTCTGTATCCAAGCAGGGACCAGGATCATAATTTTGGATGGGGCAGAGTAATTGTAATTGTAAATGTTTCCACATGATAGTCTCACTAACATGTGAACGACTGACATCAGACTGCTGAAGGTGACTGTCTGGTTGATTACAACATTTTTTTTCAACCTTTTGATAAAATATTTAATGCAGAGGTTGCTTATCAATTACCCATGCGTTTTTGTATTAATTACAAGTAAGACAACAAGACAGTTTATTGCTTAAACTTCATATCTTTCATGTTTAACAGGTCAGGATTATTTAAAAATTGCAAAGGATTCGCCCAGACTTAGTATGTACCAGCTGTCTAAAATAAAACGTGTATTTGAACGTTTAAAAAGGGAAATATCTTTTTAGGTGTTAATTTTAATTTCAAAAATGTTATAAAACGGTCACCTGTAGGCATATGTCATAGGCGTGCTTCAACAGTGTTTATGTAATTACTGCCTTATGGGGAGAAAATGTTCCACAGCAGGTATGAATGCACTGAAATGGACAACCATTGTGCAAATTACGCATTTTGATGCACTATTTAGTAAAACTTCAGAAGGAAAATAAAGCATTTAATAGATGTATGGTTGTTGGGATTGGCTTTGAATGTCTAGCTTTTGAGATGCTGATGGTCAGGGTGAAAGCTTTGCTGGGAGTTAGTTGAAATAGCAGTAGTTTCTACAGTGTGTAGAAGGAAAACAAGTTTAATCAGTGTGCTTACCTATTTAATGGGCTAAATTAGGAATTGGCACCCACAAATATGAAACATGTTCAATTATGTTTTATTAAGCTACATTTTTGGACCACCTTTATCAGCCTCGACCAATATTCTTCTATTAAAATTTATTTATTTCCGTTGGTCATCAAACGAACCTGAGATAAGGACTTCTTGGTATATATACTATAAGTGGATTCTAAACTGTCTAAACTCATGCTGTCTTGCAGGGTTTTTAAGGGAACAGTACTGTGGTGCATGATGGGTGCATGTAGTTTAATACAATCAGTTTTAAATATCTATTTTAACACCTTGATTATAAGTTAACTCTACCTGAAGGGAGGAACAAAAGTAGCAATGAAGTAAAGATGCTTTACCGTTACAGCATGATACGCCGCTTTACTGTAGGGGAGACACAAAAATGTAACTAGTCTGTGCATAATAAGGAGTAATGATTAGTTATTGATTATGTGGCATTTACCCACTGATTCAGAGGTAATAGGAAAATATTGATGAAGGTGGGAGTCAGCATGTGTCTCATTAACACTGGTCCTTTACCATGTGGCAGTCTTTTCTTAACAAACTTGTGATTTCGGTCTTCAGATTTACTCAGCGTAGAATGTAATTTACATCTTGTATAAGCACGTTATTGTAACATCTGAATCTGACACTCTACTAGACAAAACAAATATCCATGAAGCTACTCCAGTCAGTCCAAAATGACTTCGGCCCAACTGTGATTGGAGAAGCTGTTTGTGAAAAGCTCTTTGCCAAAGAACTATTTCAAACTGCCTTTTGCTTCTTGTTTACCCTACGTATGTGACAGACGGGTGAAGTTTACTATGACGGGCAACAGTTCCACAGTGAGAAGACACGTCACTGCAAAGCATATTGAAAAGGTCTCTTCTGCATAGCAACCAATGTAACACTGTCTGAATGTATACATTTATACAAGACCAACAGAACAATAACAACTTTCAAAGGTAAATATATATATATCTATCTATCTATCTATATATATATATATATATAGATAGATAGATAGATAGATAGATATTTATATATATAGATAGATAGATACACAATGGAGACAATACTCAAGGTTGAGGAACACAACAAAGGATCATGATGGTTCTGTTGTTGGAGACTACATTTGTGAGCCATGCGAGCAGCATTACTCACACGTTGTTCTGTCCACTTCTCTGGTCCAGACTGACGTATTTCCTAAGCTATCGGAGGTATACTTGTGTAAATGTGTACAGAAATTCATATCACAATGTTCCTCTGCTTTTTTTTTTAAGCACCACCATCAGGTAGTTTTATTTGTTTGGTTTTGTTTTGTGTTTTTTTAATATCTCAACAACTAGTGGATGGACTTTTATGTAATATGAAATAGATATCTACGGCACCCAAATAATTAGACCTAATGACCTCTAACGAAGCTCATCATCTGACTGCGATGTGAAATAACTGAACCTTTCAGCTCTCTGCAAGCAATACGGTTAAAAGTGAAGTGGGCAGAAAAAAGTATACAAGAGTAATGACACTCTCAAAAAGAAATATTAAAAATCTCAAACAGCGCAGCATAATCTCCTTTGTTTAAATAACAGCTTGGTTTTAAAAGTCTGTGAGTCTGTGCTCAGTGCAACAATTTCACAGAAAAAAGTTAAGTCATATGTTTGGTTTTTGATCAAGTCGTTAACATCATATCCATCATTGCCATAATTAACATATAATAATTTAACATATTATGTTAAATACGCTGGGGGGCTGAGCAGAGTGATGGTGAGCAGGGATACATTATGGAGAAAGGTGTGGGGCTGTTGGATGTGCGGACAAGGGATGGCAGACTGGTTTGTAATTAAGCATTGAGAATCAAGGATTCTTACAGAGCCGCTGTAGTCTGTAGATGTGGTTAAAAAAGGTTATATTTAAAACAAAAGCTCATCAGCTTGTTTTGCTATTGACACACACAAATCTGTCCACATATGGAACGCGGTCAGTATGGCCTCGGGGTTAAGCTTGATTTACAGTGGGGCGCTTGACACTTCTGATGAGTGTCGTTCAACAGAAATGACATATTTCTGAACAGAAAGTATTGTCGTAGACGCCGTCATATTTCATCACACAATGTGATTGGGTAGAGCTCTGTCATGAATCAGTTGTTCATAGCTGCTGCTTAAAAGTTCTGTTAACACGTTTTTTTTTAAACATCTATAAACCACAAATCAAGACAAATCTCTCTGTGAGAAATGTGAGATCTTCAATTTTTAAAATGTATACCAAATTCCAGAGACTATTTTTGCAGGCTTTATGCATTTATTGATGTTCCCTGGCTTGTAATCCCATTGGTTTAAACCTAATATTCTTTCCCCCCCAAATGTATTATTCATCTGTTGAGATGTTTTGATGTGGGAAATGAAAGAGTTGGCAGGCTTCTCTGTCCAAAGCCTCAGGTAAAAACGATGACTGGAACTAACCTCCAGCTGAGCTCCGTTATAGACGATCAATACCATTAAATCCAAATCAGAATCCAAGTATCCAAATCTAAGTGTTATAAACATGTGTATGGGGAATACACACATTCTCTCTCTCTCTTTCTTTTGGTCTTTCTTCGTTGCACATATGAGCCCTCACACATCCCTCCTCAAACTGTTTTCTTTAAGTAATCTATTTGTAACGTTGCAGCCTTTGCGCGACTTGATGTACAGCTGCTTATGGTTTCAAGTAGCACATCAACTCCAGGTTGTGAGCTCTTGTAGAGATGCCGTCTCTCCTGCCATCACCTTTGATCGTGATATGCATATTTCATGACCAATGTAATGTCAATGAGTCCTAGACTAATCCACCTCGGAGCCAGGGGGAGCTCACCCAATGATAAGGGTGAGTGAACTCAAACAGACTGAGATAAATATTGCATTTTACGAGGAGGAGAGAAAGACGCGACAGGGCCGAGGGACACGGAGTAAACGCGAGGTGAGATATTGGCGAGGGTAGGCAGAAAGAGAAGTATTTGAAGAAGGAGAGAATGAGGCAGACACTCACAGATAGCGAGGGAAAAAGGGGAATACGGCTAAGGTTATATCAGGCCAAGTGTTGCTGTCATGAGACACTGAAGGCTGGGCTGAATTTCTGTCAAGTCTACACTTTCCTTGCTATATACACCCTGACAGTATACAGCACTCAGGTCAACAGCAGCCTGGTTTCATCACTGACTCATCTCAGATCCATGCATCATTAAAATCTAATAATTTCCTCAAACCACCTTGAATTCGTGAAACAGACTGAAACCTCAACATTTTGATTTGAATCTTTTATAACAGCTGCATGTTTTAATCATTACAAATGTGTTCTCACCCCAAGATCATTTATTTTCCAATATGTGCATTGGGAGATAGATCTAAGGACACCCCGGTGAGCTGGCAAATGGCTGATACCTACCACGCAACTGAACAGCGGGAGAGAACAGGAACCGAACCAGCACCCAGATATAAAACTCATTCATGGGGAGACAGAACATATGAGGCTTACTCATTTGCCAGACGTATAGGTCTGGCAAATTACCCCCCTTTTCTTTCTCACACTTTCCAGCCCTTCTCTAATAGCTGGAGTGCTGAAAGAAAGACAGAAAGAAAGAAAGAAAGAAAGAAAGAAAGAAAGAAAGAAAGAAAGAAAGAGCAGTTCAGTTACACATTCCCATGGAAATGCGTTTGATTCGTGGAAGCTTTTGATGCAGATGATTTTTGCCTCAAAGCGTCTTGTCCCAGCCCTCCTCAGCGCAGGCTCTTTAGAAGTGATGTGACACCGGATAAATGATTACGGGGGTCCTCCATCCCACTCCCTCCGGCAATGAAGGGAAGAGGTTACGCGTTAATACAGGAAGAGAAGTTGTATTTTATGTCCAATGATTAGCCTTCTTAGACCTAATTATGTCCCTGGGGACAACAGCCCTCCTCTCCTCCTCTCCGCTCAAAACCTTTTTCCTGTCTTTCCTCTCATTTTTCCTCCCCTGCTCCCTGCCTGCTCCCCTCCTCCTCTTTCAAGGCCCTTGCTCTCTCTCTTGCAGGTAATAGATGCTCTAGATCAACCTTTCTTACAACATGAGCCTTCGCAAACCCTGCACAAGGAAAAGTCAGCCCGAACTGTCGACAGTTAATGTGCTGGTGAAACAAAGGTAAGGGTAGGCAGACAAGTAGCATTAAAAAAAACAAAAACTAAATGAACCATGCTGAGTTTTGGGTGCAACTGAGTTGAAGAGTTGAAAAAAGGGAGTGAGAGAAAATAATTTCCACTACATTCAAACCCTCCTCCCTTGATTGTGCATCAATCCCTGGCTATCTCTCAGCTGCAGATGGAAGTGAAGGGAAACCTGATTCCACCTCAGTCTGAAATCTGAATGAAACACGCTCTCGGCTCTACAGTTCAAGGCTGCCATAAAGGCATTCAGCCCCTCTAAACCTATGGAGGTGAGGCTCCCTCTCAACAGATGCCAATTTGGCATGCTTCTATGAGTAATAGGAGTGTGATGGCATCATCGAGGATAAACATGATACATTTGGGCTGATAAACTGTCTTCCTCTCCAACACCTTCCCCACTTTGTTCCTGAAAGTGGAAGTCAGGTTGAAGGAGATTAAAAGAAGCAGCTTGGATACCATAAACAAAATATTAGTGTGAACTTCAGCATTTTGTGTGGATATTAGTGACTTACACAGTAAATATGAGGGGGGAAAAGGGGTCACCGCAGAAATAATGTGAAAGAAATCATCAAACGGAACAGTTAACACGCAGCTACAGTAACGTGCAGCTCCTGATGGCTGCTTCTGTAGCCTGAAAACCCTTCATCTTCTAAAAGTCACATTCACATCTCTTCTGCATCAGCGATTATGTTTTGGGCAAAAAGCCAGCCAGAACATTCAGTGCCAGTGCAGGAATTAGTGTGACCATCGTAGGTGAATACAGCAGGTATGGCTTTTTGCTTCAGGCTGTCAGCATTCTGCACCAGCAGCCTCTGTTTTACTGTTGTTGGACTTTTATTTTGTCATACTAGTCAAGGTTACTGTTTTCATCTTAATCTTGGTTATGGTTTCAGTATTCATTAATTATATAACTGTCAAGTAATTAAAAAAATAATCTAATTAATTACATACTTTGTGACTAATTCATCGGAATGAATCACACATCAGTTTTTTTTTAATATGAGTGAGAAGTATTTAAAATGATTTCACTTCCACCACAGAGTAGAGTCTCTGAAGGCCTGTTGGTGTATATCTGGATGAGACTGCTGGCTCACCGTAACATCAGAGGCTGTGTTATGTCTGACCTCCTGACTCGCTGCTAAGTGCTTTGTATTGAGGCCGATAGTTGTGTTATTTCTTGTACAATTAATAAACCAGAATAACTATATACTTTTGTCAATCCAAGTTATAATCCAAATATACCCTAAATAGGTTGGTTTGTGTCCGTGTGGATTCCTGGTCTCTTCAGTAACTCATTCCACAAACTAAGTTGAATTTTTATTCAGTAATTCAGTTCAGAATCAAGCAAATCTGTGTTTCAGTATTAAAACGTTAACCATTACATTTGCCAGCCATCTTGGCAACACGCTCATGCAGTTATTTAGGGCTCCAAAGATCAGGCCTGTATCTAAATGAATGGGGAGAGAGTCACAACTTCACCTTTGTTGACCTCTCCCTAAATTAAGGTAAAAACACCTTTTCCCCACAGGTTAGATGCATGCACACAATTCCTGTGCATTAGTGTGTTATCCTCCTCTTCCATGCTTAATGTAGGTCCGTAAATCCTAAATCCTCTACGCTCGCATCAGCGCAACAACATGATTGGCTGATATCTTTCCCAGTTATGGCTGTGATGAAGCAAACAATTGGCTGTTCTGCAGAAGGGAGAGGGATATGTTTAAAGATGTGTTCTATCCAAAAAGCTTCAAGTTGTTTATCTCATCTCTTATGATGTCTCTGGTTCAGTGTGGATATTGCATAAATAACCTAATTATAAACAAACCCAGTTAATGTGAATACTGACCTGATGAGCCCAATGAGCAGTCGCTGAAACGAGAATCCTGTATCGATGATTTTTATGTATGCATGTAACATCTGAGTAGAATGTGTCCATATCTGTACTTGTGATTGGCGAAAAAAAATCTTCATTTGGTGGCGCACTGAAGTTTATTTATTTAAGTTTATACAAAAAAACACCAGTATATAGTTCTCTTACTATTGTGATCAAAATTATTATCTGACACTCAATTCTGAGGCTGTTCTGTAACTAGCTTTCAAGCAAATAACACATTTAGCACCTTCCTATTGACCTATACAATTTCAGGCCTAAATGAACTTAGTCATAGCCACTTCGTCCTGAACAATCCAGGTATGAGTACTGATACAGATGATGTAGTTGGTTTAACAGATACAAATGCAGAAGATGATCTTGAACATGCTCATCCCCACTGCTTTACTTTCTTTTACTGCACACGGGGCATCACTTCACAACTGCCCCCCACTGCTACATCTCTTCACCTCACCAGAAAGAATAAAACATGAAGAATATCAACCACCATTGATACACACTGACTAAGTTTCTGAGTGCTCAGTTAACTGTGTCTCATCATATCAGTTGAAGAAAATGTACATACAAGTAAGCTGATGGAACTTTTTGGATGTTTGTTTAAACATTAAGAAGCCAAACACAGAAACACGCTCATGATTTCTGTTTCAGCAGAAGCAGGTATCAACTCCCCTTTCATGACTTTACATTCATTCTGTTCAAATCTGTGCCTCAGTGGGCAAAACATCTTACCTTGTGCTTTTTGAAAGAAAGTCTCATCTTTAACGGGCTGAATAGAAAAGAGAACGAGAGACGTGGAACGGCTCTCTGACACCAATAACGTGACATGAAGCTGTGATAATTGCAGTTTGATTGCTTTTCAGGGGAAATCTGTTGAATCCTGTGATTTGTCCAAAACGGAGTGGGAGAAAAAAGGAAAAACTCCAGCAAACGCTGATTTCTGAATGAATTGAAAACATTCATCAGTGTGATCATTGCACAAGGGTAAGTGACACATAAGAAAGCACAAAGAGTTTAGCTTCAAAATTTAAATTTTAATTGTGTTCTTCTAGGTCTAAATGCCACACTCTAAATGCAGCTCTGGGAGTGTGTGGACGGTGGAAGTACTAACTGATTACTTAGATGAATGCAGAATGTGCCATGAATTGGTGCGCCAGGCGGCAGAGCAGAACTGAAGTGAGCATCCACTGATTGGCTTAGTGTGCAAAGTGCTTCAGTCTCTGCAGCATGCCGCTCTCCGTGCACACTACTTTTAGGGACAGAATCAGATTTCTCGTTGTGGAGAATGCATCCGTGTGCATTTGTGTATTTCAAAGGTATAATTTGACTGCATGTCAAGCACTTTTATTAGAATCACCAAAGAGTGAACAGTACTTCTGATGAATTTGCATCTGCAGTGGTCACTACCACTGATAATAAAAGATGAAATAATCTCACTTTCTTCTCTCTCAACAATCATGTCGTGATTTAGCGACTGCAAGAAGAGAAACAGCAGGGTGGTGAGCAGGGCTGAGGAGTATGTGACTTTTTATGGTATGCTATGCAAGATATGGTAGATATAACAAATCGGTGCTGTCAGAAAGCGTACAGAAACAAAACAGCTGATGCATTTCCTGTATCTGTGTCAGATGGGTTTTTCCACTCCTTAAGAGACTAGTGACAGGTTCTAAGTAGGCCTGTCAATAAATTAAAATATTTAATTGTGAATAATCGCATGCTTGTCCATCACAAATTAATTTGCACATTTTTATCTGTTCTAAATGTATCTTAATGGGATATTATTCAAGTTTTTTATACACTTATCAACATGGGGACGGACAAACATTCTTGTTTTATGCAAATGTATGTCTGTTATTATTGCAACAATCCAAAACAATGATGAATACTGTCCAGAATATTCTCCTGAATCTCCTCAGAGGTGCTGCCTGCTCAAACAATATGCTGAAAGATTAACATTGAAAAGTCAAGCCCAACAAGCAACAACAGATGGGCATATTGACCCAAAGGTTAACTAAACAATGTTAATCGGCCTGCAAGTTGGAGCCACCCAATGAGCTATCTCTTGTTTTCAAGACGCCTCCATGCAGACGGTCCAGCGTGGTCTGCCTTTGCCATTTCTGAAGGAGGTTTGCTTCTGCTTGCCATTAACGTTGTTCCTGCTACATTGCTTCCAATACCATTCCCCAAACTATGCGGCAGGCTGAGGGTCATAACGTGGTGAGCCTGTAAATAAATGAAAGAGGAAGAGGAGTCAGCTCGTTATTATCACGTTCATTTTGACAGCCGTGGTTCAGAGTCTATTCATTTCATGTCATGTCATGGCTTTTTTTGAGGAGTATACCTTTTCCATCATGACTCACCTTTGTTATAGAGGCGAATTCCTGCCACTTCCGATGTGCCCCATGGGACTGTTATAATGTGAGGAGCAGCAAAGCGTGGTGGAAGACAAAACATCACACTAGCAAGGGTTGTGCAGGAAAAATAGAAAGACTTTTATTTTGGTCTCAAAAAAAACAAAGAAACAAACATTTCTTACTGAGCTTCAGACCGCTCAGGTCGCTCTCTTCTCATAAAAAAAACCCAAAAGACTCTCGCCGTCCCCTATTCCACCCACATATATAGTGGGAGAGTCCGCCTTTCCAATTCAATTGGCCTATCAGGGCAGATCTCTATAATGGAGAGTTGAAAAGGTTTACAATGCATAGGCATGGTTTTCTTTCACTTGCTCACACTCTAACAAGTTGTAAATGCATTCATCCTTAGCCTAAGATACCTACTGCACATTCACAACACAAAATGATTTGTACTTTATTCAGTATTTAACTTAATTACCCGTCATGACATCACACATCCATGATCCAATCGCCACTGAGAACACGCCTTCTCAGACTCCACATAAAAAGGCTACTGATGAGGCGCGCTTCCTCTTTCCCCACCAGCACAAGATGGCCGCCACAAAGGACTCCAACTCCGACAGGTTATTACTTGGATTACCACAAGTCTTACATGTACATTTTGTGTAAACATCTTAAAGTACAACTCTTTGTATTTAACAAACATTAGTGGAAACATAATTTAAATAAAGAAAATGGAAAACTGTGTCTGAGTGTCTTTCCACCTTTCTAAAAAACTGGTTAGCAACTAGTGAGAAAGCTGGTGCTTCATCACAGGGACTTTATTTCAATCAGGAGAAACTAGTGACTAATGTCACTTAAAATGTTTATTACAGCAGATGATATGTGATACTTTGGCGCTCACACTCTCAAACACTCCACGGGGAGATTTCAGGATCCTGGAAGCCATCTGCCCTGAGCAGCAGCGAGAAAGTCCCCCCATGGAGTCCAGTCACTGGTGGTGGTGGTGGCTGATGACTCTTCTGAGACCAGAGCGCTGATGAGACGATGATAGGGAGGTGGAGGGAGTGCAAAACTACAGCATGAATGAACTAAAGGCAGGGAGACAAGCGTATTTAAAAAGAAACACAGCAGCACGATGATGGTTAACAGTGAAGGTGAGACACTGTGCCCAGCTGACGTGAACAACTTTAATTAATTAATTTCCACTCCAGTGGAAGTACTCACATAGATCAGAGTGAAACCTATCACCTATCCCTCCTGCTGCCGGGACCGAACTCGGATCTGGTGGAGTTTCAGGGTAATTTAGCGAGACAGTAGTCCTCATGACTGAACTTTCACCAGCACTTAATTTCAGAAAACATGTATGGTGGTTGAATTGACTTGTCAGGGGGAGGTCAAGGTGGTTTGATGTGTCATACACTGCACTTTCCTTCTCAGAGACCGGGTTGGACCAAGAGTCAGGATTTTTTTTATTTACATTTTTTATTTTTTTAAGTTATATTACATGAGCAAGTTAATGTGATACATTTAGTGAGTAGTGCACTTATGTCACCAACGTAACATCGTTCCAATTTTTTTTGTTGCCTAAACCTAACCAAACCGCATTATATATCTATATATATATATATGTATATATCTATATATATATATATATATATATATATATATATAGAGAGAGAGAGAGAGAGACAGATACATATACATTAAATGAATAATTATTGTTATTAGATTTGTTTGTTTTCAGAAAATAAAATCTGAAAAGTGAAATAGACAAACTCTCCCAGATGGTTGCTTCTACAAAAACAAGATGAAAAGCAATTATTATAAATAATAATAATTAATCTCCCCTCCCATCTCATATATTTTATTAAAATCAAGATGTCTCTTTGCAATAAAAAAGAAGGAAAAATGATCATTTATAGCAACTGAAATGTGATCAAACGCATGGATATAGAGAATGCAAAAGGAGGAACACAAACAGACACATTAACCCTGAATAATCCTTGCAAGATCAATATGTCACAGCTTTGGCCTTGGCTTTAATGATTAGATTGTGCAAGTATATTAGCCTGATGCATTATAAATCCAATAGCTTTGTCCACCAGTCTGTGTTCACCTCAACGGAAATGATAGTGACATAATAGAGATCAAGCTGAGGGATTAGTCTTAATTTTCCACAAGCATTATTAAAATAAAAACAGCACTTCTTCATATTCCTCTGTAAGCGCAGACTGGATGTCTTTATGCTTCCTCTCTCTTTCTGTCCTGCTCTGCTGTCTCTAATTAAATGGGGTGAAACAGCCTTGTGTTTCACTTTTATGTGTTTCAATTTTGTCAGCAAGTTTCCCCACAATGCAGCCATCTGAATTTCAAATGATAAATGAAAATCCTGCTCTTAGTGAAGTAATTCCATTAGAGGTCCACATTAAGGAAATAAAGACAAAAACCTACAGTACGTAATTGAATTTTCTGCGTTTGCTTTCTCATAGGGACCACAGTGGATGAGACCATCTATTGAATTTACTAATATTTAAGTGCCTTGTCTTCCCTGAAAACCACATTACTCTGTGCACAAATAAAACATTTGCATTGAGCTGTTCCTTTGTATTTCCCCTTTACTTCACTAAGCCTGCATGCATTAGATATTTGGATATTCATTTCCACAACAACCATCGTGCCCTTTTCTATCGGGTTTGATGAAGTCAAGTTTTAGGGAGTTTCAGACTAACAAACAACCTCTCCATCACTCACAAGATTGATGAAGCCCACGTCGCATGCTGCTTCCTGTGCTGCCCACGGGATTTCTGTCAGATCGAAAGCTGTTGTTCACCATGTCTCTCTCCTTGTCTATCCGTCTTAGTTGTTTATTCTTCGATTTCTGAGTCCTTCATGGTCCCAATGGTTTTGTACCTTAGCCAGTTTTAGGCTTTTAACACTTGTAAGTTTGTAATCAAACCAATCTTCTGTCACTGGGTAGTCTGTTGTTGTACGGTTAGCTTTCCTCAACCTAGCCTAGCTTACTGGTTTTTGCCTTTCACCGCAATTAACACAGCCTTGTCAAATGTTACAATGGCTTGTGCTAACTGTTCTCTAGTTTCTGATATGGTGTTTCTGATAAAGAGACATGTCCGTGAGTAAGTGCAACTTCTCTGGGGTTAGCCCCGGGCCTCATAGCAGGTCTGCTAGCTTTAGCACTAGCTCAGTCCCGTCGGCAGCTGCTGAGGAGTTTGTCCCTGGTTGGCTTGGTGCTGCTGATGACATACAAAACTGCACACGGCCTTGCCCCATCGTACCTGTCAGATGTCATCATACCATATAGTCCACCTCGTGCATTGCGTTTTCAGACTTCAGGGCTTAGGATCCACATTGTCCTGCTGACAAGAAACAATCTGTTTATTCTGATCAACAGCACATTTCTCTAATTTTTGTTTTAGTTTTCTGTTCCCACAAGCTGCAAGCTGTGTCGCTCTGTAACTGTCCACTCTTTATAGCTTCCTCCCCCCCTCCTCCTCCTCCTCCTCCTCCTCCCTGTCATTCAGGCTCCCTTCTGATGGACCACGGGCCCTTGCAGACATATACCTCCCCTGGTTCTGGATCATACCATGGGCTCCACTGGATCATTGCTCTACTCCTTATATCTGTACTTCTGTAAAATGTGATGCCTCCTCACTTTGTTTTCTGTTTTACTGCTAATTATTTTGTGTGGCCTGCCCTCTTCCAGGTCACCACGGTGCAGAGATCTTGGGGCTCAGCCTCGGCCTGCTCAGTCGTCTCCTGGATCCACACACCTTACATAACTTGTATCAGACTTTCTGTCAATGCAACTTGTAAACTGTGATTTTGTTCTGTTCTGTACATGCCACATCTATTGCATGTCTGTCTGTCCTGGGAGAGGGATCATCCTCTGTGCCTCTTCCTGAGGTTTCTTCCAGCTTTTTTTTTTTTTCACCTGTTAAAAGGTTTTTTCTTCAAATCTTTTCAGTATGGCAAGTGTTTTTCCCCACTTAAATGGAGGGTCTAAGGACAGAGGAAGTCCTTCACCGTACAGATTATAAAGCCCACTGATGCAATGTGATTGTGATTTCGGGCTATATAAATCAAGTTGATCTGATTTGATTTGATCACATGTTTGAATCATGTGTAAGACATGACAGAAGCCACTGCCAGAGGTTATTTTCCTGCTCCCTGCATGTGTTTGGCTGCAGTGGTGGCAGCCTTAACAGGGATATGGATCCCGGCCTGGGGAGATGTCTCTGCCCTGCTGTTGGATCATTATTTCGATGGACAAAGCCTCAGTTATAAATAGGTTCATGGAGTTCTTGGGCGGGACACTCTTTGTTTTCAGACCGTCCCCATTTGTCTTATTGATCTAAATATGTGTGGCCACAGAGCTGCTTTTAGAAAGAACGGCTGGAAAGATGGTTTGCTGCCGTGTTGTTTCCAGTGAGGTGTTCTGTGTTAAATTAAATACGTGTGTTATTTTACTAATAAAGAGTTTGTTCTGAAAGCTACACAAATCGAATCTATGTACTATTGATGATGACTATGTGTTATGTGAAAGACGCTGCTCATATGACAAATCCATAAAGCATAAAGACCCAATCTTGGATGTCCTCCCACCTCTCTGACGTGTTTGAGCTTCTTTAAGCATCTTGTTTTTCCTTGGTTTTTATTTTTACTCCTGTCACTGAGTGCTTACTGATCCTTTTTCCAGTCACAGCTGTTACAGGCAAAATAGCGGGTTAATTATCGACTCTAAATTGCTCGTAGGTGTGAATTTGGGCTTGGATGTTTGTCTCTAATACTCCTTTCACACTGGACAAAAACTCAGAAACACCCACCTGCCTTGTGACTTCCATTTTTTTTTTGCTGACTTTGGCATGATAAGTTTTCTATCTTTGTCTGTTCATCACAGTCCAGTCTGCACTGAGATGGATGGATAGACAGGCTGAAGTAAAAGACACAAAATGTATTCACTATGTGCTATATTGTCCATGAATTAGGATGTCTCACTCCTAAGCACACTTGACCGCTGGCAATGTAAAAGAAGTCAAACTCCAATTTTTAATGGGTTTACCCAAGTTTAAAAATCTACATACACTCATCACTTGTGGTGTAGAAATGGTATCTCATGGTATTTGTTAACTCTATGTTGAACGGGCGACCTTTCCAAGGTGTATCAGGCCTTTCATCCACTGTTGACCAGGACTGGCCCAGCCCCCCTGCGACTATGCAAAGGATAAGCAGTTAATGGATTCATGATAGATGGTTGTATTAGACTGAGTTCTTATATAAGTTATAGCTATATTATAAACATCATCATATAAGATCATTCTCATCTGTAATATGACTGAATTGCTATTCTATTTCATATTCTGTGAAATACTTGCCTTTTGGAACAATAGCTTATAAGAAAAATCAACACAAGTAAAGAAGCCACAAAGGTTAAATTACCATCTGTTGAGTTTCTTGGGTAAACATAACTAATGCCAGGTCCCAATACCCTCCATTGCCTTTACTACTTAGCCCAACCCTCTCGCTGTGGGTGTTCACATCCAGGCATGGGGTTTCCTGAGTCTTGTTGGGTTAGAGGGGTGAGATGAAGTGTTTAAGCTACATGGCCCTTCAAACTGAGATTTACCAGATGCACATATTATGGACAGATCTGCTATTTTAATGACTTGTGGTTCGCTGCTGGGCTCACTGGCAGAGCCCAATTGGGTCAATTCATTGTGAGAAATAAACAAAATCTGCAGGGAGATGGTGTCTTTCAATTGACAGCCCTGATTTAAATTAGTGCAGTTTTACATACTTGCAGCTTTTAAAATCAATAATACATTGAGAAAAAGAGAAAAATTTACTTTACCAATTTACCAAGAGTGGGTTAATTTCTGCTGCGCTGCATGGTCTCAGTGAGGGCTGAAATCACAGATGTGCTCTACAGGGCTCCACATTGTTACACCAGCGTCAGCAACTTTCCCTACCACCTAGCATATGTGGAAACTCAGCCTGGAATGCATCCATGAGGAGGAGAGCAAAGGAAGCTTTGCTGACCCCAGACAAAATCAAATGGAGGGAGGTGAGGGATGAAGAGGGGGATGGAGAATGGAGTGTGTGTGCGTGTGTGTGTGAGTGTGTGTGTGTGTGTGTGTGGAGGCTTCCATTTTGAGAGGATTAAAATGTGGCTGTAAAACTTTAATGATTCCCTGTCTATTGACAAAACGACCACGTTACCATCCACTTCTTAGCCCATTCCACATATCACATACTCACAGAGTGCATGTCGTGCAGGAGCACAGTTTAAGAGCAAACTGCATAAGCCTATTATACTTAATATTCATAAATCTGTGTGTTTTTTTGTTTACATGAACTGTAAAGTTGATAAGTGAGTGATATAAAGCATGAATGAATGGTGGGCATTGCTCTCCTAGTGGAAGTACATTAATATATTGTGTTTATCTTTCAAGGCTGTTCCATGTATACGGTTAGACACCTATAACCTTGAACCGCGAACTGCATACTGTCTATGAGGAAATAAAACATTATGCTTTCTTTGAAACCCGAAACGATTTTATATAATAAACACTTAACCTGCTAGCTCGATGCTAACACATAATTGGAATGATATTTACAAACAATGTGTTTTATTTGACATATTTCACAGAAAACGACACAGGTGCTGATATTTACAGGCATAAACAGTATTTAATATGCTTTGAAAACTAAATTATGATTGCTGACTACACATTATTGACTCAATCTGCTGCTGTAGCACTGTAACACTGCATTGTTACTGGAAATATGACTCATGATATATTGTCTCTAGAAGTGAATGATTCAAATTTTTACTTTTTTGATTATTACAGAGGGATTCAAGTGCCAAATAATTGTGCTGTTTGGTATCAAATGCCACGTATCTGGACCGGTATCGGTTAAAAAAGTGAATGGTACCAAACGTTGTAGTTTTGACCTTTTTGCTGTGTTTTTCTGTGTTCTTGGAGTTCTCTGTCTGTTTGGTGTATCAGAGCTGCTGTGAGCGGCTGGGCGGGGCTACCTCTCACCTGTCATGGCTGATGTCTGTTCTCACCTGCAGCGCGTTGACAATCAGCATCTGCTGAAAAGCCCTGTTCACCTCGTGCTTGCTGCAAGAAGATTTCACCAGTTCCAGTTGGTCGCAGCTTTAGAGAAACTCTAGTAGAGAATGATTTTGTGTAACTTGTTGTTTTACCTTGTATTAGTCCTGCCTGCTCTGCTCATCTCCAGAGATCAAGATTCACCTCGATCAAACAACTCCAGCAGCACCTCGGACACCTCCTCACACTCCACCTGGTACCCCGCGGGCCTGAGTTGCCTCCCCAAGACCTCAGGCGGTCTCCAGCTGAACCGGAGTTCAGCTCTTTACTGCAAGAGCACCATTTTGTTCAATAAATACCTTTCTTTTTTTCTACTCAGGTCTCTGCTTCTGGGTCCAAACTACACACCTTCTAAGCATAACAACCAACCCTACATTCACCTCTCGTTCATGTCCAATAGTTATGCAAGTAGTCTCTGACACAACTACATGCAAATGAAATATTTTAAAAAGCATTTGATTCTCTTAAAAGTGCATTGTCTGAAAGCAGATATCTGAACTGTGAGTCTAGCTCTTGGAAAGTCGACTTAATGGAGACACTTACTTTTGACAGAATGTTTTTTCTTTGTGTCTGCTCCAGTCAAAGGCTATTTGTTAAAAAAAAAAAAAAAGGATGTGTGTTTAGATGAGGGTTTTGTATATTTTTGCAGACGTGATTTGAGAGCTATGTTATTTATCTGAAATCATTTCTCTTTACAACACAGATAGCCTCCTAAATTCATATTTGGCTGTCTTATACACTCATTAAAGACTGCACACTCATAAACCCCCACGCAGGTCATTTCAATTATTCTTATAATTATGTTGCTGAGAAAAAACAAAAAAACTTCTCAAGACTGTGTGAGTGTGATTACACCTTTATCATTGCCGGTGCTACATGGGGTGCTGTGACCTTTATAATTTCCCATCCACTTACCAAATGAGACGTCCTGTGTGTGTCGAAGTTGATTTATTTTTTAATTTATATGACATATGTAAGTATGCTAAGCTACATTCTATACGTAAGTTATATATCTGACCAGAATTTACAAGAGTTACATAGTTATTTTAACCCAAAGCATGATCTTTTCACAAACCTACACAAACCATATCATTTTCACAAGGTTAATGACAGTCTTAAAGGCATATAGCAGTATTATTGCCACAGTGAAGGCTCGCCATTTTTTCTCTTCCTTTGTTTGTTCACACTGATCAAACCAGGTCTGAGAGAGGTGTGACGGTGCACATCATGACATTGACATCCGTGTTTTTTTTTCAGTGTGTTTCCCCCGGTATCTACCTTTTTTGCCATGCACAAGGGTCCTGGAATTTGCACACCTAATGCAGGCCTTGTGAATGTTAACTCAGTGTTTTGGTTAACAACCTGTCATCATTTCTAACTGTCAGATTTAATGTTCCGGTATGATCGAGTAGCTTCACTAATTAGAGCTAACGTAACGGTACAGAAATACCTCTGACCGAGTCATTTGAGCCTATATATCTGCATCACCTTACGCGTGCTCTGCCTTAAACTAAAATCTTCCCTTTGTGATGAAATGGAGGTTTTTAGATTAACTTCTGACTCCCACCTCCTGCACGAAAGGAGAAATATCTCTTACCAGCCACAACCACAGATATTGCCTTAAGCTTACAGCTTCTACAACAGCCAATCAGAGTCATTTTCATTTTATGTCCATGCTTCGACTCTGGGCAGGAAATTGTCTTGTGCTCTAATGATGCAGCGAAAATGAACCGGTGCATTGAAGTTTAACACATATTGTAACAGAAATTAAAATTGGGCAAACTAATAAATGTGTACAAGGAAACTAAAGCAGGGGTTCATGTTTGTGTGTAACCTCGCACTGCATGTGTCTGATTTGTATGAGTGTATTCGTGCGAGTGTTTCTGTGTATATGTGTGTGTGCTGCCTTGTGTGCATAAATATGAGTGAGCGGTGGGGAGACTGGCTGACCTTTCAGGGGACCTCCCTCACTGAAGCTGTCCTGTAGTGGTATTTACATTACCATTTCAATACACTGCCAGGCCGGGCTGGCAATAAAATATTCAGCTGACCTTTAAGGCAAAAAAGACTTAGTTAGAGACTGTCATATCATTTAACCTTAAGACTGCACAGAGTAAGTGTGAGCTGTGTCGCTGTGTGGCCCTCATTATCGGCCACACTCTGACAGAGTAGCCTCTTTAACTGAAAGCAAGCTCGTGGCAAAGGGACTAACCTACTGTTCCCAGATCATTTCCTTCTGTCCTCGCCTTTGAACATATGAGTTCCAAACTGAAGACTCAACCTTACTTCTTACTGTCATTCATCTGAACACTTTTCCTTTTACGTAGAGCACATGCAACCTTTATATTCTATACTATATCAACTTAGATGCGTTTTCTTCCAGTCTTCAGGTAAAGGTTAATTATGGCAATATTTATTTCTACTTAAATGGGCACTATGCATCTTGGGGGACACATTTTCATCAGAAGAGAAATATCTTCAATGACTGCCTTCTTGATGCTTAAATATATTAAATAAACACACCTCAATGTCAGTGACCAAATTCACGGAATAAACAAACACAATTAAGAAATTGACACAATTTCATATTTTGTTTTACTTTGTTTATAGTAGCTCACTTGATATGAAATTAATTTAATCAAACTTTGGTAAATGTGAGCAGAAAAATCCAACGGGAACAAACACACAGAAACTCAACAGACGCCACACTCAACCTGATTGACATCTGATCTTTGAGGAGTGCAGTGTGAGAAAGTCAGGATGATGGCTGTGTTAGCATTAACGAGAGAGAAGCAGAAGCAAACGCGATAATGATGGATATGTAGAACAATGGTTTGAGTGCTTTTTGCTCCCATTAAGGCTGGGCTGACAGTGGGCACAAAGCAATAATAAAGTGAAGTCAATAATCAGTTTGTTATGCAGCCGTCAGAAACCCAAAGTAGTTCAACCTCACAGTCCTCAGAGCTGTTGTAACAGATATTCAAACTCTGGGGACCAGATGCATATGTAGGCTCAGACTACAACTCTGGATAAAAGCAGAAAGTAATGGAAATCATAATTCTGTTTTATAAATCTCAACCATTAGGAAACAGGAATGTAGGTATCCATCTTTCCATTATCTGGCTTCACTAACATCAACAACGGCGATCACACTTAACGGCCACACAATGATTCTTGAATTGGATAAAACAACCCTGGTTCTCCACAGCCAGCCATGAGCCCCTTCACATCAGAGGGGTGTTTACAGTATGTGACAAATTGCAAACATGGAAATGTAAAATACGTTATAGAAGAAGAGAAAACGATTCGACAAACAGAGGAAGAAGCTAAACACATAACCCGGGCTGAGAGAAACAGTTACAAGTGCCAAATAAAGGAAAGACGGCTGAAATCTGTCTGGATTTATAAATGAACAGATGGAGGAGTATGACTGAGTATGAGTCGTTCTGACTATAGTTACAGTTGCTTATTCCATTAAAGCAACATTATGTAGAACTGTAGACATTTTGAGGGATTTGGCACCCCCCGCAGTTTCTTACTGCAAGACCACTGTCGTAAATAAAAATGTAAGACGTAATGTAGGTGCTAACTATGAACAAAACTCATGACAACACATTTTGTGTTTAAAACTTGCATGTTGAGCTAAACATGTGTGTGACGCTGTGATCCTGCCCTCTCACTGAAGTTACATAACGCAGAAACAAGTGATTGAGAGGGCGGAGTTGCTGGGACAGAGACACCATTCACCCTATTAAGTCACTGTGCCACGAACATGAATTCGAAGCTGTTATTACAATCATTGTGTTGCATTGATTCAGTATGTTGACCAGATGTTAAACAATTTAAAGGGTTCACTCATCAGTCGTCTTACAACCCCAGTGTTGTTCCCTTATATTCTGCATAGGAAATTAATAATATTATAGTCATCTGGTGGTGTGGCCGCAGATGTTTCTTTTGCCAGGTGAACAGACTGTGGCTGGGGCTGGTGTTGTCGTTTAGCTTCCTTTGGGCTCTGTGCAGACATGTGGGTACCAATGATGTTCTGGCTGGTTTGAATCAGCTGCTGTAGAGCCTTCATGTCCTGGGCCATGTCCGATCCATCCCAGTTTGTGATGTTTCGAGTGAGGACATCTCCTTCCATGACAGCTTTGTTTTCTTTGTTTTTTTCCCATCTCGATGACCAGAGCATCACAATCCCTGCACTGAGCTCCATGGGATCTTTTTTCAATGACAGTGCCTCTTACCACATAACTGATTAGCCAGCCGGCGGTGCTCCAGAACAGCTTAGTTAGTTAGTGAAGCATTAGTTTCCACAGTGATGTACGCCCGTGTGACGTCGGCCAGCATTATTACACTGGACATCAGAGTTAACCCTCATGTTACCTGACTGATTGTTTGACTGGAGCTCAGGTACTAACAATTCTCTAGTGTCTTGAAATCTCAGCCTTGCCACTGCTGAAATTGTGACATATGATATAATTTACCCTCAGAGTTCAGTGTAAGCTCACTCTGTCTGCACTGTGCAAATGGATCCATGCATGCAAACATATGCAGATGTAGAGGCCGCCCATTTAAACTTGCATTCTTTGGTATACAGAGACACATGCTAATGTGTGCACTCCACAAACACAAACACATGACATATGCATAAATAAAGTCACATATCAACTTGGAGCTACCACTGTTACACACACACACACCCCCCCACACACACACATGTACACACACACGCACACAGAGAGAGAACCCATCTGCTTGGAACAAACAAAATGGATGCATGCCCTTTGGGAGTCCTGGCAAATGAATACTGTTGACAGAACAATTAGCATCTTAGAGACAGAATAACCTTTACTCAATACATCATCTTTATTATTCTCGACCTTCATTCTCACTCCATTTTATAGTAGCCCTGTGTTGTGCGTGTTTACAAATGCATGCCTGGGCATAGCTGCATGTGTGTATGAGCATTTTCTCAAGTCCATGTCTTTGAGTGTAAGGAACAGTGAGGAGCTGGGACCCTGAGGAACACGTGAAGTGTTTAATGTGCTGAAACAGGTGCAGCGAGACAGAAAGGGCAGCCCAGCCAGTGCTAGCAGGTTAGTCACACTCTGACCCTCACATCACAGACCTGGCAGTGCTGTGGGCAAATGCACAAATTGCTTTGCTTTCCTTCTCCTTATACCCTCCCATTCTCTCACTCCGTCTCTCTTTTGGTCTCTCTCTATCACTCACTTGTACATAGAAGGTGACTAACTGCTTCTCCACAATCATTTTTCACTTGTACTGATATATTAGTTTGCTGATGATGTCCTCTATTGACATTCTGATGAGTGGGTCTGTTTTTATTGTTATTGTGGTGGGAGGATTTTACTTAACACCTCTATGAGTGCAGGTCTGCCTCAAAGAATAACTTCTATTTTATGAGCTTTTGGCTCATTGCTCGACGTATACCTAGAATGTGGCAAAAGGTCCAAAAAACCTTCACCCCTGTTCCTCTAGTAGATTGTGTCTGCTGCACATGATACTACAGTAGCCTGTGCAGTTGTCGTAAAAGACAGGGATGTCAGCTTTTACACAACAGTTGAGGGTTCCATTTAGGTATTGGTGAAGGCCTTGGAAGACAGTTTCACACCTATGATCTAGTATTTTCCAAACACACACTGAGGTTATTTCCTCAACTGCACTAGTTTGGTATTTTGGTGACTCACAGTTATCCTTTTTTTTACTAAGGTGGTTCAGGTGCTGATCCGGAGCCAGTACCTACTCTGGAACCAGTTTTTTTTTGCATTTCGACAGCCAAAGAGCTGGCTCCCAGCTAGGACTGGATACAAACTGGAACCAACAGTTCGCTGGCTAGAACACAGAACTGCCCTTGTGAGGACCGGGGAACAGGATTGTCGTGAATGAAAACCAACTAAAACCACTTTAGAACTCTATTTTTGAAAACCAGGGCGAGTGTAGGGTGTGGCAGAATAAACAAAAGATTTTAACTTATTTTACTATTCGGGGCAAGAGTGGTCCGAGAACCAGTCATGTTTGGATGCCAGTGTAGGCATGCAAAGCCAGGAGCAACACTTGTAAAATGTCAACTGTTGGCAATGTACATTTCTGCAAACTGTTTAGGTCCAGTTTTCTAATTTTATGTTACAACACCGTGCTTATTGTCTGGTTAGGGTTAGGCACCAACAATTCTGGTTTTGTGTCCACTAACAAGGCTAGGAAAAAAAAAAAATGGTTTTACATAAAAAACATTGGTTTCACAGTTTCATACCCATGAATATAGAAAACACATCTTTAACAGTGATCTCTCACACAGTCACTTCAACCTCCTTACATTAAAGTTAGCTCAGGCACATGAAGTTTGAACATGATATGACACGTATTGTACAGTTTTTGATATGATGCAAAGGAAACACATAATTATGGAAGTATCTGTGGTCTGCAGAAAGGAAAAATGGCAACATTTCATTCATGTAAGTGGGCTGCTTGAAGCCCAAAGCAGCTTTGCGATTCGAGGTTCCCCCTTGTGGCCAAGAATCGCAAAATCATTTGAATCCATTTAGTGACCTGAAATGCATCTAACCAAACACACCCTTCTTAAGCTGGGCTTAAACTACAGGACTTGGAAATCCTAACCGACCATGAAATCGGGTTCCATCACATACATAAGGACAATCTTCAGAGATGCTCTTCTATCTAATCTCAAACCTGCATGTGCGACAGGATATACCATGTCGGAGGGAGCGGTGCAGCAGCTCGCCTGATCCCTCATGTGATCTCAAATGTAAACAAGTCAAGACAAATTCTTGTAATAAGGTTAATACTTTGCAGTGAGAAATGAAAAAAAAGCAGGAATGAGTCTGGATGATAACATGGATAGGGTTGGATGGACAGGACACACTGGCTGTCTGCTCCTCGATGAGAACAGGAGGTAATGTAAGCTAGCTCACATTAGTCTGAAAGGCTAGAATATTTAGCATTGCTCTGGAAAAAAATGTTGCGTTGTCAAGGTAATCTCTCTCATTGGCTATTGTAGTCCCCCTCAGGAAATGTTGACTAAAAGAATTTTCCTACAAATCAAACATTTGTGGAATAATCAGGGCGACCCAATTAATTTATGAGCAGTTAGGGCAGTCTAAGAGTGGATTTGTTAACCAGTCACATCACCAGCGCAGCTGACCCGAACGTTGGCACCTACCAAGCTCCAGACCAGATCTCTCCTCTGACTGTCAGAAGGGGTGAATTGGGGATACAAAGACCAGAAACTCACACAGTCTGAGCTCGGCCTTAGGTAGAGATCTATCGACTGTCAATCCCACAGCATATGATTCATGTAAATTGTTATACTCCAACCATTTATTGACCTTTCATCCTCTGTATGCTAGCATTTGTTATGTTTCTCCAGTGAGCTTTTAACTTTAATTTGTTTTTACCCTCTCCATCTCCTAATAGTTTATTCACTGTGCATTCTGATCCACTCTCTGTATTAACATATCATACATTTATTTAAAGCTAACTTTTCTTGACTGCCCAGCTATCAGTTTTTTTTTTTCCTTTTTCAGATGCTGGTCTGCAGGACCTCTGATGTGACTTTTCAAAATTAAGTTGTTTGAAATTGATTTTCAAAGTCAAACAGCCATTGTGCACAGTAATAGGAGGATTGTAGCTGAATAAATTCATTGCATCTGATCCTTCTCACAGCATCCCGCATGAAGACGTATATGTCATGAAGGCGAGCATGTTAGGAAGTACACAAAATGATTCAATTGATGGCTCCATCAGGGACTTATTCAACATTATTCACCATTTGATTAGTTTTTCCTTTTATTCAGACTGATCAATCAAGTGAATTTTATATTCACAGCGCAACATGGGGTTCCCAAAGGATATCGGGCATATAATGACTGTTTATTGCACTGCATTACTCTAGGAGGTGCAGATGTATTATTTCAATTTCTGAAATTTAGTTTGTTGGAGATGAGATACAGAGCTGCCAATGAAATACTTACTGGGCTGTCTGATTTTTGGAAGTGCTTTGTATAGCAGCGTTGCTTCAGTGGCACTCTGTTTTGGGGCAAGAAGATGTTTTTGATTTTTTTTTCCAATTTGTCCTTTAAGGTTTCATCCTAATGAGTATGGCTTCAGGAAATGGAGATGTACATGTTTTAAAAGCAGTCCTTCAATCTTTGGATGCCATTTCATCAGTGGATAAAGTGTGAGAGACTTGTAATGTAGAGGATTCTTCAGAGTTTATTGATTGTATTCACCACTCCAGGCAATTGTTTGATTTACTTTTGAAGGCTTGCCTAGCACCATGTACCATTTATGCAGCATTTAACTACTTGTATTCGAGCCAGTGATTTACATTTCTTCATGTTTAACCACCCACAGGATGACTTCAGTGTATGAGGGTTGGAAATCAGGTGCCAGTTATACTCAAGTTGTTGAATTGGCTATGAAAGCTGAAAGACATTGTTAAAAAAAAGGGAAAAAAAAACACTCCCCTGGAGGGTTCGTGTGATGAGTGTGCTCCCTCCACCTCAAATAGAAAATGGAGCTTGTGTGAACAGTTGGATTGGTTAAAGTTCAAGGCACTTTGATTGTAGCTGGCAACATCTCAGGGCAGGAAAATACCATCCAGACCTGGAAATGTGACTAACTCTCAAAATGGATTGGAAACCAGCAGAAGTTGGCATGTAAGTGGCTCGACTTGTGATGCATACAGGGGACTGCAAGCTCCTCTGAAAACTCGGCCTCTGGTGAGATTTAAGTACGGTGCATCCAACCTGTTTATCATCGACAACATATCATTGATATAAAAATGTACTTTAAGTGGATATGTGGCTTGTTTCAATCATGATCCTCCTTCAGCCTGTTGATAGAGTGGTATATCACTGCCAGTAGAGACTACTTACCCCATATCTCGGCCTCCACAAATGTGGAACCACCCAGACATGAAATGTCATAAACTCATTTGTGATATTTCTCTCTTAAACTGAACATGCAATAAAATACTAGGTAAATATGGTCAGGATAAATCCTGGGCCTGTAAAGCTGTCCCTTTTTGTGTATTTAATTTCACACATATTTGCACAGGGAAATTACATTTTACTTATCTTATATAGTCAAGGACCACAGGTAAATACTATATTCTGGGATTTTCCCTTGGATATTGAAACATGAACATGGCCCAGGACATTTTCTGCCTCCTATCCTTTTCACAGGTCCACTGCTCACCCAGACGGATGCTGAATAAAGAAAAACTCCTGCCACACACTCAAATACAAAAAAACCCTTTTCTTTAACCTCACAAAAAACCCTTATTGGGAGAAATGTTAGGTTGGCTTGATTATGTTTTCTTCAATCTATCACACAGAATGGTCATAACACAGTGCTGCCAATGTTTTTCTATAGAATACTCTTTAATATCTTGGAAAAAAAAGCAACAGGTTCCCCAACCTATATCAAAAAAATGTTATTACCCTCTAAAATGCTGATCTTTAGATTCTATTGCCAACATGATACTCATTGGTTTTCATGCAGACCTCAGTCAAGCTAGGGTCATAGCTCGATTAGGCCATTTAATTGGACTTCTGCAATTGTCCCAGCACACAAGCACCATCAATTTATTTGCAGAAGTATGTCCGACTTCACCACAGTAGGCGGCGATATGCACTGTGTCAGCTATCTGCTACTGGACCTTCATCTGGTTGAGCTATTATGTCACATATCACACAAGTTAAGAAGCAGCAAATGGGCTGCACAGCCCAAGGTGGCTTGGATGGATGACGTTTTGGCACTGTGCATTACATAATATGTATTGTATTAATCCATGTGTCGTCATTATCTTCTTTTGTTTTTTCCTGGCTTCCTGCTACAGATGTGTGCCATAGATGACTTCTAGGCCAATTCCTGGCATACATCGACTTTAGCACATTATTTGGGTGTGTTAGTCTGACTTTGAGAAATTTCATTTAGTGCGATTGCAGGTGGACTAACATATTAACATGGACTTCAAAAGTCCAGTTTCAGTTGGACTAACACAATAGTCCAACTCTGTCTAGCATCATGTAAATGTATGGACCGATAGTTCCCTCCAGTACTGACCAACTGGCTATTACAAGAGTCATTCCATGGACAGATGTCAGGCGAGGGTCCTGGTGGTCCCCTACCCTGCATGATTTAGATGTCTCCCTGCTCCAACACACCAAATGATTACTCAGATGATCAGTTTGTCATCAAGCTCTGCTGAAGCCTGATAACGACCCATTCATTTGCAGCAGGAAATCTTTTAAAGGATTTTTTTAAGCTAAAGAATTTCTGTCAGGACTGACATAGTAATAAACTAATGACTTGTTGTGTCATAGCCCACTGTAAAATCTATGGTTGTAAAACATCCCACAGCATGACTGGACTTACCACACATCATTTGGGAACCACTGATTTAGAGCTACTAGGTTATGATCTCTGGAAAGACATCTTGTTCCTTTATGTTGAGAGAAGGCAGACACCTCTATGGTCGATATCTTCAAAACTAGCACCACACATTAAAACTATCTAGATGGATAATAAGCAATACAGGTAAGAAATATGTACTTTTGATTTTGGAGTGAACTGCCACTTCAAGAAAAAAACTTCTTCGGGTAATGTCTGGGAACAACATCATTTTCTGTTCCACAAGCTGCAAGCTGTGTCACTCTCTACACTTTCCATAGCTTCCTCCTCCTCCTCCTCCCCCTCCTCCTCTTCTCTCTCCTCCTCCTCTTTCTCCTCCTCCCCTCTTTCATTCAGGCTCCCTTCTGATGGACCACGGCCCCCTGGGACCATCTACCGTTTCCGGGCTCCTGCTGCTTTGAAATACTGACGGATCTGGATTGTCACACCCTGGGCTCTGCTGGATCATTGCTCTCCTCTGCTTCACTATCTCCTCATATCTATATTTCTGTAAATCTTGATGTCTCTCTCTGTCTATTACTAATTATCTTGTGTGTCCTGCCCTCTTGCAGGTCACCATGGTGGACAGGGGGTCGTGTGGCTCAGGCACCAGTTGGTGATGCCTTGTCCAGCACAGTCGTCTCCTGGATCCACACACCTTACATAACTTGTATCAGACTTTCTGTTAATGTAACTTGTAAACTGTGATTTGTTGCTCTTTTCTGTACATGCAACATCTATTGCATTTCTGTCTGTCCTGGAAGAGGGATCCCTCCTCTGTGGCTCTTCCTGAGGTTTCTTCCATTGTTTTTTTTGTTTTTTTACCCTGTTAAAACGTTTTTTTTTTTTCCATCAACATATGAAGTTTTTCCTCAATCGTATCGAGGGTTGAAGGACAGAGGATGTTGTTCACTGTACAGATTGTAAAGCCCATTGAGGCAATGCGATTGTGATTTTGGGCTAAACAAATAAAATTGATTTGAAATTAATTTTGAACAATTCTGGTAAAAGTTATATCATGTTTGTTAGCTCTGGAGTACATTACATGTTAACACAAACATATTTTTTAAAAGCCCTTTTATAAATCAACTGTGCTCAACTAACAAATGGTTAAAGTTAGTCTCAAGGGTGACAGTCATGTTCTTTGTATTTGCATCTCTGCCGCTTTTCTCTTTTTTCTTTGTCATTGCACACAAAGGGCCCACTGTCGCCATGGCCTTCAAACCTTTGCTTTTCTCTCTTCAATGTTTTTTACTTTCTGCATTGAATGCCACAGAGTGAAATAGTAATAAACATAATGTGTTGATGCCTGGTCTTTTGGTTAATTTCAAAGTTGATAATTAAGTTTTTTTTCAAGGCACAGATTTTTACAGCTGCCCTTTCAAAGATGACAAGATTTTTTCAAACCATTCTTTACACTTTGGCGCCGTGATTGTCCCACCTGTTGTACTTGACACCATGACAACTGGTTGAAGTAGAATTCCTCTTGCAATCCACAGGAAGCTTTGTGAGGCCTGACCTAATAACACAAGAGCAGTTATTCAGGGACTGAGATATGAAATGGCTTCTGGATGACAAGTCATTTATAGGTGAGAAAACAGAGCAGAGCGACGTCAACACCTTTGTCATGGCATTGCAGTCGACCATAAACAAGGCAGGATGCAAGACGAATATCCTCCACCATATCTAGGAAGTGTGTCTAACAGCAGATGCAGGTCGACAGAAGAACATATGCACAACTACTACTTCATTAATGATGAATAATAATTGCCTCAGTGTTAAGCACAGGAAAATTGTGGTGATCATCACTGTGGATCACAACAGCATGAATACAATCCAATAATCCGTGCATAAAAGCTTTACCTGAAGATTTCCCTCAAAGCCACAGAGTAAGATTGAAGTACAGTAGAGGTGTAATCCATCTTTTTCTGTCTCCCCTCCAGCCAATAGCAGTTAGTGTGCAGAATGACTGACAGCTTGCGGTGAAGCCTTCACTCTCTAGGGGTTTTGGTCAGATGCTTGAGTCACAAAATGTACCTTTGGAGGAAATAGCAGAGCAGTTTTGGAGTCAATAACTCTGAGGTCCTGGCATGTTCTGACTCATGCGTCTGTTCACCCAGTGTAGGGATTACTGTTGCTAAATTCCAACTAAATGTCAACTTATAAAACCCACCTGCAGAGGCTTAGAAATACTCTTTCTTAATGTAACTTAGCGTCAGTTTGAGACGGCGAAGTGTGATTCGTACTGTAGAGTTATGTCATGCTAATTTACGTCAGCCAGTGGTGAGGGGTGTGAACTCAATTTCACAAAAGAAGTGTTAAGGTAAGAGTGCTGTAAGTGCCTACAGTACTGCATCCATGTATTATTTGGTCATATTTTTTGTATTTTAGCTTTTTTCCATCCCCATATACTAAATCAATAATATATATATATATATATATACATATATATATATATATATATATATATATATATATATATATACGTATATATATATATATGTATATATATATATACGTATATATATATATATATATATATATATGTATATATATATTTAGCTCTTTGTTGACCCATCAGACTCGTGGATTTAACGCTGCACGCCGGAGAAAGAGCTACTTTATCTGCTTCAAACCCCACAGAAGTGATATTGACACATGAATATTTTAAATCCTCATGTGTCAGCACAAACTTTTATGTTTGTATTTTTAGTTAGTTTCTACAGTGAAGCTCCAACCAAACGCCGGTAGCAGAGAGCTGTTAGCTGTTTGCTGTTAGCTCCACTGTTAGCTGGAGCCCACACTCACAACAATCATGGCCTGCAAAAACACCTCTCTCACCAAGGCAAACAAACAGATCACTGACCTCAAAGAAGACATCCGTCGACTTTCGCAGGAGCTGCAGAATAAACAGGCCCTGCTGACCTCCTGTCTGGACATCGCCCACGAGCAATCCATGCACATAATCCAACTCAAAGCGGCACTCCAGGATACTGCTCCATGGGATACCTCCACCTGCCCATGGCCTGTCACCTCCTCAACACCCAGCCTCCAGTCATCCTGGTCTGAAGTTGTTATCCGTGACAGAAAGAGAGTCCAGGATGCGACTGCCTCTCCTCCTCGCCTGAGCCTTTCCAACCGTTTCGAGTCCCTGGCCGACAGCCCACTTCTTCGCTCGGTGACTGGAGGCGCCCCCGCCAGCTCTCTGCACACGGCCACTGGTGATCGTGCGGCTCCTGGCTCCGGTACCTCCACACCCGGCCGGGCCGTCGGCCCCTCGCCGCTTGCGACCGCTGGTGCTCCGGCCGCGGGCCCGGGCGGCTCCGCGTCTGGGGCGGCTGGTTCCACTCCTGCGGCTGGGGACTGCCCCGCGGCTTCCAGCTCCGCGGGTGCTCCGGCTGCGGGCTCGGGCGGCGCCACGTCTGGGGCGGCTAGTTCCACTCCTGCAGCGGGTGACTGCCCCGCGGCTTCCAGCTCGGATGCCCCCGCGGTCCCGTGTGCCTCTGCGGCTGCCGGTGCGTCCTCTTCCCGCTCGGGCTGCCCTGTGTCTGGGACCGTCGTGGCGGTCCCTCCTGCTCGCCACCCTAGCTGCCCGGCGCCCGGGGATGGTGTCGAGCCCTCCTCCCCGCCGTTGCTCGCCGCTGCCCGGAGCCGCTCTGTTTCGGGCTCGGATCACCGGCTGTTCTCCCGGACTACTACCTCTGCCTCTCGCCGCAAGCTCCTAAAGGAGGCCGTTCTCCTGCGCGCTGGAGGCATCCACCATCCTATGCCGCTGAAGGACTCCCCTCCTCCTGGGCCCGAAAAGGCCGGTCCACCGCAACACCTGTCCAGTCAGCCCCGCCCCCAGTCACTGTTCCGGCGGTCAGTACGCGGCCCTGACCCTGGTCCGCCACCTCAACTTCGCCCACTTTTCTCACCAACCACCCTAATTATTGGGGACTCCATCACCAGAAATATCCGTTTTTTCAACGCCACCACCTGTTGTTTCCCCGGAGCCACAGTCCCCGTAATCCTGGGAAAACTCCCCGGGCTGCTGCAGTCACTCCCCTCGTCCATAACCCGCATAGTGGTGCATGTAGGGACAAACGACCTGGCTCAGGGTGCCACCGAACTGACCAAAAGTGCTTTTAACTCCCTCTTTGACTTCCTACGCACTTGTGGAAAGTCCGTTTTTATTTCTGGCCCCATTCCCACACTTGGTCGCGGAGATGCGCGCTTCTCCAGGCTCCTCCTGTTGAACACCTGGCTCAAACCTGCTTGCAGCGCTCTGGGTTTTAACTTTGTTGACAATTTTAATCTCTTTTGGAACCGTCCCTCTTTCTTCAAGTCCGATGGCATTCACCCAACCACTACTGGAAGTCGCATGCTTGCAGCCAATATTCAGCACACTGTACATTCTGCTCCACGTGACTGACTATTTACACCACAAACCCCCTCCGCAGCCACTCTTCTTCACCCCGTGCCCACAGCAGCACAGAACACACCTCCACTCACCAGCGCCCCCCTCCGACCAAATCAGTCATTAACCCTCCCACCTCAGTCTTTCCCCATACAGTCCATCACTTCACACAGACCACCTCGCCCACGCTGTACATCCAACGCTGTTAATATCAAAAACCTGTGCCCCATTTTCTGCACTCCTGCCACTCCCCACCCTACTCCAACCCCAAAACACCTGAAACTTGCCCTATTCAACACCCGCTCACTAACTAACAAAAGTGCCATCCTACATGAACTCATCACTGACAATAAACTGGACTTTCTCTGCCTCACTGAAACCTGGCACAGACCTCTGGACTATTTCTCCCTGAACCAAACCACTCCCTCTGGCTACACCTACATCGACAAACCCCGCCCCGACGGGCGGGGTGGGGGAGTTGCTGCCATTTTCAGGAAAAATTTAAACATCTCCACAATCTCCATCCCTCCTTCCCAGTCCTTCGAACATGTTGCCCTCAAACTGCCTGGTCCCACTCCCCTGGTCATCTCCATCATCTACCGTCCTCCCAAACCAAACCACTCCTTTCTTTCTGACCTCGCCGCCTTCGTCACCAAGCTATCCGCCATATCCCCCTCAATTCTTCTGCTCGGCGACTTCAACTTCCACATTGATGACCCAAACTGCAAAAGTGCAATAGACCTCCTGGAACTGCTTCACTGCCTTCACCTCACCCAGCATGTCAACTTCCCCACCCACTGTCGCGGCCACATACTGGACCTAGTCTGCTCCGCCGGTCTCACTCTCCACCAACTCTCTAGTCTTGACCTCCACATCTCGGACCATCTGGCCATCACCATGGACTTTATCACCCCCGTACCTCCCCCAAAGCTCAAACGCAACATAACCTTCCGTAACATCAAGTCCATCAACCCCTCAGCTCTCTCTGACGTTCTGGCCAATACTCTGTCCGCATCCACACCCCCTCCAACTGCATGCCCCTCTGACCTGGTCTCATACTACAACAACACATTGTCCCTCTGTCTTGATAAACTGGCTCCTCTCAAAACTAGAACTGTCTCATTCACTCACACAGCTCCCTGGTACACTCCCGAACTCCGTCAACTGAAAACCCGTAAACGTCAGCTTGAGCGACTATACAAGAAAACCGGTCTCACAGTTCATCTCCATGCCTACACAGACCACCTTTCAGATTACAAAAATGCCCTCAATTCTGCCCGTTCCTCCTACTACTCACAGCTCATCCATTCTGGCTCCAACAACCCCAAGACTCTATTTTCTACCGTCAACAAACTCCTCAAACCCTGCGACAGCACCCTCTCCTCCATCACAGTTGACAAATGCAACTCCTTCCTGTCATTCTTCCAGTCCAAAATTGACTCCATCTACAATCAACTTAGCAATCCCCCCACCACCTCTGACTCTCAACCTCCCGCCGCCCCGACCACTCCACCCCTTTCACAGTTCACTCTCGTCTCCCCCCTGGAACTCCTCCCCATCGTCAGTAACATGAAAAGTTCAACATCCGTCCTGGACCCCATACCATCCTCCATCATCAAACTCTGTCTCCCAGCAATCTCCCCACTCATCGTTACCATCATTAACTCCTCCCTCACCTCTGGCTTTGTCCCCCAAACCCTGAAACTGGCTGCTGTCACCCCAATCCTCAAAAAACCCGCCCTGGATCCTGACACCATCTCAAATTTTCGTCCCATTTCAAATCTCCCCTTTCTGTCAAAAATTCTGGAACGCGTGGTCGCCGCACAAATCAAAACCCACCTCCACTCCCATGAACTATACGAACCATTCCAATCTGGTTTCCGCCCACAACACAGCACCGAAACCGCTCTCCTGAAAATCACTAACGATCTCCTCCTCTCTGCAGACTCTGGGCATCTCAATATACTGATCCTCCTTGACCTCACTGCAGCCTTCGACACCATCAACCACTCCATTCTCCTGTCCCGCCTACAAACATCACTCAACATCACTGGTTCTGCTCTCTCCTGGCTTAAATCTTACCTCACCGACAGACATCAGTTCATCCACATCAACAACTGCTCCTCCTCCACAGTCCCCCTCCCTCAAGGCGTCCCCCAGGGCTCGGTGCTTGGTCCTCTCCTCTTCATCCTCTACCTACTCCCCATTGGTTCCATCATCCGCCGTCATGGTCTCCATTTCCACTGCTACGCTGATGATATCCAAATCTACATTTCTACAAAATCCATCACCCCTGCCACCCTCTACACCCTCACCAACTGTCTGACAGAACTAAAATCATGGCTGCAAACTAACTTCCTTCAACTGAATTGTGACAAATCTGAAATCATACTCATCGGCCCAAAATCCCTTGCCACATCAACCCAGAACTTCTCCCTCAGCATTGATAACACCACCCTGTCACCCTCCCCGTTCATCCGCAACCTTGGTATCATCTTCAATAACAACCTCTCATTTGAACATCATATCAGCCGCCTCACCCAAACTGCCTTCTTTCACCTCAAGAACATCGCTCGCCTTCGTCCATTTCTCTCCTTCTCTGCCGCCGAAACTCTCATCCATGCATTCATTACCTCACGACTCGACTACTGCAATAGCATCCTCTATGGCTCATCATCCAAGGTTCTCAACAAACTTCAGTACATTCAAAACTCAGCTGCCCGCCTCCTTACCCACACCCGCTCCCACGAACACATCACCCCTGTTCTACAACACTTACACTGGCTCCCTATCCCATATCGAATCAACTTCAAGCTCCTCCTCCTCACCCACAAAGCCCTACATAACCAGGCCCCTTCCTACCTCACAGACTTGCTCCACCACCACACTCCAACCCGCAACCTCCGATCATCCGACGCTAACCTCCTCTCACACCCGCTCAGGACCAAGCACCGCACCTGGGGCGACAGAGCCTTTTCCATAGCCGCCCCCTCCCTCTGGAACGCCCTCCCCAAACACATCCGTGACTGTTCTAACCCATCCACCTTCAAATCATTACTTAAGACCCACCTTTTTAAATCTGCTTTTAACCTGCAATAATAGCTATCTTCTTGTGCCCCCCATCAATCATTTTTTTTTGTAATCACAAACACACACAGTTTCTTGCATATTGTTTGTTTGTCCTTACATGTACTTTTTATTTATTTCTCTATGTATTTTTCCTCTGTTTTTGGTTTTATGTAAAGCGTCTTTGAGAGCTGTAAAAGCGCTGTACAAATAAAATGTATTATTATTATTATTATTATTATTATTATATATATATATATATATATATATATATATATATATATATATATATATATATATATATATAAACATATAAATCTATAGCTGATTCAACCTTTGTTAATATCTTTTTGACTGTTAACAAACAATGAAATGCTTCATAAGCATTTAAACTACTGCAATAAAAAAGGTCTATAAACATTTGTTGGAATTATAACGGCTGTGCAAATAATGTTCAACACTGTTTATTGTTCAATATCAAATACCAGCTACCTACTCACGGCTCATTTTTTCATCACGATCCATGCATTATAGCCTGAGAAAGTTAAAGGTCCACACTGTAAGATAGTACTGAGGCTTTGGGTTGGTGGGCGACCAAGCCAAGGAGAAAGTATTTGACCGGGAGTGACAATCAAAATCTTACAAATAGGAACTTTTTTAGAGAATGTAAGAAAATGACTGGATCCGTCCCAAAAGTTAAAGGGATCTATTCTTAGCCAACTAAGTTTACACAGTTGTATTTGTGTAATCCTGCTGACACACCAATCAAACAATCAACCAAAGGATATGGGTGAAAACATGACCTTGTTTGCTGAAGTAATCATTCATTTACATGAATTGAATGTAACTGTTTGATCAAGGTCTAATTTATAAGATAGTTGATTGCCTTCTCATCAGATATTGATGCTTTAGGTTGATGGAGGGCCCAACCAACCAACCCAAATGGATCTTAAGAGTGAAGTAACTATTAGCTAATGTTTAATTAACTATAAATGTACCATTAATTAGCAATGTTATTATAATGTTACCAACTTTAGAAAGCATGTTAAAAAACAGTTGAAGTTTCTGTAAAAAAGTCTTTGGATTTTGTAGTCAAGACTTCTTTTTGTAATGTGTAATTAATTGCCAACATACAGCACAGACGTCTGACTGCAGCACAGCCGACAGCCTAAAGAACCTCAATGGGATTGAGAGACAACAGCAGTTTGATTCGTGACAAAGTGATCACCATTTTTAACAAGCTGCTGATACTGGTGTTCCGGTTGCTCATTGGCAAAATGAAAAATGCAATGATCGCCTAGCTGTGGTGCACATGTTGCATGTTGTAAAGAGTCTTTCCTGCTTCTGATCTCAGTGAGCAGGGGGGAAAAGAACAGAAGAGGATTGGAAAAAAGCCACAGGAGGTCCCGCCCTTCCCTGCCGAGAATGTTATGAACTTGTCTGGGAGACGGAGATGTAAGTCCCACGGCTAATACAATATTTATTATTCTCGTCGTACCAGCTGTAGACACAAACAATGTATAATGGATCAAATATCTTTGCTAAACAGCGCTCTCATAACCTTCACCTTGAGGGCGCACGCTATCTGTTCCCTTTCAAGCAGTTCCTTAATTGCACATGCATGTCACCAGGCAGCAGGTTGGGGATCAAACCGGTCAAAGGTCTTGGTTATCACTATGCTGTGAGTACAGGAACATAAGTGTGAGCGTGTGCACGTTTGACAACATGCACATCTCCCCTTCCAAACCCACTTTTGCCTGAAGAAAGTGCGCATCTTCAAAGGCATGGAGAACTTGTTTTGAACTACAAGCAGGTCCGCTTTCTCCCATCCTTTGTTCTACTAATCATCCCATGGGCACGCACCGTCCATAACAAAGGATGGAACAACAAGCCGTTATCTTGTGAGAAAACAGGAAAGTAGATATCCCCATTGTGCATAATTTAGCGCTGCTCCCATTTCTATTCACCAGTCGTCAGAGGGAATCAGGCTGTACATTGTGAAGAAACGAAAGGAGGGTGGAGGGGGTGCAGAACACTGCATTTTTTTAAGGACATCTTTATTGTATAGCACGATAGATAAGCCCGTTTTGGTGGTTAGTTCGCTGTGCCAGAGCCTCGGGCTTCACGTCATCATTAGTTAGTAGTAACTGAAGCTGCTGGGCTGAAGTCAGGATGCTGCAAGATTTAACGGGGCAAATACAAAACACATCAAGTGATTTCATACTGTAGGAGCAGATCTCGCCTCGCAAAATCCATGCAGATTCATTAGGCATGTCGTGGTGTTTTTTAGGAGGCTGGTGCGCTTCAGATAAGGTTGTTCTAACATTCTCACTGTGTGTGTGTGTGTGTGTGTGTGTGTGTGTGTGTGTGTGTGTGAGTAGAAGAAAGAGATTAAGAATGAGAAAAAGGAGTCAGTACCGGTGCAAGTGAAAGAGATTGAGTCAGACTTAGCTTACCTATGGCAGATCACTGCACGTGGACTTACTGGGAGGGCACAGCAGCAACACTTAGCCAGACTAAGCCAGACACCACCTGCCTCACACACACACACACACACACACACACACACACACACACACACAACCATCATCTCCTCCACTACACCCCCACACTAAGGACATCTTTGAGCTTTGCCAAGGTTCCAGAGTTGGGCGAGACACTGCTGAGGTGTAAGAGAAGAAAAGTTTGAAACAAGACCCTGCTCACATGCATATATTTTATTTTCACACTGTATATACAGTTCTGCAGAGACAGTATAAGCCTGCTTGGTAGACAGAGGTGTACATGCTCATGGCTCATGCACAACATATTGTGATGCTCATATATATTATACCTACAGGATGTATTTGTGATGTGAAAGTTTCCTCTCTCGTTCCTCTGACCATATTTGTGACAGCAATGTAAAGCTGAGAAGGGAGGCTGGCAACATATGCAATAAGTCAGAGTTTTGTCTTGGTTGTTTGCAGCATCCTGCTGAACAAAACCTTCAAATCCAAACATACATGAGCTAGTTTTGAGGAGAGAAACATAAGAATCACATAGACCGCCATTGAATTTAACTTCCAGAAATGAATTTGTGATTGTTTGTTTTTTTAAATGAGCAATGCAAGTATTATATAGTTAGTGGGAGAAATGTATATGTGCAATAAAACTTAGATTAAGTTGGCAATTTCTCAAAAAATCTTTCTCCATGGACTCTCTAGTTATAAGATGCACATGTGCAGTGTGCTCCTCTTCAGTACAAGGAGGTTGTTGGAGCTCTGCTGAAAACCAAATTCAGCTGAGTTACACCCCTACGGCCCAATGCACGGCAGCAGAGAGCGAATGGTTCCGTGTCTTATCTTTGACCGGACCAGGCAGCCAAACACTTGGCTTACAGCATGCAGTGATTCCAGTGCCTCCATTTGCCTTTCCAAAACCTATTTCACATTTTCTGAAAAATATAATCAATTTGTGTTTGACTATATCAGTCAGTGTTGTGTTGCTACAATAGATATCCTCATCTTACTGTAAATGTCAAGGCTGTTGGTTTGCGATTGCAGCTGATTCATCTCTGTTCCCCATCCTTGACTGAATTGAATGCAAATGTCTAGAATACAAAACATTTTCTCTACAAATGTCCGCACAGCAGCCTCAGCCATGGAACGGTATTTATTGTACACTTTGAGGTTGAGTCAGTCAACTCAATAGCAGCAGGGAAACAAAGTCCGGAGCTGAAATTCGCCTTTGCTAGAATATCAATTTGAAACCTCACTTTCAATTGAACTCTCAATGTCAAGGCTCTGCCGTTTTGGGTTGTAAATAGTGACAGGATTCTAATAAACAATCTGCCACGCTTCACCCTGTGTTAATAACCAACTTTCATCTGGTGTCAATCTTAATACAAAACTCCAATTATCCAAGTCTTTACTGGAGTGGAAAGGCTTCTCCATCCTCGCTGAATAAGTAGAACAACAGCAATCTACATTCACACTCAGCTGAAATCACTTCACTGCTCTCTATTAGCTCGACTGAAGCTGTCTTCTCTGCTATAACCCCAGCCCTATGTATGGCTGCATTATTTTTGATGTGTTACACGTTACTGTCACAACTCAACAAAGTCCATAATCTGACCCGCTTATTGATGATTTCTGAATGGTTTGTTCATGAAAACTCCTGTTCAAATGCGGTGCAGTACAAAATAGTTGTCGAGGGTCTAAGTCCAAATATGACCACTTCCGTCATCCATGGAAGATGGTGTCTCCTTGCCTCAGGAATGATCAGTTGGCGCTCGTCAAATTTGTTTTGGCAGTGGGGCTGTTAGACTCTGGGGAGATGTGTGTTGGTTCTTCTTCCTATCTTTACCAATATGCTGTAAATCCAGAGTATAAAACACATCAGGGGTCTGATTATGTGATGGTGACTTAATAATAATTGGAACCACAACACCTGCTATTTGCACTGTTTATAATTGATGTATGTTTTATAGCACAAACCGATTGCACAAACTGTTACACCACATTTATAGCCCAAGCTAGTTTGCAATGCCTGTACAGAAATGGCTCTTTTTTCAAACATACAGAGCTCAGAAAAAGATATGTGCAAAACAAAACCAAACACAAACCATGATATAATATAATCATCATAACACAATGGCAAGCACCAGATCAGAGAACAACTGCCTGAATCTGTCAGCATTATGGAGCTTTATGGTGACTTACAACTCAGTTTAGATGCGCAGCCCTTAACTTTACTGTTTTGAGTTCACTCACAAACGTCTCGTAGCATTGCTTTTTGCTGTAAAAGGCTACTGCTGGTACAAAAACTCTGCAATGCCACTGTACAATATCTTATCACAGACAGAATTAGTTACAAGTTGGTGAGCACAGTGGAACATTTGACAGCTGAAGAGACAGATATTAGGGGTTGGTGGAGAACAAAAACAGTGTTAAAAGAGATTGAGTAGTGGACTACCATGGCCAGAGATCCTATTCCAAATGAATCATGATGTTTTTTTTTATAACTGGTGGATGTGTAAAATCAACTTTTTACTAACAAATGTACCACATCAACTCACCCAGCTAACCCAATCGCCAGAAGATATGTTTAGCAACGTATGCTTTTGCAAACTAATATGTTGAATCTTCACATTTCTTCATGTTGCAATTGCTTTAGAATCTATTTCTGAATGGTTTTGTGACAACAAGGTGCTTTGGTTATGTTTACGCACAAAAACACTTTGTTGGGGAGAATAAAAACATAATGTTTTGCCTTTTAATGCCTGTTGTTTTCATCACGGCGCACACACAACTTGGTCTCCTTAAAAATATCCTGTGGTTTCAGGCTTACAAATGTTGAACCACAGTCTTGAACTGTAGTTACTGGCTTTGTGGCCTTCCTGCCTGTAACTCTACCACCATCCCCTTCGTGTCCCGATATAAAAGTCAGGTCATTACGATGTAATTTGAACGGGATATAAAAGATTGTATAGAAATGTCAGTATGGTACGTAGACTATGATACAAAAAAAACCTGAGAATGTATCAGTGGGTTACATGTGTCCACTTTCTATCTAGGAGACTGGGCTGCTGCTGGGGTCGGATGTAGACAGGAGATCTCAAACAGCCTGTTTGGCCTTTCAACACTGTAAGCAGAAAAACACTGGATATCTTTAACGAGACATCGAGGCATTTTGCTGTCATGTTTTTGGTGACAGAACCAGGAAAGCTTAAACGTGATCTTTTCCTAACCTCAACCGAGGGGGTTTGTATGGATTCTGTCAAACCATGCTATGTAACGTCCTGCCACAAAGACTGAAGTAACCATATCACCTGCATACATCAGAAAAAGCTTGGAGTGATCATCACCATACATCTTTTTTTCTGCGTGAATTGAAGTGACCATGAGTTTGAGCGTATTGGAAAATGATTCAATACACCGTTCAAAAAGCATAATACATTTGACAATTCTGATGTATCTAAAAACCTTCAGCTGCTTTATGAAAGCATGGGTAGAAGTGTAAACAAGTATATAGCACATAATGACCTTCCTCTGTTAAAGAGAAGTCATTATTTTCACTGAGAAGCCTTGATGCTCCATTCATGATGATTTTTTTTTAAGCCATGGCTGAATTCTTGGTTTCAAAAGCTTTAATAATGACATTATTATGAGGAAAAGCACATCATTCGGGTCCCAATATATTAATTATGTACTCCATTAAAGTATGTGGAGAGAGCAGAATTGAAAGTTCTCAGTGTGAATGTAGCCAAGCTCATAAAGAAGCCTCTCGTTGGATGCAAAAGCAAGTCACAGTCAGATTAGAATCTCAAGGCTTCTTCCATTTCACCACCTCAGTCTAATGGCAGGTAACAAAGATTACAATGAGTATGTAAGGCTCACTGGGCTTCCATGCCTTGAAAGGCTTGCCAGCCTTTGGCATCAAAGTGTGTCCCCCTGTTTTAAAGGAGATTATGTGTATAGTCCTGTGAATTCAATGGCTTCTGAGAAAAGAAGACGGATGCTTGTTCTGCCATGATTCTTAAAGAATATATGTGTGTTGTTTTCCAGAAAGAAAATCTTTTTTTTTTTTTCCAGATGAAAATAAAAAAAAAATACAAATTGCTGGAAAAATGGAAAGCACTAAAGTAGGCCAAGATCACTAAACGGTTGTATTTCTAAGAGAAACAGGGTTCAAGTAAACTTATATTTATTTTTTGTCACTTTGCAGATGTGTGACCTTGCAGATTGTGACAGCAAAAGAAAGTGAGAGAGAATGAGAGAAATAAAGAAACCACCTCCCATGTCCCCAGTGTAAGAGTGTAAGCCTTTGGGCTGTTTTCTGGCTTCCTGCCGTCGCCATTGCAATGGCGCAGCTGCCACCTGAGATATTCCACACATGACATTTATCCAGGGGAGGGCATTGACAGATGCTTCAAAGCAGCTTTGTGGCATGGCCAAGAAAGCCCCCTCGTCACATTAGATAAGGCAGGGGACTATCATATTAACCTGCGTGCGGTGCTGCCATGTTGAAAAGCACACAGAACCAGCCAGTGCATGCCTGCCTCGCCTGCAGCAGGTCGTCTCACGGCACACGTTGCCCTGACAGGGAAGGGAAAAAATAAACAGCTTGACAAAATGCTCATTGCCACATGCATTCATGTGTTTACATGAACAGGTTGGCTGTTACTGTCCAGCTAACGTGTGTCTTACAGGCTGTCAGGCTGCAGTCTCTTAAGTGTGGACGAAGTGTATAAGCTTGATGATGCATGTTCTCCTTGCAGTGTCATGTACAGCTCACTCCCTCAGCCAAATGTGTTTGTTAGGAGCATCCGTTCTATCTGTGATGAAAACCAAACTGCCCCCTACTGAGTCAAATAAAGCACCACTTGTTCACACTTTGAATTTGGCTCATTTCCTATGGACACAGGCTTGTGGTCTTAAAAGCAGAATGTTACTTGTTTATGTGTAACCGGGACTGGTGCTAGAAAATTAGATGTATGTTAGTTTAACTATGTGCCACTTTGCATTGTTTCAACTTTCAACAGAGTAGGAAGTAAAACTGGATATAGTGGGACACAGCATACATGATCAGAGGCTTATGAGTCCTTAATGTTTGGACTATTCGGTAATCATTTAACTCTAATGTCACCAGTGTCAAGATGCTTCTAATATGTCAGAGGAGCAAGTTTGTGTTTCAGAAGTTGACATTTTCCTGTGATAAATCTGAGAAGATCAATCATACTGAACATTAAAGGTCCAGTGTGTAGGGTTTAGTGGCATCTAGCACCGAGGTCAACTGAGCACCCCTCGCCTTATCCAATCGTGTGGGAACCATGACGAAATCTAAATGTCCTTTCTAGATTCATTGTTTGGTTTGTTCGTTGTAGGTTAACGGAGAAACATTCTGTTGAGGTCTGTACGTATAAAAGACTCATTGTAACATACCAACAACACAACAACTATTTGTTTCAGGTGATTGGACAATAATAAAAACACAATTATGAATATTATTTTCCTTTGGGGTTAGAAAGAATTATGAATCATCCTAAATCATACACACTACACTTTTAAAGATATAGCCAAGAATCCTGCATTAAAATGTCTAAAAACGACCAGACATTTGTTATACATTTTGTAGAGTTGTGTGCTTACATTATCCCAAGTGTTTCCCACAATCCAGAGGTTTTATTCAAGGAAACACCAGTGTCATATGTGTTGTACATCACTACTTCTGGGTAAGGTAAGTTGGCAAATGAGACGTGAAACTTAAAACATAAATGTATATGTAAACGTTTGTGCCCAAGTTGTTTAATGGTGTCTACAATAAGAACGTAGCAGGTCTGTGAAACCCCTTTTTCTCTTAGTGTTTATAATCTACACTGAGGTCACATCCAAATAAGAATAAAACAGGTCCTAGGTTCTCAGCTAAAGATGATGAATTCGCTGGAGTTCTTAATTAAGCAAGGGACTTTATCACTTGAGTGAGAAAAAGGAAAATAATTAGCGCGGTGCCTCCACTGAAAACTTACTATGCTATGTGCTAGCAAAATTATCTAAGCCCTCAGACCTCAAATAAATACAGTTTATAGTCTTAAAGAATATTAAACAACAATATGTAAATGTAAGACACAAACATTTATTTTGTTAAACCTTTTAGATCTTTGGAATAATACCTTTAAAAGGAGAAATGCTTTAGAAATAGATCAGAAAATAGAAAACAACAAACAAACAAAACACTTCCTGTACTTTAAATCAAGACAGTAATGCCTGAAGCATCAAAATGTTTTTCTTTTTACCCTTTTTTTTTGTTCTCTCACATCAATGAAATGAATATGTTTTAACTTGAGCTCAAACTCAACCTTTTTCTTACGGAAATAAACCTATGAAATTAGATTATTAGCTTATTTGTAAACGTCATCAAATTGTGGTTCTTTTATAATAAACCATTCACTTATGAAATGATGAGATGTGTTCCTAATATTTTATCTGTATTCACACCTATTAAATGTTCAGAATATGAGTTCAATAACACAAATACATAGACATATCAAACCAGAGTGTTCTTGTGTACTCAAAACACAGTAACAGTACCCACACCTGTACCAATGCATTTTTACAGTTCACACAGAAATAAAGATGAATGATAACGACCATGAAAAGTCTAACCCAAGCTTGGATAATTTCCCTAAGTTAACCGTTGGGGCCCATTTGTAGCGTTGGTGCACATGAAGTTTTATCCAGTTAGAAGAAGTTAAACTTTGAAACCAGGACAGTTCACACAGTCTGCTTTAACACAGTCCCGAGTCTCTATCCTGCACTCGGTTCCATTCCAATGTCAAGTACTCACGCAACCTCTCATTGTAGATGCAATATGGCGTTGCAGCCAGCCAGGCCGTAGAGCAGTGGTGTCAAACTGATCCAGTAAAGGGCCATGTGGCTGCAGGTTTTCATTCCAACCAAGCAAGAACACACCTGATTTGGATCAGGTGTGTTCTTGCTTGATCAGTTTGACACCACTGCCTTAGAGCGATGTCCAGACAGCCCCGCGCCGACTCCTGTAGCACCGGCTACCTGCGACACGTCCTCGTTCTCTGCTGTCACCTCGTCCGCCGTCCGCTCCGTCTGTGCGAATGTCGTGTGGAGACTTCCTCGTGTCCGTGTGGTGAAACAGTCTGGTTCTCTGCCACCGAGCTAACTCACAGCACACGGCTAATGTCGGAGCTAGTGGCAGAGACCACGCTGTTGCGGCTCGGAAAACTTCACCGTGATATGTGAAAAGAGCTTTTCTGACCGATTAAGTCTCTCTGGGCAGTGAAATATCTGGGCCAACATTAAGTTAGAGTCTCCAAACATTGACGTCTTTCTCTCTGCCGAGGAAAAAACACAGCCAGCTCTCCGCTGTCCCGGGGAACTCTGGGATACTTCCTCCAGCGGTAATAAACAATAGTTTTTTTATCAAACAGGAAAACTTAACCTTTATGATTTTTAAAGACCATAGAATACTTTTAAACAATATAAAACATGAATTACAGAGTTAATATATGAACAGTATTAATTTTAACATGACTATGGACAGAGGATTCTGGGAAATGAAGTCCTACTCTACTCCGTCTTCTAGAAGCAATATAAAGGGATAATTTGCATATTTTTACCATCACTAAGATTATAGAAACAGTAAAATAAAAAAAATGAATGTTTTTACACATTTTTAGAGAACCCTACATCTGACTGCAAAATCATTTGTGTTTATTTGTGATACTTGTACGAGTGTTTATAGCCTAGCAAGCAGCAGCCTGCACAGTGTGTCTATGTGTTTAAATTCAGGTACTCAGCACTCACCAGAGATTCTGATTCTCTCGTCTTTTTCAACCTCTTCTTTCTCTAATGTTACATTCATAATGTAATATACAATCCCCTCCAGCTCTGTCGTTGCGTCCACTTAACATTAAAGTGCATAAACACCCAACAGTGAAGCTCTGCTGCAGTCAGGTTGATAAACGTGAAGATAAAAGTTAAAATGTAATCTCCTAGCTCTCCTCCTGCTGCTAACTTTCTCCAATTCTGATGTGACTGTGGGGGTTTATTCCTCCAGAAGGCCTGGCTCTGTACCCAACTCCGAGCAAATATGCCTCCTCTCTCCGCTCTGCCCTCTGGACACTACCCTTCGCAGTTGTTTTTTGTTTTTATAGAAGGATCACGACATATTGTGCATTAAACTTACTGCATGGTGTTTGTAAGAAAATGACATCACTGTTGGAAGTGGCCAGATGAGCACACTACTCATCAGAGGTGCAACAAACTTGAACATTCACTTATAACCAGAGGGAAAAAAAACACTTTTTGGCCCAAAAGTCAAAGGAGCCGGTAAATATCAGGATACTTTTTTGACAATCCCTATAGGCCTATACATTAGAATAAAATGATTTACTTACAGAATCCGATTTTCTGTCTACCGTAGAAGAACACTGCTGACATAGACCGTGCTATTTCAGCAGGCAGAAGGTCTGATGTGTGTATGTCCACGCAAGCTGGCTGCTTTTCAGGCAGTGGAGGCGTGAGTGGTGTGAGAGGGTTGCTGGAGGTGTGTCAAAGTAAAACTAATCAATCATGTCTTTATTTTTCTGGCGTTGCCTCAGTCTGCCCTGCAGTCATGCTCCAATCAAGCGGCACAGAAGAGCCAACAACTGCCCAGCGATGCTCCAAACTGCTCCCCAGGCACAATACACCAGGCGAGTGTTGGGTGCTGATCAAGAGGCAAAGTCAAGGCTCATCACAAGTTTCACTTCAGTGTTTACTAACAGCCCCGCCTGACCTTTACCGGCAACTGTCTCTATTGATCTCATACATACATCCTGTCGCAACGTTAAAGCCCTGTTTTTATGTGGGGTGTTTGGCATGCCAGCTCGTATTCTCTTCCCAGACGGAGCTCCGCCTGCATGTGCAGGAGGATAGCGAGGCGACGGCGAAAGCCAAAGGTCAGAATGACATTACTGGTGTTTCAAAATGTTCAACAGCAAAGCTATGTCAAGTGGAAACAGAAAACTGTAGAAGTTTTAAACAATTCTATGTAATATGCCATCAAACTGTTTCTTCTCAGATTCAATTCATGGGGTTTGATTTATCTGGAAACTTTTTTTGGAATTGATTCTAAAAAATAAATATACACTATCCGGCATATGTATGTATATATATATATATATATATATATATATATATATATATATGTATATATATATGTATATATATATATATATATATATATATATGTATATATATATATATATATATATATATATATATATATATATATATATATATATATATATATATATACATATAAGAACTGATGGCAGTGAAAACTAATTAATTTATATTAGAACTTCATCATATGTGTAGTCTCACATAGCCAGACCTAACCAGAGCTTTGTGTCAACGCTGAAAAGGGGGAAAAACACCAGGATGGTCTGTTTATTTCTCTGAACCAATCACAGTCATCTTGGATGGTGGTAAATCCAGGATGTAGTGACAGTGCTCCTACAAAATATTGCGGGTAATGGGGAACTGGGAATCGGTGGGCAAGCGCTGGCATTACAATGGGTTAATTTCTGCAATAGAAAAGACAAAAGTCTTGCTAGCTCAGGTTGGTTTGTACCATTAGTGAACAGGTTATTGATTGGGTGATTTGTCAAGTTCAGTGCAAAGGTTGCTAGCTCAGAGGTTGTTTTTGTTTCTTGTTGAGATGAGGTACAATATGTAACCCCAAATTTCCACTGGATACGTGTCCGCTGCGTTGCAGCTCCGATCCGGTTTTGCTCCGCCGTCCACCAATCCCCACCGGTTGCGGTTTGAGTCCGCTGCGGCGCAGTACGGTAGACAGCTGGCTCATGAGGCAGAGGAGTTCCCACGATAATCACATAATCACTCACGACCGCAGTTATAGGTCTGTGTTATTAAGAACAATAACACGAAGTGTTCCCGTCCGAGGGATCAGCAGAAGAGCTTGTGTTTGTCTGTTTTTTGAGATTTGTGTGCTGGTGTCAACACGGAGTGTTTTATTTTGAAAGGTAACCGGATGCTGTTTGTTATTTTAGCGCTTGACTTCCTGTCTGCTCGGTGCTAAATTCAGCTGAATTGCTGCGTCGTGCTCCGGCATCCGGCAGATATAGAAGTCCTGCGTAAGAATTTTACTCAAAAGAGACAAGAATCATCACTAGACTATAATCATCAACATAATGTGATTTAATGAAAGTCTGGATTCTATGCATTGTGTTGCAGAGATATCTACTGAAGTTAATGTTCTAACCAGCTAGCCAAAGCTAGTGTAATCACTGACAATGACCACCGTGCTCTGAGCTCACAGTCCTAGGCCGCTAGCTGCACTGCTAATTGCAGCCAACAAGTAGCGGGTGATATGCTACCTCTGTTTGGTGTATGAATTTGACATCGGCCATTTTTTACATAGCACACCTTTTAAAAGAGTAATACACAATCAGTGGTAGGGAAGGAGAATGCAAATTAAAACTGGCACCCACTGGCAAGTTTACTGTATACCTATAGTGTACATCCATTAAGTCAGACAAACAAACAGTATGTGTAACTCAGCTAAACTAATAGAGTGAGAATCGGGTCTTTCAGTTATTTATTGAATCTGTTTCGGACAGCCGTGGTGTGAAACACCCTTAGGATTGTTTCATTTCCTTTGAGTCTCTACCCCCCACTGAAGTTTACAGGCAGTTAGCTTCAATAAGTAACATGTCACAGGTGAAGACGAGTGATTCCAAGGCTAAGTATGTCGAGGTCTGGTGTAGCGGGCACTGTTAAACTGCATTGGTGAGGTAATATCTTCTGTGTTATCTACGTTATCTATTAATCTCATGGTGAAGCGCCTCGCGGGCAAGGATGTGGAAGGGGAGGGGGATGGCTGATTGGCTGGAATAGTGTTGTTTGACTCGGTCCAAGTCTGATTAACAAAACCAGGGCTGTGTACAGCCGACTGGCCATCAGGAAATACTCACTTCATTTGACAAAAAGCGTATTGGATAAGAATCACTTTTATGGTGTCATTTTGTTGCTAATAATAAAATATAACAATTGACAACTAGAGTAGATTATAACCGGCAAGTGGATGTGCCTGATGATCGATAACTGTCTAAGTGATCAGTATTGCTGTTTTCAAGTGAGTTGTGTTTTTAAAATTTTTTAAACAAAGAGTAACTCGATTCCTTCACATCCTGCAGTGAGACTGACCCTGGGTTTGGTTTCATGTGATTAAATAATTTGCATTGTTCAAGATCAATGAGTTTTTGTTTCAAATTCATTTGTAAAAGAGATAGGAAATAAAAAAAAAAAAAAAGATATTGTATTTTAGTTGCACTCTGGTCAATACAGGGAATTGAATATCATTAACAATTTATGCTCTAAACACTGGTTTTGAACCGCACACAGGTTTCCAACACACACACACACACACGCAAGAGAATGCCTTATCAACCTGTAAATAGCTCCAGACAGTACAAACAAGACCTTGATTTGTCTCTTTGTTTGAAACGGAGTGCTGTGCAATATTGATCAATCAGGTTTGCCAAAAAAGAAGAGTCAAGACGCCTTATACATATTCATCACCAAAACAGCCCTTTCTCTCCTGTCTCAGAGTGTTTTTCTTTCAGCCACACAGCCGCAGATTGTTATGCATAGAGTGACACGACCTGCAGGCGTTGCTCAGATTCTTATCGTCGTGCTCTCATCTGATGGGAACGCATGCTCTGACAAAGGCTGGTCCTCCTAGATTCTGCTCATATCTGCTTTTTAACAATTCCATCAGTGCCGGATAAGCCGGCTGGCAATAAAGACGAAATGGCAATACATAGAGGGATCTGGGCGGCATCTGCTCACAAGAATGACCGATAGCTCCGTGCTGTTTGAATCATCAAAAAGTGGTTGAAAAAAATGATGAGGGAGAGATAATACAGGCCATTCCAGCTGCACGGGCTCAGGTGAGGAAATGTCAGCGCAATGGCATCGTCAGGTCAAAAAGCATGAATTTCTTTCTGATGTTGATTCCTTGAGATTGATTTCGTTCTTTGATATTATACACAGTTACCATGGCACCCTGTAACTTGCAGATTAAAGCACCTCAAAAAGTTATTTTATATGTTGTGTATAACACTCTTGTCTCTTTGCTTTTATGTCCTAGTCCTCTTCAACAGCATGCTGCAGTCATAGTTTAACAGTGATTCCTGTCACACTTAACCCACAGAAATAATCCATTGATTGAGTTTCAGTGCAAATGCTTCAAATGCTTTGAATGGTTATACAATTCTAGACTGAGGCCCCAAGAGGAGAAGCCACAATTTAATAAAATCACATTTCAGCCTTGTGCTAAAACAGAAATGTTTACTGGAGGAAACATTTGTTATATAAAGAAGGTAGCCTGAGGTCTGCAGTCTAGATGAACTAGTAACCAATCTCTGGCCTTCCAGATGGTCTTTACTCATAGACAAAAATATATTTAGAAATAAAACGTGCATTGATTACATGTCTGGCCACTTAGAGGAGGCAGAAACAAGCTGTAAATGCAGAATTGTGAAAAAACACCCCGTAAAGTTCATATGGCAAATACAATTTAGCATTCAATAGATATGGACAAGGGCGGATATTCCACTTCACTGATTTCACAAGAGGAATTCATGGAGGGGAAACCAAAGGTGCCAGCAAAAGTACTCTTATTATGTATACGGAGGAAGTGTTGAATACTAAGCCTACAATTAAACTACACTGCATAATGAAGATACATAAATTCAGGGTTGTACCAGCATTAAAATACCAATATTTTGACTTGGTTTTTAACTGTAAGGTAACAGGCAGAACAAAATACAGTCAGAGTTTAACAGCGATTCAGTGAAATGCAGTCATAACTGTAATTGTGTTTACGTTATCAAGGTACAAGTGAATAATAGTATAATAACTTTTTACACTTCCACTAACTGTGTAAAACCATATCCACAGTGCATGTTTACAAACTGAATTGAAATTGGACATTTCTGAGAGGGACCGTGGTGTTTCAACATTTGTAAACGTGACACCCCCGAATATAAGTTTGAATAAAGGGACAAATCTCTCACACTGCATCTTGGGCCTGCTGCAACGCCACCAGCCTCCATCGTTGATTTTCTTTGTTATCTATGGTTTGTCTTTTTTGTGCAATGAATGTTACCTTGGCTGCAGCGATTGTTGTTTGAATCCTGTGTTGCTTCCCAAGAGCCAGGGTCTAACACCAGGAAATGTTGTAGCCCTGCTCATTGACAAAACCAAGTGTTTTTAACAAGACCACTCGACTTGTTCAGCGCTGTATTTCAAGCCAGCACATACTAACTACAGACCAGGTATTTTGTGTGCATAAATCTAAGTCTTTGTGACCTTTCTTTGAAGTTAACATTAGCAAAATATCTAATTACTGTGGTCCAGCATATGGGAACACAAGTGTTTTCTTTGCATATTATTACATACTCTCAAATGATGTGTTTTGTCCGATACTTTGAGGGGGACCAATCTCCGGGTACCTCACGTTATGTCTATGGATACTGAGCAACGTTAGCATTGATTTAAAGTTGAGTTGCCAGCAACATTATGAATATAAGTCCACTATTAATCTAAAGTTTCCAGCTGTCACTCACACCCGGTCCACATCGCCTGTGTGAGGAGAGCGTGATGGCTGTGTTGCTGAACTGCTGCAGTATGTGTTTGTCTGCCCTGACAGCGTTGCTGCTGCAGCACTTACTTTGATAGTGATCAATGAATATGATTACATTATATATCTATAGCGAGAGAGAGCTACAAAGAGAGAACGTGTAAATGAAAAAGAGGGCGTTAGAAAATATTGTTGTGTGTATTTCTTCATGTTTCTGAAACCTTTAACACGTAGTCATGTCAAGCTCATCACAGCGCTTTACTGTCTATCTTCAGATTCTTCTCAGATATATTTTATATATATATTCCTTCCAGAAATGATGCTCAAGTGGAACCTACAGCATCAAACTGGAGGGGCCAATGACCAGGCCGCTGCATTGGGAGGGAGAACAGGCTGGCTGGAAACAACACTGATGAGAGCACTGAGAGTGAACCAGCGTATTGAAGTTCTGGGTTCATCACTTTGAATGACCCCTTTCAAATTAGGTAGAATTCATTTGATCCTTTGTTCATATAAAAACATACATCAGACCAGCTGTAATTGCTTTTTTGCATCATTTATTCACAGTTATCTAATTTATTCTAACCACAGTATTTGCACTTCACACCTAAAGCGTGATTACTTGGCTAACATTAGCAAAAGGTTGTGAGTTTGGATAAATGGAAAATGTCAACACGCAATTCTCACACAAGAAATCTAGAATGTGCGTATGCCTTAGAAAATCAAACACTCTCTGCTTTACACCATAAAACCTACATGGTAGACTCTCGTGGTTCTGCAACAACAACACAGTATATTCTTAGACCTTTACTTTCACAGATGTCTTCACCGTTGAACTTCATTTAACTTATGCCTGTCTCAAACCACTATTTACTTATAAACATTAAAAAAGACTTTTTAAAAATGTTTTTGGAGTTTTATTGATTTTGCTCTGCCGCTCCAAAGGAACTATTTTGGATGTTACCACGGGAGCCAGACTCAGAGCACAAATTCCTCCATGACCTGCTGATGTAACCTGTCTATGGTAGGACCTGCACATGCATCAGTGTGTGTTTATGTGCTCATGTGTACCTGCATGCCTTTCAGTGTGCTGGTAGTGTGTTATGAGTTGTCCTGCAGCTGTCCTGCACAGTTGTATATTGTAGCTTTTGACTCCTCCAGTGGCAAACTCTTAGCGCCTGGGCTGCTCGATGCCCGACACACACGAGCCGCATCCTGAGTGACAGGCTGCTCCCTTCAGAGCTGGGGAGGGTAATTGGCATTCAGGATCATCTGGATGATAGGGAGGGTGGCGAATTCTGTGAGATGCCGCTCCCCGCCTTTTATCCCGTGCCACAAAGTTCCCCAAGACCCGTACTCCATTTGCACAGAGTGAGGGAGATATTGAGAGAGTGAGCGAGAGTAACTAACAGAGAGAGAGAGAGGGAGAGAGAGAGAGAGAGAGAGAGAGAGAGAGAGGGAGACTACTTTGCATGCAGTGAGTTGGCAGTAGCGTCCCCGAGGGAGACATTGTCGGTGAGGGGGAAACAGCTTTCTATGCATGAGGAGAAATCTCCTTCAGGTTTGTGCTGCAGCTACCGAACCCTCCTCCACCCCCCATCCTCAGAAACCCCGACGCCCGCGTCTGTAGGGATTTATGACCTGTCACCTCGGCAGCCCGGGGGTATGGGAGGGAGGGTGGAGAGGAGGAAGGAGGGTAAGGTAATGGTGGTGACAGCAAAAGGGAGTGGGGTGGGGGCTTTTCACGTCACTCCGGAGAGCACGATGTATCAATCTGCCCAAGGATTTTGTCCATTCAACCGTGCCGCAGCGGGAAGAATTAACAAGGGGGGTGGGGGGCGGCGGAGGGAGGAGGGAGGAGCAAGGTTATTGTGATAGCTAGCACACCTAAGCTGTCTCCCAAAACGGATCTTTCATTTCACACTAAGAAACCAACAACGAACTGACAGGAACACTCAGCCACCATCAACATGTCATTTGCTCTGCTGTCAAGTGGCATGTGGTATTTCAGGGAAATAAAAAAAAGATAACAGAAGTGGCAATCAAACAAAATGCCATGATACAGTTTTGTTTAGAGAGCAGCTCGAAGTGACATGTGCATACGGCGTGCCGAATTGTAGATTTCTCTGTGGACGTTTGATGGAGGGCATTAACCTGTAGATTTCTGCCAGCTTCCATAAATTACTTGGCTGTACCTGTGCCCCTGAGGTAGATCATTAGTGTGCTTGATAGGTATAATAACACAGCCCGGTGCATTGCCATTCCAAGGCTGTATAGTCATGACTAAAGAGCTCTCCGCACAAAGAGAATTGAATTATGCCTTCTGTCACACAGTTACCGTGAATTTAATGCATACTGAGTCGAGAATCAATAATTTGTCAAAAGCTGCTGATGCATTATTGTCAACTCTGCCAAGATGAAATTATATGGAGTTATTGAACATCGGAGGCACAACAGATTGCAGATCTGCCTTTCAAAAAATATCATTAAATCACACCAAATATATCAGGATTAATCCCTGTAAATTCTATAGGATTTACTCCTGAGAAACACTTTTAATCTGCAGCATGACTGTGCAGAAGAGTCTAATAACATAGTGCTGGCTCCTGGGCCCCTCTTTAATAATAATAATAATAATAATGATAATAATAGTAGTATAATAATACTGAGTTATTAATAAGGTGTGTCTCTGTGTGGGTAATGCTGTGTGCCAAGCTCAGTCCTCTGATCAGACAGGTCATACAGACTATCATTCTGAGTAATGGGGGTTGGGTGAAATAATTCATCTTTGATGGGAGATTTACAAAACTGTGCGCCCGGACTGTGAATCCGCTCCCACGGTTTACAAATCTATTCCCACATATTTCCACATCCATTTTTTTTTTTTCGACAATGTGGCCCGAGGGGACCTCCGTACATTACATTTGCAGCATAGTAATGTAACGCTGCAATGTAACGCATTACTGTTCCCACTTTCAGTAATCACATTTCATAATCGAACAATTATGCTGTTATAAGTGTTACATATGTTAGAAAATAATCACTGCTTTAGTGGTAAACACAGCAAATGAGCTTGATAAGTGTGTTTGGTAAAGGCCTAGTTGATTGTTGAGTCTCTTTCTCAACCTCGTCATATACCGACGCTTTAGCCGGCCTGAACTACCAACTGAAAGTTTCAGTTTTTCCCAAGCTGGGAATGAGACTCAACAATCAACTATCTTACAAATAAGACCATTAAAATATGTTCATATGCTGTGTAAGGTGCACTTAGTAAGACAGTTGATTGTTGAGTCTTATTCCCAACTCATCAAATACTGATACTGTTTGGGTTGGCTGATCCAACCTACCAACCAAAAGCAACAATGTTGTATGACCGAGGAAAGAGAATTATCTTTTATTTGTTTCTGCAAATGAACTCTGCAAATATTATCCTGCAGAAAACATTTCTCTTCAAAGAGGCACTGGAGCAATTTAAAAATGGTGATTCCTTTAATCTGGGACAGATGCATGAGGTGGATTTCTAAAATATAACTTTAAAAGTGCAGCTTTTTCTGACATTCTGTCTCCACAGCATCTTTCAATAGACTGTACCCACTTTGTCCCCACCCTTGTCCCTCACCTCCATTTAGTAAATCAAGCTTTCTGGTATGAATTACTAGTCTCTTGGCCCAAGCTTTTACTACTCTGATGACATCGTCAGGATTATTTATTCAGACTTCAGAAAGCTCCTCCAGGGTCACTTTTAGAGGTTGAATAGTACTAAGCATGATGAGTAATCTGACCTTGATGTAAAAATCTTTATACTGCCGCCAATGAACACATAATTCGTACAGAATGTCCTTTAATTAATAACTTCTAAGTGTGACTGCATCCTGAGTTCAAAAAATAACAAGACTAAAGATAACATTTGTTTGATTTTAAAATATTCCTTTAGCCATTTAGAACATAGCAGGGATGAAACTTGAGTTCATTAGAATACAGCATACTGCGCTGCCACAGGTGTGCCTGGATGTGCCTGTGCCACATAAATCTGAAGCTTGCACACCTGGCATAGTCATAAGTACTATGAGTAAGCAGCAAATAAAAAAGGATTACAATGTTGCAAAATTGAAATGAAATGTGATGAAAGTTCAAAGTGTGCCAAGGTCGTCTTGGCACACTTGCTGCCTTTACGTAATTCAACTGGTGGTCAGTGACGGATCATTACGGCAAGCTAGCTAAAGTGAAAAGATGTCTAAACAAAGCTCCTGGGATATGGTTTTTATGCTCCTCCACCCTCCAGTGCCTCGGAAACCATCTCAGCTCATACCACTGTCAACGTTACGTATTTTTCCGCAATAGACGGACGAGCAGATGTTTAGTGAGCGGTCCACTGCATCTTCCACACCTCAAGGTCTGACACTGCTGGCTGCTTCCAACAGTAGTGCTCTAATGTTATCAGGGACTTTAATGCAGCATTGAGCGAAGAAATTAAGTTGCTGCTCACCGCCAGTATGATCAAAAATTAATGACAATTTTACTCCCCCCCATTAGAATATATATATACACTAGGGCTGTTAAATCGATTCAGTTATTTAATCACGATTCATCACAAGCTTGTCTATAAATAACTCACGATTAATTGCACATTCATTTATATGTTCTAAATGCACCTTAAAGGGATATTTTTCAACTTTTTAATACTTTTTCAACATGGGAGTGGACAAATATGCTTGCTTTATGTAAATGTATTTTGTTATCATTGTTACAATCCAAAACAATGATGAATACTGTCCAGAATTTTCTCCAGAATATCCTCAAAGGTACTGCCTGCTCATACAATATGCTGAAAGCATAACATTGAAAACTCACGCCCAAGCTGTAGCCACCTATTCAGTTATCACTGTTGAACGTTTGTCTCATGCAGAGCTGTCCAGGCGTCTCTGTTTCAAACTGTTCACCGTGGTCTGTCTTTGAAGAGGGGGGAGGAGGGCTCTCTGCTTCAGCTGTGTGCTCAGGGATGTCAATGTCAGACAGAGATAAATCATGGAATTGTAACCCAGCTTTACAAAGCAAGGAGGATAAGCATATGTTGTTAGAATAACACCATTCTGTTTTTTTTCTTTTTTTGTTAATCTGCATTGAGTCAGTGTTTACATGTTGTGATCTGTTATGATGCTGTACAACATAAGGGATCATATACATACATACAGAGAACATACAAGAAAATATCAAGGATGAATAGAGGAGAGACTATACGGCTCTTTATACAATTTCAAATACAGGTCTGTTTTTTTATTGCGTGAGAAAATGCAGCGAAGAAGATCCTGACGATCCCAGTAGATGGCGAGCCTCCCAGTTGATCTGCAGGAGATAGGATCTATTGCCACTGAAAGAGCAGGAACTTCATTCTTTGTTGGAGGATTGTGCCAGTCTTCTGAAGCTGCACCAACTCGAATATACATAAAAAGGTACTCTGACCCAGACTCTGATAGATCAAACCTTAGCTAGATCTGAACTCAGATAAAGTTGACTTGACCAGTTACCTCTCACCAGACCGGTTTACTTGAACTGAGGAGAGCTATAACATGAGGGAAATTACAAGCCCCGATATAAGGCGATCACCAAACCAAACCAGACTTTTAAAAAGGACACATTTCTTTTGTTTAAAGCACCCTTTGTTTATTTCAACATTCTTGTACATGTAAATGCAAGTTGTGTGTTTTTCCGATAAAAGTTGCAGTCAACTAACTTCACTTGACTTGTGTCTGTGGTTATGAACTCACTCTTCCTCCGAACGAAGAGCGGTGTGTTACAAAATAATATAAAGTCAATAAAGAAGACACATTTACAAAACTTTGTAGTTTGCTGATGATCCCCAGTTACTTCAGAATTGTAATAGATAAGATTAATATGTTTGTTCCCAATTTAATTCTCATAAACTAAGATGTCTAAGAAATGAATGTGACAGACGTCAATAGATTTCCCTTTATTGGCGCTCTAACATTATCGCTGTTATACCTCCTGCCCCTTCCCATAAATATTATGTATTTAACCTTTTAACATTTAATGAGAGTTTATTCAGTTAAAATCACCTTGCAACTCTCATCAATTCCTCATTTGTGCTGTTAATGATAGTGTGCAGGTCACTGTGTGATTAAAACATATTGGCATCATCAGCAAACTAAATGGGAAAAGAAAGTCTACAGGCTAATGAAAAATCATGAATGTAAATAAGAAACATTCATGGTCCTAATATAGATCCTTGTTGTTATCCACAGGTTATATGAACTGCTTGAAAAAAAAAACGTGCCACATATTATTCTCTTTCACTCGTTTAACTAGTTAACCACTAAAGTGTGTCACCTTAGAAACCATAACATATAAATTTGGCTAACAGAATATTGTGACTGACAGTGTCAAACGCTTTGGAAAAATCTAAAAAAATACCATGTGCAAACGGTCAAATGAAATTCTATTCTTGTTTAAAAGTGTATAATTAAACACATTCTAGTATACATTTAATAATAATAAAATGTTTGAAGAACAACGATACAGGGCGATCGTTTGTAAAGTCACTTGGAACAATGCCAGCTGCCAGAGTCTGTATTAAAATGAATGAGTGAGAGGTTCCAGGTTCAGGTTGCAATTTGATACCTCTTTCACTAATGAAGTACTAATTTACATTTGATAATGTTGTTTTTAGAAACTGAAGAACTCTAAAACAGTATCCAAAGTGATGTTTAAAATAAAGAATATAAAAAAAAAAACATTAAGGGTCGATCTACATATTCGGTTTTGCTTTGGATTCTTCTTGCATTTATTATATACCACAGGCCGACCACTGACTGAATGAATAATTTCAATAACGTTGTTTAAATGATTCAATTAGTTTGGCTGAATAAGAATTAAACAATATAAACAGGTAATGAATTGTTTTAAACACATCACAGTGCACTTAGCTGTAGATATAAGGGACTTCTAAGTGTTTATGAACATATTTCCATTAATTATAACTTTGCATGAAGTGTACTTAACTTTATCTGCAATTAGATGAACACATTTTTAGAGTTCTTTAAAGCGCCGGCAGCATCAAAACTGTTTCTACACTTGCTCAAGGCTCGTGAAGACATGTTGACCTTGACTCCAAAGTAGTCGTCATATTACTGTAGACAGTCAATCATTGATAATATCTGTTCAGAAACCAGTTACAGATGCTTCAATAGGAGGAGTCCCGGTTGTTGACACATACGTTAATAAATATTTTATCAGTATCTTTATTGTGTTTGAGGATTTTTATCCCAGAGGTTTTCCAGTGTTTATAATATGTGTCTCATATCATATCAGTTCAGTAATAAAGGGACTGTCAGACTGTCCAGAGGCTCTCCAGATAACAGTGAAGAGATTGGTTTTGAATTTCAGATGTCTGTCACAGGTGCTACTGCAGTTGTCTAAGCTGAAATGTGTAAGCAACATATTAATAAGACGCCCACAGTTGTACCAAAAGGCCAACTGGAGATCCCATTGCTTAGAGGCCAAACAGAAATATGCATTGTGAATTATAAACTTTTAAAAACTTGCTTATCTTATCTTATTGTCAAACATTGTAGATTTTCATTTTTAACTTGTTTGAAGCAATTCCGGATTCTGAAAGTATTCCGATTTACATTTTGATAGTGCTTGCTTTACATCACACTATCTAGAAAAAACAAACAATAACTTTTTTGTTTTTGCCTTTCTCACGATTCAAATTAGGGAGATCATTCTAACAGCCAAACAGCAGGAAGATCTCACCGTCTAAACTATTTCTCCACTCCCTGAAACTGAGATGTATATTGCCTGTAAAAATGTCACATGTTTAGATAGAACAGAAGAGGAGGGATGAAGGGAGGACATTTTAAAGGTAGGTAGAGGAGAGAGACATTGGAGAGGGAGATATGATTCAGGTTGAGGTTGTAGAGAACATGAAGTATTTCTCAAATAGATGAATTTTCTGCCCTATTCCAATAGAGCAAGAGGCACCTTTGTCCTGACTCGAGTGGGAAGATCATCCCAGGGCTGAGGGCCAGGAGGGAGAGGAGTTGAAAGTGGAACAATGGCTAGATAGCCGCAGGGAAGAGGGAGTTAAGCAGGCGGTCGTAGTAAGAGCACAGAGCTGGTGTGGAGGGCTGTGGCCTGGAGATATAGAATATAAGGGAGTGGTTCCTTCAGCACCGACTGCAGGCCTTAACTGTCAACATAAGCAGCCAGAGGTAGCGAGCAGAGAGGGTGCAGAAGGCGGCTGACACAAGAACATTTTGTAAGCTTGAAGAAAATTTGGGCTGAAGTGGTGTGAACAAGCTAAAGGGGTGAGAAGACCTCAGCCAAAACCAATTTCTCATTCGTATCAGCTTACAATGGGTTTTCTTACAGCTCAAGCTCACGCAATTTTGTGAAACAGAGCTTCATGAGACAGGGTTGCTTTGTAGTTTTGGACCTCTAAAATTCCATGTTTTGGACAAGAATGAAAGATTGTGTTCCCACTCCATGAGGCAATTATGTTCCACTTCAAGATTAGGCAATCATAACAACTTGTGCTCAACAAAGACAAAAGCATTAGCTGTTTGCTCAAATAACGTTATATATAGTCTGAGTATTGGGCAGAAGTAGTGTCCTGTCAGTATTTATCATGTCAGTAAATATAGGAGACCTGTTGTGCTTTTTTCCCTTTCCCTCAGTGTGTTGTACACTGTCTTGTGCATGTAAATGGTCTTGAAAGTTAATAAAGCCCAAACTGTGCACCAACAGGAGCTTCTCTCTAAAAAACACTGCTCCTGAAACACCTCGTCAGTAGCCCTGTCTTTAATTCTGTGACTTCATGACATCACACTATGTCAGCGTGTCACACATTTGCATAATCTCTGCCTACATTCATGGTGAAGGAGATGTAAACTGGAAGCTGCAAACACTGACCAGAGACATGGTGAGCAGTGCTGGCTCAGGCGTGTGTGAGATGGCCAATCAGTGCAGACTGGGTATTCATGAGGAGGGGCCTTAAAGAGACAGGAGTGTTTCAGAAAGAATGAAAATACAGTGCTGCTGCAGAGGACAGTAGGAGAAAAGTGATGCATTTTTTTTAGCATTAAAGCACGTAAACCTATTCAAGTAGTCACTAAAATAAAATGTATTACTCGATTCATTAATTATGTGCTGACAATCTTTCCTGAACCTCAACCAACGTTTCTGTTGCCAACCACAGACTTGACGGCGAACACCAGACTCTGGTGTGACAGTCCTACATTTTGTACATCCAGCATCCACCCAGCAGCCTCCTCGTGACTTCAGCTGGGTACATTTTACTTCCTCAACAAAACCTCTCTGAACATAATCCAAGCAGCGATAACACAACTTAATCATGAAACTAATGGAAGTAATAAACAAATCTTTAAAAACATTTCCAATTATGGATCATGTAGTAACTTTACTTCTGGCTTAATGCAATGGTTCCTAAACTGGAACCTCCCAAGGAGCCACAAATCAAACATAATGGTTTGTAAGATGAAAAATAAAAAGAAGTATCGGTAGAAAATATGCTTATTTCCTGATTGTAATCTTATATTTGCTATTTTCCTGCTTTGAAATACCAGATGGTTTGACTTCTTGAGGCTATTAACAACAACAACAACAGTATTACAATAAAGCTTTGCTCACAGCTCATCAACATTCTGCAACTTTTGACATGGGGTTGTGAAGAGACAGCGCTTCACTTTACAGGGTCACAAGCCAAAAATGGTGGCTTAATAGAAAGTAAGAAACCTGTGACCTGTCTTTAAAGACTCTGGTAACATTTTTAATTGCAGATGTCTCGCTAATTTTTGTCAATGTCTTGATACAATGGTTTCTGATCTTGGGGTTGGGACCAAGTCTTCTGAATTTTCTGTAATTGACGCTATTTATTGTGCAGTGCAGTTTTAGTTTTCCTCCAAAAACAATTAAAGAAACCACAGACTTAACAAAACGATTACTGTGATCATTTAATCATTACTTTGTTGACATCCAAACAAACTGTGGATGATTTACTTCCCCTTAGTTTTATAAATAATACAATCTGAGGAAGGAACACAGCTCTTGTTGAACAGCTCGTGACTCATAGATATGCAACCTATGATGAGGGGGGTGTGAGCAGACAGCGCTTTGTCTGAAAGGGTCACAAGCCAACATCAGTGTGCAGCTCTGGCTTAATATTGCAACTTTATTTACACATAATTAACTTTTAATAGCTGGTGACTTTCTCACTTTTGCTGACGGCTTAATGATTCACAGCCTGGGGGTTGAGACCACACGATGAATCTAAAGAAAGTGAGATCATTAAGAAGATGAGAAAATGTAAGAACATCTGGCATAAAGCGAGGAAACCTGTGCTTTTATGACTTATTTATAATTTTGAGTCATAGTTGTCTCACCAACTTTTGTAAAAGGCTTCCTACAATGATTCCCAAGAGAGAAAACAACTCTGCTGTTTTGTTGTAAAACACTGGTAATTATATATCTTCAGGCTAGAACTATACAAATGAAATAATCAGAGAGAGGAACATCACTCTTTTTCAGCTCATAAATATAATCCAACCTGTGATGAGGGGTTGTAAGTAGACAGAGCTTTGCTTTGAAAGGTTTACTACAAAGTGAGAAAGGCAAGGGGGAATTATTATTCAGTGCTACCAAAAGTCTAACATGAGGCCAGGGAAGGTAATTTGGCATACAGAGTGGTGACTATGGTTTGCATCCTGCAAAAATCGGTCCCTTTTTACATCAAAGTACAACTTTTTCTTACCTTTGTCTAGTAGCCATTTAGCTAAATCTGTCCAGATTCTGGCCAGAATAATTGTTGGCAATGTATGTTTCTGCAAACATGTGGCAACTTAATATTTACTTGGGTCAGATTTTCATTCATTCATTTTACATCGTGATAGCTGTACTTTTAGTCACAAAAAGCAGTTGGTTAGAGTTTGGAAAGAGATAATTTTGTTTCTCTTTCATTGTCGCTTTGTCTTCAAAAACTAGTTTCATTTACCACAAACATTGCTGCAGATGTCCCAAGCTTGTGTTAAAAACACCTTCAATAGAAAATATAATGTATAGGATTAACTCAATTTAATAGTGAACATTTGCTTTGGCAGAAACTCACATAATTGTTTAAAATCAACAGAAACTGCATTAAATCAACACAAATAATTAGTGTTGATAAAAAGTGATTGTAATGTGTTTTGATTAAGTAAATTGATTTAAATATTCTGATTTCAATTAAATTTTCCTAAATGGAACGGTCAGCGACAGCGACAACCTTGCTAGCACCAAAGCCCAGCTGAACACCTGGCTCAAGATAGTCGAACACAGCCAACTGCATGGAAGGTTTAAAGTCTGGTTCTTCCAGTATGGCATCATACCCCGGCTGCAATGGCCCTTCCTACTTTATGAATTTCCCATGTCCCAAGTGGAAGGAATGGAAAGACTGTGCAGCAAGTTCTTGCAGAAATGGCTGGGAGTCCTCCCATCCTTCAGCACAATCAACCTGTACAGCAAGACCTCTAAGCTTCCTTTGCCAGTCTCATCGGTGGTGGAGGAGTTTAAAGCCACCAAGGCAAGGGCAGTCAGTACACTCCTTTCGTCTGAGGACGGGAAAGTAAGACATGCAAGCAAGACCATCAAATGCGGCAGAAAGTGAAAGCCCCAACAAGAAATCATTGGTGTGGTATGCAAGGGACGACTGGGCCTGGGACAATACAGTGAGAAGAGGTGGAGCAGGGCTGATGCCAGAGCCAAAAGAGGCCTTGTGGTGCAGAGAGTCCGAGAGGCAGTAGAGGAGGAGTGCCAGGTGAAAGCTATCGGAATTCCCTCCCAGGGCCAATGGATGCAGTGGGACGAGGCACAGGAGCGACCACTGTCTTGGAAGGAGTTGTGGCAGACAGACCAAGGAAAGCTGAGCTTTCTCTTGCGCTCTGTGGCTGACCTGCTGCCAACCCCAAGAAACTTGAAGATCTGGGGCAAAGAGGAAGATCCATCTTGCAAGCAGTGTGACGCAGCCTTGTGCACATTGAACCACATCCTGACCAACTGTCCAAAGGCATTGGCAGAAGGGTGGTATAGATGGAGGCATGACAAGGTCCTTACGTAAATCGCTAAATGGGTGGAACAGCAGTGAGTCAAGGCCAACAACATGCAAGTCCAACCTTACAAAGCCATAACCTTTGTGAGAGAAGGAGACAAAACTCGTAAGGCCGGCACAGTGGCCAAGATCCTACCCTTTAGCTTGCAAGGAGCCTCAGACTGGGAGTTGAGCGTGGACCTGAAGAGGAAACTTGTCTTCCCGCAGGATGTGGCAGTGACCTCCCTTCGACCAGATATGGTCTTGTTATCCAGGAGCACAAAAACCATCATTGTTGCTGAGCTCACTGTACCCTGGGAAGAGAGGCTGGCCACATCCCACCAACTGAAAAAAGCCAAATACCGGGACCTGGTCGATGAAACTGTTTTAAAGGGGTGGCATGCAACCAGCTATCCCATTGAAGTGGGCTGCCGTGGGTTTCCAGCAAAATCGGTGAGCTACTTCCTGCAGAGGGTGGGGCTGGAACCCAAGCAGTTGAAAAAAGCCAACAGGGACATAGCCGCAGCAGCCGAGTCCAGCTCAAGATGGCTGTGGCTGAAGAGAGCCCACAGTTGGAACCCTTCTGCAGGTGAAGGCTAGTCAGTCTTTGCTGCCCCACTCAGGCGAGGTGTTCAGGTTAAGGGGCGAAACACCTGAGACCCTGAGATCCCTGCAGACGATGCGGAAGGGTTCCAACAATGTGGATGCTTAGAGGAGTTCCATCGTGGAAGAAGATCTGCATCATCATAGTTAGTGTAGTTCCTAGTTGTAGCTCGTGGCAAAGCATCTTTGATGTTTGCTTCACCTGTTAATTTTGTTTATACACAGTATTTACTATAAATCTTTATTTGAATCAAAATACAAGAAAATATATAAAATACAAATTAATTTTAAAAACAATTCAGATTTAATCAATCAATAATTGTCTTGTTGTCTAATACCTTTCAATTAGATTTTTCTTCACTGTTTGTAACATTAAACAGTTATTCCCTATTGACAATGATGGAACAGTTTTCAATTGATGTAACAGTTACAACCTTAATTACAGATCCTGGAAAAACAGCAAATATTCACAACATTAAATGGGCTAATAAGATTAAAGATCAAACAAATCACATAAAATATCAAATATGCTCAGCTAGTAAAAATACTCCCAAACGAAAAACAAGACAGGTCTTTGACTAGAACTTGTTAAACTTTAATTGACTATCTCATCATTAGCGCTGCGGTTTGAGATACGTAGATCTTGTCCTGGTTGGAGGGAGAATGAATGCAAATTTAAAGGTCCCATATTATACTGTTTTTCATCAATTTCACACAGCTGTCAGAGGTCCAACATCTCTGTATTCGATATGTATTGCCCCAAACACATCCATGGTCCTGCATTCCAGTTGTCTAAAAGTCGCTCTGCTGAGCTCTGTTCAGAGCACTCTGTTTCTGTGCCTGCACCTTTAAATGCTAATGAGCTCCGTCTGTCAACGCCTACATGGGGAGCCTTGCCTGCTATGTCACTCTATGGGAGAGGAAGCCCCTTATGCTAACGGTAGCATGCGCTAATGTTTACGGTGGATGTAACACTATGGCTTGCGGAGATTTTTTCTTTCAACCAAACCAGTTTGACCCAGAATCGGACCCAGAAGGAGAGGCTTCTGAAGAAATACAGACTCTGTGTGGCTGCAGCAGGACGTTTCAGAATGGTTAGTGTGGCTGAATAATGTTAGTTTGTTTGTATGTGTTGTTACAGTTACTACCATGTAGCTAATGGCTAACAGCTAGCGAAAGTTGTGTTTATCTCCAACCCAGTCTCCAAATTCTTGGACACTGTTCGCATAGTCTCTGTCTCCAGTCTGCACATGTTTCCAGACTTTTTACTGTAACAACCAAGCTCCATCATAATATAATTAACATCAAACTCGCTTCAAATGCCATTGCATAGCGGACCGAAGCGGAGCTAACTAGTTAGCCAATTTCCAGCTGACTTCACCATACTCGTAGGCAACTGTAAATACTATCAAACCGCGGCAACACTAATCGGTGGCTCAGGTGCAATTGCTGGGTCCGGTAGGTTGGGACTGATCCTTTTACGAGGATCAGTGTGGAGGCAAAGCCAACTTTGTACTGACCCTTGTTACTGAAGCAGTCCGATGTGAAGTGGTTACGGTTCCACTTGGTTCGTTACGCAACGAAAGGAGCAGAATCTGAACAGCCTGTAGGAGCACCGTGTTATCAGTGGGTTGGCTGAAGAGACCATGCAGGACTTGCTTGTTTTCCTAATTCTAGGAGTTGGCAGGCTAAGGGAGGACCAGCTTATATATGTAGAGACCAGAGAAAATGGGTTTTTATGATATGGGACCTTTAAAGTCTTTACTACATTGAGTTGCCGGTATTCACTGTCTCCTTTTTTTAGCAGTTTATTTGGAGCACGCCATTTTTAATCTCTTACAACCGGCAAAATGTGAATGCGCGCACTGCTCCGAAAACGAAAGTGAAAGTAAAAAATTGCGCTTGCAGCAGTGAGTGACCCAGTGGTCTGTGTATCGTTGGCATGGAGACAAGTCCCGGTATACACGTGCTGACCCAACCAAAACACATAAGTGAAGGAATAACAGTTCAGGTGCCACACACAGGAGGCTGGCGGGCCGGATGCGGCCCAGGGGCTGCCTATTGAGGACCGCTGGTGTACAGTGTTTAACTCGTTGCACCGCTCTCCTGCTCCCGTCGCTTCCTCTACTTTGGACAGTCAACCATCAGCCAACAACTCCTCGTTGCAAACGGAATCAGGCACATGAAAATTAGGATTGTCTTATTCTTAACAGACTAGCTAAAGTTATAGACTACAAATTGCTAAAACTGTGTCAAATCTGTTCATAGTTGTTGAAAGCTTGCAGAGTGATGCAAACGTCAGCCAGTCTGAGCCTGCTGCTTCTGCTGCTGCTACGTTAACCAGCCAGCAGAGACGTTTCTTCAACCAGCAGAGAAACAACGTGACACCCCATTCACTCTATCAGCAAGGGGAAAGCTGTCCAGGGTTTGAGTTTATTTTATTTTGTTTCATATACATCCACCTGGGCCGCAGCTCTTTGTTTTTTAGACTGCTGCCAACTTGTAGTGTTATTACAGCAAGTTTCTGTTTTACAGTTACAGTTGGGGACCCTTGTAATTGAATACCCTAGTTACAGTACAGTAACCAAATTAAACTGCATTAACTTAGTCAACTGGCAATGTGAATAAATAAAAAATGGCCTGTGTAAAGGCTTTTTCAAATGAAAAAATTCTCCTGTGAAATCTGTGACCTGTTGACCTGCACAACTCAAAGAATCGTAATCAAGAATCATTTAGAACAGGAATCAAAATTGAGTATAGGAATCAGAATCAGAATCGTTAAAATCCAAACGATGCCCAAACCTAGTTATTACTGAAATACCTGCTAAAGAATAATAATTTCCATGGACAGATTTAGGTAGGCTACTACATAACTGACTTCATGTGAAGTACCGTAACATGAACTAAAACATTCTAAAGCTGAAATGTATGGGGAAAAACAATGATTTAAAAAATCCACAACATGTTTTTACCTGATGAGATACTCTGCTTCAATAGGTGTTTAATCATAAAAACTACATTTTCACTGTAGCAAAACAACATTTGCTCTCGGAGTTACACAGAGACACCTGATGGCGTGGTCTAACATTAATGTAACAGCATGAGAAATTACATTTATACAACTACAATAACAAACAAGATATATATCTTACTATAAGAGTTTGTCCTGTTCATGTTAAATAATAAATTCCCCAGCCATAATAAACAAAAAGCTGAAGCGTGATATTGATGACCTCATGATGTGGTAGATAACCTTTAAATATGCTCAGTCCGTTATGATATTTGTATTTGAAGTATTTGGTTTGAATATTTCGCTGAGTGTGGGTGGTTACAAGACGCATTAACTAATTTGCTGCTGGACACATTTCCAGCAGAATTTTGCTGTATACAGAGATTTTTACCAGAAATTCTTCAGGCAGTGGCGGATGATAAAAAAACAAAAAAACCCCCCAAAAAAACAGGCAATCATTTTATAAACAACCATTGTCTGTATGTCTTAGGAGGTGACAGAGGCCAAATAGATCATTAACATTACAGTGCACCTCTTTGTTTAATTCAATGGCCATCCAAACAGGTCTCCCAGACCCCTCATGCTCGTCTGGCGACTGCAGGGCTGTTGAATGAGCCAGAGAATTTTATCAGCGTGCGTTCGCAGAACCAAAGAGCACAGACAGATCTCGAGAGAAAGAGGCGTGGCATCCTTCAATCAACCAGTCTAAACCTGACTGTGCTAAAGCAAACATAAAGCAAGACTCTGTTACTACACTGACTTTTCATCAAATCAACATGCTATGAAGAACATTTTTTGTCTAGCACTTAACTAAAAAAGGAAAAGCTTGTGAACCAGAAGCCCCTGACATTTTGTTCATGAACTTTGAAAGCAGAGGCTAAACAAACTGATGACACTGTAAAACAAAATGGTGATGGAGAACTGTTTAAGTTCTCTTGGCGGGGCGACTTGAGAGATGACCACCTGAGCCACTGGGGTGTATTGGAGAGAGACATTTTCATCAGAATATAAATATTTTCAGTGACTGATTTCACGTGCTTAAACACACAACATAAACACATGGTCTTTGTTTTCCTGACTGAATTATAATAACGGTTCATTTCAGAAAAATAATATGTATAGTATATCCTCATTTGTTCATAACTTTAAGGCTGCAGCAGGTAAATGATGAACTCACTAAAGCTTTAAAATAAATGTAGAGAGATAAAAGTGTAATATTCGCCACTGAGATGTAGTGGGGTAAAAGAATATGGTTTAGGTTTAAAAGGTATCTATGCCGTATATGGTTTTTATGAGGGAGGCACCATCTCATGGCGATCCCCTGGAATTGAATGAATGGGCGTGTCTACAGTGGAATCTAGGCGTAGCCCCAGATTGGATGGCCAAACTTATAAAAATAGCCAGTGTGGAAAGGAGAAATGATTACAGGCACCAACAACTCCTTCAACCTAGATGTGGCATTTGAGTGTTGTCCGGACAAGGAAAAGGCATTTAACTGGTGACATATTTAGAACTTGGGAGAGAGAACACATCAAATCTTTAAGTACTGAACCTTAATTTAATAGACTCACAGCGTAAAACATTTGGTACTTGTAGTGCACATGGTTGATGTAGTCTCGTCCAAAACATTTTCATCCTGGTCATTTTTTTGTAGCGACATTTTTTTTTATTTCCAGAATGAATACTTACATTAACCACGGCTGCCAAAATGCTGTCTAGTGTTTTGGCTCTCTGTCCTCTCTTTACGAATATCTTGAGAAGCTTTTGAGGTTGTGCATCTGGAAGGCAGTGGGTGGTGCAAATACACAAATTCGACATTTCTAAAAAAAAAAAAAAATGTAATGTAAACTTTTATTACAAATGAACCCACCATTTCCCTTCTTCTCAGTGCGGTGTTGTTAACAGCAAACACGGCTGGAATTGCCCTGGAGTCTTCCTAAAGGTATCCAGTGATGTCACACTTCCAAATGGTGTAACACTGTGTTGAACTGCAGTCAATTGTAGAAGTCAGTATGTCAGTATGCTATGTAGACCTATGCACCAATGTGAATGCGTTTGTGATTTGCAGTTATTATACAGGATACAGTACTGTCCATGATAAACAAAAAAAAAAAAAAAACATTGGTAGTTTAACTGTGAAACAAGGTACTGTCGAACTACCTTATTACCGTACTACCGTACTACTGTACTACTGTATAACTTAAATATAACTGGTATTGTGGTAATACTAAATTATAATTGACTAGTACAATAGGAAATAATAGTTCCATTTACATCAAAGTGTGTAATAAACCCCCCGGTTTGCTTCTCCTAGGTGCAAAAACCACACACGTGTATGAGGGTGCATACAAATAGAGACTAAAGAGCCAGACAGTCCACATACGATGGTTGTGAAGGAGAAGAGGGCTTGATCAGGTGGCTCCTTCATCTGACTTTTACCCAGTACCATGTCAAGACAGTAGTTTATGGCAACTTTTTTGGGGAGCCATGAGCTTTCCTAAACCAAATCAAGTAGATTTGGTGCCTTTATGTTGGAAGTCTAACCTGATATTGCATGTTTGTTATTCATAACTTGACCACATAATGAGACTGGGTTTGCTTCTCTGACATGGTGGACTAGGGGGTCTACTACACAGTTTACCATGATGCAATTGGTTTAATGACTCTCACCAGTTGAGCTCTTCTGCACTGCAAAGCAATCTCCATGTTTGTCTATAAAGGAGGCCATGAATATACCCTACCTGCTTTAAGTAGAGGCCATCAACACACTGGCTGGGTGAGAAAACATCTTCAGCTCCAGTGGCTGGTGTGGACCGAATGATGGAGGCCACTAAGAGAAACGATCCTCTTCGCTCCATCCTTAGTGTCTGGCTGGCAATCAGTCAATTGTCTGTGACTTTGTAATATGCAATTGGATTCCTCTTGCCTGCCATAATATCCTTTTGCAGATTAGACTCTGGATGACCCGCCAAGGGGGTAGGATCCAACATATTGACTCCTATGCATATGCGACAGCTCCGTCTCAGTGGGGCTTGTCGGAGCAGAGGAGAAGTGCCATCATGGAGCATTGCTGCAGGGACCATTGACGGAGAAGGACATGCAGCGTGCTCTTCTTTTCAACAGCGAGCCACTTGAGAAAAAAGTCATCCATTCCCTTCAGAGATAATGCATGTATTTTTGTAGATTGCGTCAGTGCTCACTGGCTGGCTGTGAGCACACACAGATACAGGATGTCCAGCAGTGCAGTGGAGATGGATTTTTGCTGTTTTCGGAAACAATACTCTATAAGCATGACTGTAAGGAGACTGTTCTTTGAAGGCGCAGATGCTCTGCAGCAACAAGGCCTCCCACTGACTGATAGGCCTGTCCAGGTTTCGTCTGTGAAAACACTCCAAACACTGATGGGTCTTTTTGCATCTCTTTATTCCTGACAGATGCATTCCCTCAGTGAAAAGCTGAGCTGTGTTGTATTTTGCAGTAGATCATCTCTTTTGAATAGTTTGTACTACCTTCAGTGTAGTTGTTGTTATACAGAGGCGCCTCAGAGTCCTCTTTTATTCATTAAAGTAATGAGGTTTCATGCAGGATTTCACGTTTGTTTTACCCTCTAAATTATTGTCAGGAAGCAGTTTCTCTAAAATACAGCGATGAAAAAAGAGCTAATGTTGAAGGCTGGATGTCCCCGCCTCCTTTCTCTGTGTTTCTGACTTATTGTTGTAACTGCTTCTGACTCTGTTTAGCTATTTTTATTCCCAGTTATTTATTTTTTTCTCCTGCAATTCTTTCATCCAATTTTTTTTGGTCCTGATATCTTGTAAAATGTGTCAGCGTGTGTCATTTGGAAACGTCATCTGAGTTTTGAGCAGGCGGACTGCGTTTGATGAACAACCTGTAAAAACTGTCACATCCTACATTTCATTAAATAACACGGTCGATCAGAGCTGTCTTACAAAACATCTCCAACAACTTCTGATTTTATCGTACAGCAAAGGTGATACACCGTTTCGACTGTTTCATTTTTCTACACAAACCAAAAAGAAACGCTTAAGAGTGAGAGCATAAAAGCTTGATAGGGGTGACCGTTTGAGACAAACACAGGTCTGGTGTCGACACAGAGCCCTTGTGGGACTGACCTCAGCGGAAGAAGTGACACCGAGCCTGAGCAGAGAAAGAATGGCCCAGGTGTGACCTCTGACCTCCATGGAAGTTATAACTAGAACACCGAGCTCAGTCGTGATACTTTATCTTAATTTAAACCCAGGTTGTGTCAGCTCCTATGGCCCGGACACACACTTCTGTGTGAAGGTGGCAGAGTTTTTCTGCTACTTTACAGAAACTCCTCAGGGTAACAATAGAAACAAGGTTATCAGGCTCTGTAGCAGGATTTTAAGCGCTTTTGAAACAAAAAGAAGAGCTAAACTCACTGACTGTGATATGTTGTTATGGATGAAATGCTGGTATTGATTGATGGTATTAAATATTCATCACCCCGGTTGTCATGGGAGGACCTTGTAACCCTGTTTTTTCACTTCAATACAAGAGTTACATATTTAAGGTTTGGTTGAAAAACATCTCTGACCTCATGGTCTCTGGTGTGTTACGATGCCTAAAGATAGAGGAGGTGGAATCATAAACATGAACACCATATCAGTGTTAACCTGAACCCAATTGGGGGCATGAGTTTAATTTTCAGGTTGAATCTACGTGATTCCATTTTACTGAAAGCGAGGTCTTTTTACATTTCCACCACACTGGGCTTTCCAAGCTGCCTGAGGCCACGTGTCCAGATAATGTTCTCTAGCAGTGAAGCACTGGCAGGGCACAAGGGAACGCTGGGATGAAGCAGAAGTAAACTCTGCACATTTGTTTTTTATTGATATTAGCCAGGTAGCTAACTAAATGTTACATTAACAGAGTATTGACTACACAAAAAGTTTAGGAACAGTTGAAAACTCTGATTGAACTGCTCCCATAAATGGGCTTTTCTGTCCCTGCTGTGATAGTTTCTGTCTGATAAATCTCTGGATAGACAGACTCAGCCAGAACAACCGTCACCATTTTCCTGCTAACCATCATGTCAGGTGACAAGACACAAGGTGCTGATGAGGTGGTGACAAGACATCTAGCGTTGCCACCACTGCTGTGGGTGCAGCTCTTCTTACTGTGACAGCAGCATGGGTAGTGAGATTAAAGTCGTTCGGCAGTGGCCCCCAGTTACTAATAGAGGTTCCTTACGTGGATGGCGATCTTGTTATTCAGATTTGACATATTAGACATGGTTATGACAAAAGCTAGAATAGATAATGGAGAGATGGAGAAAAAAACGTTGCCACTACTGCAGGAGCAGCTGACAACTGCAGGTCCTTCCTGACTTTCTTTACATTGCTGTAAAAAGTGACATTACATAGAGAGTTAGGCGAAGGTGAAAAATTGTTCTTAGGACAGCTCGCATTCAAACTTACACATACATTGTGGGGAGACACCACTGAAGTAGTTGCAGACTCGTCTCATTCTAGTAATCCCAAAGTGTAACCGGTGTGTAAAACAGCAACAGTCTTGAGACCAGCAACTTTCTGAAAAGTTCATAGGTTTTCAGCTAGAAGTGCTCGGGGCTGCTGCACAGAAAAGTCACAATGCTCTGAAGGACAGTAGAGCGCAGTAAAGGTTTTCAATAATACCTCCTGGATCCTTTACTAACTTGCGTCACAGAGCCAGTCCACCACCCTCACAATATGGAGCAGGTCAGCAGTCACACACACATCACTTGTGGTCTAACCAAATTCACTCTTATCAACAACAATGGGATTGTGGGAACACTGTTGAACGCAGCGTTGAATACTCCAATAACAAAGCAGGGACGCACAAGAGCATTGTTGTACTATTTTCAGTGGAACATTTTTCGGAGCCAAGCATTTATACATGGCTACGGCTTTGTTGGGCTAGTGGTTCTTTATGTGTGTACTGGACCCCGAATTGTTCCTGATGAACAGGGCAGCACTTTGCAAGGCAGTTCTGCCATGAGTACAATGAAGTGAATGAGAGGCATTATGAAGCTCTGTGTGCAGAGTGCAGTCTGCTTACCAACAAAATTTAATGAAAATACAATATTATATATACATACATATCATACAGTGTTTAGCATTTTAGTATATCACCACTGCAAAACAAAGGTAGGTTCTAGAGGTTCCTCCACTGCCTCTTCCTCATGTATTTTCTGTCACTTTAGGATACAAGGCCGAGTCATCTGTGATTTTTGAGTAAAAGAATAAATAAAATGAAAACACTGAACTGACCTTATTCAACACACCTCCCTCATCTATCCTTTTATTTTGCCAGATTTCATATTCCTCATGGATTAAATCATTCTCCAGCCTGTTATATCTTATGTATTATAACAACTCTGTATTCATGTGCGGAACATCAAAAAAAGAATAGAAAGATAAGAAAAATGATTAGTGTCAGTAACTGAGACAAAACACAGTCCTGCTATAGAGGATGGATGAATGGAATGGATCATGATATGGGCAGTAATACATGCTGACTTGATGTGATTACTGGTATTTTCAGTATTATCAGATCTCAAAATGTAACTTGACTGGAAACTGGGTCTGAACTTGTGGCACAGTTCTAAAGTGATTCCTAATCTGAAACGACATTTAAATTCAGAAAAACACTAACTTTGCAGGATCACACATGATCATTGTCACAACGACCTGATCGTAATTTCTTTTTCCCGGCTCAAAACAGCCCGGGCATGTGAGGGTTATGTCAAAGACGTGGTGACATTGAGATGACATCACGGAGAAGATAACAGTATTTCTCGCTTCCTTATTTGTGTCCCTCCTGCGGGGACTTGTTTTGCTCTGCTGCTCATATTTTTTAAATTATTTTCCCTCGCAGAATGGGAAATTTGTGAACAATAAATGTAAATGCAATAAACTGTTAATACTTTTAGGACAATAGAATGCAGCAATTTAGCGCTTTGATTTTGCAAAAGCAGTGAATTAATTCCTCCCTCTGTGATCCTTCACGGTGTCAGAGGATTTCTCTGGTGTTTGTCATCAGAAAAATGCTTAAGCTATATGTCCTTGGAGAAATAACTTCATTCAATTCAATTTCCTTTAATTAGTCACAAACATAATTCTGCTATTTCATAACATTTTTTTGGACGACGGGGACAAAGAAAAATCCTTTCATGTTTGCAGAGGAAAGAAACCGCCAAAGATTAAGAGAAAAGAAATCTTTGCAGTTTTGAGCCAAACTCATCGGAGTAAAGGCCTCGCATTCCAATGTTCGTTATTCTATATCACAGCCAATGCATTGAAATTATCAAGAGATTTATGCACATGCAAGATACAAGTTGATGACATTCTAATCAGATGCTTGCAGGTATAGCCTACTTTTGATCTGAATAAACACGCGATAACCAGCTCGCAACATGAACAAGGAATGGAACATTTAACACTGTTGTTCCCTGCCAACACTGAAAGCAGAGGGAAAATCCCAGGCTGATTAAAATCAAATGAAATCGGGGGAAGACATCGCCCAAAGCTTACTAAATGTTAAATCACAACATTCTCGCCCCACATTTGCTTTCTTACCACGAGACAACTCAGCTGGAAAATAAAAATAAAATGTAAAATCTGGTTCATTACACATGCAAATGAGATGCACGTAATTAAAGCCTTACAGTGACTTATTATAGTTACATTTTGTTGTTTCTGCCACAGTCATTTCTCAGTGTTTTCTCACAGTTAATACATACATACACTGCTGTCGAACACAAAAATCCCAAAGGGTTGTTGTCATCATCACAATATTGATTAAACAGTGACAAATCACCTAATTTGGATTTTTTAAAAACAAAAATAGTAAATCATTAAGTAAGTTATAAATGTACCAAAAGTAAACACCCTTAAATCTGCTGACTTACATCTGGGCCTCTGTCCTGAGCACGTGATGGGACATTTTAATCACAGAAAACGATTTTTGTAAGACCATAAATTCTGTTTTGTAGAGAATTTGTTTTCACTCAAGGAAAAACTTCATGTGAGAGAACAACATGTTTTTTCTTTCCACCCGTGCATTTATTTTCATGTGTTTGTGAACCTCTCGCTCTCAATGCTCCCACTCAACGTCACAGTGAGTGTGTGTTGCAGTTTGTCACCGCTCCAGTCAATCAGACAGTGGCTGGTAGCTGGTCAACTCTCATTGGTTATCTTCCTTCCAATCTGACTCCTGTTAGGATTATTATTTGTACTCATTAATTCTCTGCATGTAGTTTGTACTGACAAGCCTGCAAACAACTTGACTATTGTGATATGTACACTAAACTGTTTCTCTCTAACATGCAATGATTAAGACAAACAATGTGCAATAATCCATATATTTTCAACTGTAGCATTATTTATTACACTGTATATATAATATATTCTAGTTGAATATAAATGTCTCATATTTTTATTCTGTTTTTGTTGTTCTTGCTCACATTTTACTATTTTACTAAGTTTTACTATTTTTATTATTGTACATATTTCTGGACTTTGAATGGGAGCAGTTGTAACGTAAGCAATTTCCATTCGGGGATCATTAAAGTATTTTTGATTCCGATTCTGATTGAGGAGAGATGCCAGATGAACAGCAGCTCACCAAGCCACTGGGTTGACTTCATGATTATGGTTGTAATGCGCAGACATAACGTTTACATTACAATACAATACAATATAATCACTGAGATGGGTCCATTTCAAACAAGTTAATTTTAACTGTTCCTTTTAATATAAATGATTCTAAGAAATAATTTGGCTGGAACAAAGTGTGCTGCAGTGTGTCCCAATTTAAAAATGTGCTCCACAATACAGGAGGTGTTTAGTGATTTCTGACACAGCCAATGCAATAAGGGGTTTGTATGAGGTCTCAGTAGATCATTACAAATGTTTAACTTTGAATAAAAAAGTCAATTAAACTCATTTGTAAATCGACATTCCTTGGTGCAAGGTACTTTTAAAGCACATTTTTAACTGTTTTGCTTTTAAAACGTTATGAGCACAAAATTGGCCATTTCCAAAAGCAGTGGGCAGATGTCTCCAGTGTCTCCAGTGTAAATGACACCTATCACGCCCTGCCCTCAATCAAGCAATTATGCAAAACCTTTGCACAAAGACTGGAAATGGACTGTAAACAGCAAACCTGACAGCGTCCAAAGGTAACAAAATCTGCCTACCAGCAATTCTTAAAACTCATTAGTTGATCATTAACTAAGTAACTTCCTGGAGTCACAGCGGGTTGCCTTGTCCAGTATACTGCTCATTACAGGGGCTGGTGGGTGTTTTTTGTAACCTTTTATCAGAGCCAGGCTGGCTGTTCCCCTCTGTTTTCAGCGTTAATGCTGAGCTGAATCAGCCAAAGGCTGGCTGTAACTTCACATAGCTTACACACACTTGAGTGGTCAATCAACTCATCTAACTCTTGGCAGGAAAGCAAATAAGCCTGAAATGTTGAAACTAACCTTTAAGAATCGTGCTTGCAAAAAAACTTTTCTTTGTTGATGCCATAAATCCCCTGTCAATGTTAAATTAACTGTATGAATGATTGATTGAATATTATTGAATATTAATAAGTGTGTCCGTGTGATGCTTTGTGTGCTGCTGACAAATACAAAAACACCCTGTAAAAAGAAAAAAGAAAAAAATGAACGATACACCTCTGATGCTGTACTTAAAATGAAATACTCTCCCGTTGTTCATGGGTGCATAAAATTTTATTGTCCAACTGATCTTCAAGACACAGTGGGAGCACTGCTTGACTGGCTGCATCTTGCCTGGGCCAGTGGGTAATGACTGATATCCACCCACCCCCTCCTGTCAACTTGGCCAATGCTGCTTGGGCCCTTTTGCAAACAGCCCACCGTCAGCCCAGGCCAAATGGGTCTAATTCTAGGTGACACATTTAGCGCATGATTTACCTCGCAGACCTACAGCTGTGTCCCCGACACTCAAGACAAGACCGCTGGGGCGTCTCATGAGCATAATTAACCCCTTCATTATGGAAATAAGCAAAAACATTATGAATAATCGTGGCGTGCTGGATTGATGGGCTGGAATAAAGCAGATGTGGCGGTGTGCTTGGCTGACTTTGGGCTGTCCGTGTCACCAGAGCCAGAGATGACATCATGCAGTGGTCAGGCACCTTGAAACGAGCAGCACAGATGAGATGTAATGGTTCAAGGGGAAGGAAACAGATTCACAGTCACCAAGGTCGCTCTGTTTGGCTGATCTCTCGAGACACCATTTGGATTGTATGTTTGAAATCTCAAATGATCTTTCATTACTTTACCAGAACACATAAAGACATTTTTAATTGTTATGCTGTAAGGCAAGTGTGACGCTCAAAAGGCACTCGTACACACTCAGCTGTAATGTGACTGGATCAAAATGTACAGATCTTTCTTGCTGATTCAACATAATGTTGCTGAATAGATAAAGGGAAGTCATTATGAGAGTGCTTTCTATGTTTTAGTCACCAGTAGTAGAACAGGGTTCCAACACATGAATGTCTTCAGGATGGTATCAGGGGATGAATGTAAAGCATCGCTCTGTTTATCACATCTCAATTCATTTTTCTTTTGTTGCTTAAAGGAAAAATCCAACATTCTGGGAAATTCGCGAGTTCATGTTATCTCTGCTCCAGGGAGTTACTCTGCCAAGCTACAGCACGAAACCTCGCCTTAAAACACAACTTTTCTTTTTCTTCCTGTCTGTGTATAGCAGTTTCAGTCTGTCAGTCCACACATTAATCATCACTGAAATATTTCAGCAACTATTGGATGGATTGACACAGTTTCATACAGACATTCATGGTCCCCAGAGGATGATCCCACTGACCCTGACTTTTCATCCCGTGCCAGTGTGCAGCTGACATTTTAATCTCATACCTGCTAAACTGGCAATTGTCAACACAAATAGTACTTATCCTGCTTAACATAAGCACATAGCAGTCTTATTGTGAGCTTTTTAGCATGCTGACATTAGCAATTAGCTCAAGGTATCACTGTGCTTTGTTACAGCCTCACAGAGCTGAACAACAGAACTACACTCTAAGTCTTCTTACATTACTGTTTTTGCATGGATTAAACAAGAGAGACACAATGGGCCCTATTTAGACGGACTGTGACGCAAGGACTGAAGCAAAAGGTGCTAGGGCCATGTAGCTAGTTAAACATGGCGGATTATCTGGGTGCAGAGTGAGGCGCATGGTATATAGACTCTGTTAATACAATAAATAGTTTTGAGTGAAGCAGCATTCATGATAAAGCCTGAGATCCTGTCTTAACATATTTATTTTACAAGCTAAAAGTTTAACTCTGTTTCCTTTGGGGAGTTAATAACTACAGTTTTTAGTTTTACAGCTTAAAAGTGCCAGGATATGTGTTACAGTGACATTACTGGCTGCATGGAAATGTGTAAAATAACAGAAAAGCAGCCTCTCCAACCATAAAGGGGTTCACACCGCAAATCGCCTGCTGACTCTGGTTTAATATCCTACAGACACAAGGCTCATGTAACACTCTGATATATAATTTCCCCAAATTTCTAACTATTCCCGAAAAAATACTTCACATAAATCCTACATCTGAATATAAGACCATGCCTCTGATGCCATCTTGTTACCTAGAAGAGAGAAAAGATCTCATACTGTATAATAAACTCCAATGCATCTTGAAAGTGTGTTCCCTTACGTATAAAATGTCTAGTCAGCCTGCGGTGAAATAATGTTACATATAAATCTTTAAAATCAACTCTTCTTCACATTGGTATTATTTTATCGTTGCTCTCAAACTCAGTATCAAACATTTGAACTTTGAATCGAAGCCGGAGGGTAGTTGTACAGTTTTCAGGGGGAAAAAATGCTTTTTTTAAATGCCAGCAAACGTATTTTGAATTATTATTTTATTCCCTTCAATTAATGATATAAGTGTGTACATCTACATTGTTGACCGATACAGTCAAACAAGTATTAAAAGCTTATAGAGTCTGATGTCCAATTGAAAAACCCTATGTATATTGATCAGGAACTAAATCTGAATGGGCCACATATGGAGCCTTTTGTTCCTTCAGAGATGTTTGTTTCTGACGAAGACTCTCCAACAACCCAAGTGGCTCTGAGTACTGTGGCCAAAAGTGTGTATTTAATGTGTGCGATGCATGTATTTCAGACTAAACGTTCATTTTATTCCTGTCCTCCACCAAATGCATGTTACAGACTACACATCAGGTGATAACCTGCGCTGTCACTTGCATTTCAAAATGCCTTTTTTACACCTCAGTTCACTGTTCCTCCCTCTTCTCAGCGCTGGAGGAATCAAGTCACGTTTGTTAACCTCTGATCCTGCATGTTGATCATTTATTATGCAAATGATGGACAAATTTGAGATTTATCATACTGAGCACAGTGTCAATGACATTTATGAATGGGAAGACACAGCTGGGGAGTAGCCCTTCAACATATGTGTGTGTTTCTGCTGCCGATGACGTGAGTGTGTTTAATAGGGACCACTGGTGAGCGCGTGTGTGCGCGCCTGTGTTGGGGCTGTTGGAATTCAATAAGGCAGATGGGCCTTTTTAGAGTATTATCTTTATTGCCAAAGAAAGAGCCAATCTGTTCCTCTCTTTTGCCAACAATCAATATGTACAGCACATATCCTTTTTGCTTACATTCTTCCATTCGCTTGTTTTTCTCTGCCTTTGCTTCCATCGGCTACAGCCATTGATTAAAACCCGAATGCACCTGAGCCCCTTTCACAGCCACGAAATTAACTCGGGAAACACAACAGGGGTGTATTGCAGGTTTCAAGAGAGAGGAGAAAGCGTGAACCTTTAGTGCGAGGCTTTTACTGCAGGGATTACTATGTTCGGCTTGACAGCGAAAAGCGAGTCGTGGAGCAGACAGCCGGGGCCTCGGTGGAGGAAGGAGAGAACAGAGATGATCCACCTGTACCGTGGCTCTCTGAGGGCTGGCTAAGTCAGAGCTGTGTGGTTTCTAAATGACACGAGCACCTCAGCTTTAAATACCACTAAGCATATTCCTCCTGTTCTGTCTGGCAGAGAGGATTCACACCTGCAAAGCTGAGAGCATAGAATATTACAATGAGAGCAGGGATGACATTTAAGGAGAATTTCTACTCGGCTGAAAGGGATAATGCTGGGCTGAAGTCAAGTTTTAGCTCCAGATGTAGTCGCCATGTGATGGAGGCTTCTGCAGCATCAACAGATGGATGTTATTTAGACAGGAATACTTACAAATCGAAATAAACAGGAAATGAGCAACAACATCAAAAAAAAAAAATGCCAGTAAAGCCGACATCTGCACAGTCTTTCACATATTTCTCCCGGTGCACTTAAATCCACCATCAAAATCCACCTACTGTATGCATCTATACCTGTTTATCTTAGGCAGGCTCAGCGACACCTACAATCACTGGTAAATGTCATTTTTTTGTTTTAAGTCCTTCAAAATCAAAGGCTGAGTATTTTCTGAGTATTTCATCATTTTGGACTGCCATAATTAAATTCAGTGTATAAGAGACAGAGTCGCCCCTTCACAGGGCACATTGGGTTGAATTAGACTGGTTCCAGGCCTCTGAATCTCTGCCCAAGCTTTCGATTTTAGGCCAGACGAGCAGCATCGCTCCAGGGAAGGCGATGTCTGTTGGTCCACTGGTCCATCGCAGTGGTCCACACTGAAATGGCATCTATTAGATGGATTGCTATAACATTTGGACCACCATGATGCACATTTGATGGAAGACTTTGGTGAACTCCTGATTTGTTGCTCTGTTGCCTCTATGAGGTTAACATTTGTACTTTTTAATAAAATCTGACATTTGGAATGAATATCTTCCAGTGCCATCATCAGGTTGAAATGCCAATTTGCACAGTGCTTGGATTTTTAAACAAATATCTACAAAACTAATGACATTCCATCATTCTCAGTTGTACTTCTTCTTAGTTATTATCACGGCAGCAAAGGAGGAAGTGAGGAGATGTATAAAGAGTCCACCCTGGAGTTGAGACTGATTTTTAGATCAGACAAGAACAGGACTATCGTCCAGGAGACGACTGTTCATGTCCAGTGTTGAAAGTGAAAGTCAGTTGTGAGCCATTTCAACCTTCTGACATAGTTATGTGGAACTCATTACGTAACTGCAGCTACGTACGTCACGTAGGCTCTATCGTAACAGAAGTAACCAAACCAAGCAGTTTTGTTGCCTTGACCTATTCAGGTGTGCGGATGAGACACGCTGAAAACTCAGTCACTTAGTACTGGATATTCAGTTCATGCAGCTATAAAATGTCAATTATGTTAGCAGATAATAATGGATGATGAGAAAATAGTATTTGTGCTGGAGCAGACGTGATTAACCAAGCAATAAAATTATGTTTATTAGATTAATACTTAAATGTTTGTGTTCTGTTGCATGCTTCAAAGACTTCAGATAATTGTGTTGCTCAGAATACAAACACCAAAAATGGGGAAGCATAAAAACAATAAATAGTTTATAAACGCACAGTTGATGAATTAAAGGTCAACACATTATTCTAACGCTTTTATAATGTTTACATTTCATTTTAAGGTTCATGCATTCAAAAAAATAGAAATGAAAAGACACTAAACTTTACAGACTGCTGATGAATGCTAAATTAGACTGTTATAGGTGTTATGTGCAATGAATTTAAAAATGACATGCATTACTTGTTTTTGTGATCAATTTTTTATTGATTTTTAAAACATAAATATGCAGGATGAGGTTACAAATTGATGAATCAGTAATAAAGTCAGACAAAGTAATCTCACATGTCCGTGCTAATATAGAAGTAGAAAGCAGCTATGGGGAAAACATGGAAAACAAATAAATAAAAACAAAACAAACAACAAAAACAATTCAGCATTTTAAATAAAAACATCTGCTTCACCCTCCCCCAACCCCCAAATCCCTCCCATCCCACCCACCCTGGACCCTGGGAACAATTAAATACACAATTTGATCGCAATATTTGCTTGTGTCCAGCAAGATCCTTATTTTCTTTTTAAGCCAGGTGTATTTGACAGCCCAGTGTTTCATATCTGATATATCAAGGAAATCTAAAAAAGCTATTTTTGTAGATTTTAGCAAGTTTGGAACTTTCCATCTGCAAGCTGTTAGTCACTTTGCAGCTGTGAGGCCAGTTTGCCAGGCACGTCTCTGCTTAATAAATATTGGATGTCCAGTAATATGACATTAAATTGAGACGGGCAGAGTTAGGGTTAGGCAGGGTTACAAACAGACTGACAAACTGAACAATGGAAGCAGTAAATCAACGTTTCCCATGTTCTTCAAGGCAGAAATCAGTGTTTTTTTTTTGTTTTTTGTTCCGTTTAGTGGATTTGAAACACAGGTGGACGTAACAGATTTGGTTCTCTGTCTGTAAATCGCACATATAAAGTAATCAAGGACACTCTGCCCGGGTCACCATTGTCTTCATCATTGTATGTTCTTTGTAATGCACTACAGGGAAATCACAAACAATCAACAGAACTGCCATAGTCATGAGTTGTGACACGACATCCGTTCTGCACATCATGAGGGGTTGATTCAGTTATAGTGGAGAAAAAATCTTTATCCTTTGAAACCAAAGTGTGGAAGAGAAAATATCAGTTTGAATATGTATATCGGTATGCAAATGAATCACACGAACAAAACGGCCCAAGTGTGTAAAGGCCTGAAGTGAGCAACACACTGATAATATAAAGTGTAGTACCATAACAGAAGGCTCATTTATATTATTGTTTCAGTATTTTGTTCCACACACACACACACACACACACACGCACAAACAAAAAAAACATCCATACATCTGCACCCGAGAAAATTCCTCTTACCTTCAGAGAAGCTGTTGGGAAATCCACTCAGGCTACATTCTCAAGGAGGAAAGAAACAGACTGACACATAAACAAGCAAACAAAAGAGGGAATAAAGAAGTGCAGCATTTACTTGTATTCAGCTGACAACAGAGGTGGGGGGGTATAAATACAGAGGGCACTGCTACCTGCTACTTCCTCTAATAGATAGCACTGTTTGTCTCCCGTTTACGCAATTAACAGACGTTTTGATCTGGATGTTTTTTTCTTTCATCCGCTGTCAGTAATGAGACACGAACCCCTGATACTCTCCATCTCTGAACTCCAGAGACCACTTCTGACAGAGAAAAAGAGAAACATCACACCCACTGCACACAGGGAGAGAGAAAACAAGAGTAGGAAAGTGACAGAGAGCGAAAGCAGAAATAAATAGATAACAGAGAGATGATAGGGCACCACAACAGGGGGTAAAACCTTGGTTCTATATGGAACAAGACAGCTCTGTCATCTCTCCTGTGTGGTGTACTGCTGTAGACCATGTTCTTATTAATGTACAAAAAAACATGGCACCATGTTGGTATGAGTGCTATAATATGCTTAATATGTACTGAAGTGCGTCATGCCAACATATGGGAATTAACTGCTTGTGGTTGGATTCAATGATGATACGGAGGCGAAAAACAGGATGTTCTCTAATTGGAAAACCACATATATCAGTGGGAGTTTAAATAAAAGGAAGTTAGATCTCACCATAGGGAAAAACCTCAGTGTTTTTGTTCGCTTGATAAAGAGCATATGGCTTTCACATGTGATACATTAATTTATGTACATTTTACATGTGGAATATGTGATATGTATAGTAAAAGCTGAAACAATGTCAGATCTAATGCACATACATATGTTTCTACTTTATTTACATAAATGACATATGCTCAGATTTTTTCTATATTTGACATATTATTGGTAACTAGTGCAGTGCCCATAACAAAAGTGTATTCCTATAAAAAAGTGGGAGGTTAAGGAGCTTTTTCATGGATGGCCAAATGAGGCTGTGTTTGAAGGTGTGACGTCAGGGATATTTAGGTTTGTTGTGAAATTCGATATTCCAGGGTATAATTGGCTGTTTTTGACTATTTTTGATTTTGCCATTATATTTCACCTTAAAAACTATTTACTTGGTGTCATTATTTTCAGCACAACCTCACATGTGTGACTGTACAGTTATTTTTTTTATTTTGACAAACTGTATTAACACAATGGACCTAAAATCACAAAAAAAAAACATAAAATCCGAGTAGAAAAAGTTAGATTTTTTTTTTTGTGGTGGCTCCAGTGGACAGTGCTCGGCGGAATTTGTAAAGCATTTATGAAATAATTTATTCACGGTATCATTGCAGTCCAAACAAATGCTTAGATGCACACCACTGATCCACGCAGCAGCCATGTTGAAAGTCTCGGGTCAGTCTGATCCTGATCCGCAGAGATATTTGACTAACAGACACACACACACACACACACACACACACACACACACACACACAGACAGACAGAGATTCCTTGTATTTATAGATAGATATATGCCACATTTGTGAGACACAGTATGGCAATTTGAAAATCATGTGATGTGTCAGACATCCAGAGTTCAACATTCAACACATTTATTGCTTCATAATTTCTCTAACAGGCATCAGTCTGTGGATGAGAAAAACTTTTCAGTAGGATGTTTTTTTGGTTTTTTTCGTTATGCACTTCAAGAAAACAGTCGAAATGTCGAAAATAAAGTTAAAAGTCAAGATTAAAGTCGACCTTATGAGGTGACATCAAACAGCACATATGACTGCCTCAACAAACGGCCTTGTGTAGATGAACCGGTGAATCTGTTCTTCAGAATCAGCTGAAGTAACAAAGACATTATTTCTCTTTCAGCTCATAAACACAGTGTAGTTGTCAGCATCAGGACTTTGAAGAGATTGTGCAGAAACGTTGTCTGTTCAGAAGGAAAAACCACACAAGCATAGAAGAGGTGGCCGCATTCCTGCAAGCTGGTATTAAAAGGACGTAGTAACGACAGAGACCGGATGCTCGGCCGCTCACATAGCTGTCAGTCGCTCACATAACTGGATCTGAGGGACCAGGAGAGCTGAGAAGAGTTGAATTTGTCCTTGAAATTTTGACTTAATCCACACAATTATATTTCAGCATTATTCCCTGGCCTAATATTCTTCCATAGCCCACCAGAAAGATGTTGACGATGGTTCTAATACATCTGGGTCATGGTAAATCTAAATTATGCATCGTAGCACTTAGAAAGGGAAACATGTCACCTCTCATCCAAGAGGCTTCCCCAGTTCTAACTGGGTGGGCGATATGGCCAAATCATTGAATGTCAGATTTTTTAACACCAAACTCAATGTAGATTTTGATAGATTTTTCTTTGCTCCTTAAAAGCAAACTACAAATGACATAGAATAAAAAAAAAAAACATTGCTTTCATTTTAATGCATTTATTATAATAAAATTGCCCTGCCATTTTAAACAGTGCAGCTTCAAACACACTTGAAATAAAATGTGACCCTTTTTGATAAAATGCTTTTGTAAACAGATTTAACATGTCAGATTGCATGTTTTAATAAAAACAGATCTGTTTACTGGTTGGGTTGATAAAGTGTGAACATAACTTTCATTAAATACTTTGCATACTTTGCAGCAGGTACCTTTTGTTTTACAAACAGTATTTTCTATCCCTGCAGATGTGTAAACATCAGTAAACATCTGCATGCTGCACAGTGAACATGACATGTTGTAGATGAACAGGACATGAGCTGTCTGCTTGCTGTCTGTTTTACACATTTTTGGCCAGGAAGATGAGTCTGTCTGCTTCCTCTGGCTTGAAACATGGCCTGTTGTGACTTCGTAGCACAAACCTGGGTCGAAAGTTTTCAGCATGTGGATGAACCTCCGGCTTCTCCACTGTATATACGGGCAGCATATCTTTAACTATACGCAACGTGACTGCATCTGTAACAACGGCCCACCGGGACTCTTTCTTCTCATACGGGACACAATGATTAAATGATTGCACTAATGTTGGCTGCTTTATAGCAGTTGTTTGTGGGCTGCTGCAGTCTGTACATCTCGTAGTGAACAACAAGTGTCCCACTGTGATACATGCGTCTGTTTGAGAGGCTGAAATAAATGTGTCGGTCCGCTGTCTTTAGTTACAACAACCTTTAAACAAACGTTTCAGTGGACGGTGGTTTGTTCGAGGTCTGACGCTACAGAACCAAACCACTGACGAGACTGTGACTTTTTAGGAACGAACTCTTGGCTTGATGCATGTTGTTGTGTTTGTTTCTCTGTGGGAAGTCAATGCAGGCGGAGGGCAGAGCCCACATGGGGAGCAGCGGCGGAGCAAGTTAAAGAGAAAATTAATTTTCATTTTTTAAAATCATCCTAAACCACAAACTCGAATGAATCGATTTTACCGATTTATCGCCCAGCCCTAGTTCTAACTAACTGGAGGTTTTGCACGTCTTGAAGAAAATGAAACAACTCCAGTTTCCTACGATACAGCAATCATTTCAGAGAACAAAATCTTTCAGATAAGCAACAACATTTCACAAATCTCATTTCAAAACACATTTTAATAAACATTTCCAATTTTGCGGTTTGTGAAATGTGTTTTAAAGCTCAGGGCCTCTAAATGGTACTTATAAATTGAATATACATGCACATATTGATATATGTCACATAATTATTTGCATGATTTGACATTTGACATTGTATTGTATTTGTAAAATAAGGGACATACCTGAAAATCACGTATGTAATATAAGATTTTACATTTAATACCATATGGGAAACACAACATCTGGTTACATCCACATGATAGGATATGAGGAATATGTGAAATAAGACGCTGCATCTGAAAACAGCCATCTCTTATGTAATAGTGTTTGTGATCAAGATTTTCACAGGAAATTCACATATAGGCACTTTGTGTGAAAGTTCATCTGCGGAAAAAACATGAATACGATACAGGCAGATGGGACATTTCACATGTGAGAAAGCAAGTAAAAACCCTTCCTGTCATTTATGTTTATTACTTATTCATATTATTTGGTTCATATGCATTCAAGTGAGGGAAAATATGCTCAGACATAGTAAAAATACAAGCACATATGCTTGTAGACAACATTGTAAAGCTTTGAAAAGGAGATATAAATTAAGATGAGACTGTAAGATATAAAAACTAAATTACAGTAATAAAACAGAAGCAATGTAAAAGTGCATCAACAAATAGGAGGACTGAATGTGGCATTAAACTTTAAATAAAGCACCAGAAAATCACCAGCAACAGTGTATTACCTTACCTGATATATGATCAGATGTGTCCTGTGCTGTCTGGAATATTTTCCACACAGAGTATGCCAATGAGGGAAAGTGGACCAGCTCAAATGTATGAAGTCATTAAATGTCATTATTAGACATTTTCACTTTAAAATATCATGTTTACACCAATGACAAAGCTTCATCCATCAAACACTAACCAGCAGAAAATATTACAAAGAAGAGAATGATAAATCAGCGCGGTGTTAATATGTGCGGTGCTTATTCATCAGTGGGAGAACACCAATTATCCAAAGCTTGCATGAAACCTCACTCATCTTTGTGCCCATTAAAGCAGTCAGAGCGTGGCAGAAGTCTTTTTAGAAGAATATAGCTTTTATTTTTGTCTATTCAATTAAACTATGGTGTGTGCGTGTGTGTGTGTGTGTGGGTCTAGGATGAAGATATTTCAGTGTCACTGTAGTTTATCACATAGTAACTGGTTTACAGATTTGGTGTTAAAGATGAGGATCACACCATCTCAGATGGTTTCAGATTATTTTCAGTTAGTTTTTAGAAAGTACTTACACCGTGTGGAAATGAGTTTTCCGCTGGCCAGAACAAAGTGCAGCTTCCAGTGTTTAACTCTGCTGAACTTCTGTGCAGCACGTAATGATGATGCCCTTGGAGGACCTTGGTAGCCTGTTGGTTACAGTGCAGTGTCACCAGTATAATAATAATAAAGCCTGTGTGCAGGTCATAGAAAAAGGATAATAAAGCACACAGAGAAAAAAAAAATCTAGTTGTTACAATTAAGCAAAAATAAATAAATGAATAACTTTAACTGGGTTTAGACCCATTACTTGAATAACACAGATTAACCATGAACATAGCAGACATAGTAGAATCAATAACAAACCAGCAAAAAACACTTTTGATATTGCTGTTTCTGGGCTGTCTTCATCCAAGTTGTCGGTGTGAAGTTTGGTGATAAAAGAATCTGTGGATTGAAACAGATCGCAAGCCTGCGTCTGAACAAGTGTGGCCACACCCAGTGTTCTAAAATTCTGGCAAAGTGCTACCTAAGGCTCTGCCCTCTGCTCTACCAGAAATCCTGTCAAACCTTCGACCTAGGAAATCTACAAGTAACCACCTGAGTTTCTCTGCCTGTATGGGCCTTTTCAGAGTCCATTCGCCCGCACCTACCTACTTTTTCTAATTGGTCACTTTGGTGGACTGAGGGTCCATCTAGCCAATAGGAGAAAGAGGAGTTGGTCTGCCTCCTCCGAAATATCTCATCTTCTGTCAGTAACCTAACTCTGTTGATGTCACTCCTTGGAGCTTGCAGCCTAAAGTTTAACCAAACTCAGTTTAGAATCGTGCATGGGCCTCGTCCTCTAGCTAAATTTTAACGCACACACAGAGCTGATTAATTACTCCTGGGCCCCTGGACATGTAAACCCAACATCCACCACATTCCTTAACTCCTAGACGCAGAAGCAACTTGTCGCAGTTAAATCATAGTTTGGAATGTGTAGGCAGCGCAGACACCTCAATATAAAATCTCTATCTCTATCTCTTTCTATCTAAGTGAATATAAAATTAACTACATTAAAGTAGCCTGTCTTTGGGGTCCACATCACTATGTCGGCATTTAACAAACAGCTGATGGTTGCGTGTGAGTACTATCTGGCTTACTGTAGATGCTAACTTACCCATATTACACACACACAGTTAAAGTTTCACAGTGCTACTGAGTCCAGAAACCACAGGCACAACCCCAAAATGAAAGCACACCGTCTTAGTGACTCGTACAAGCCATGTAGGTTACACTGCCGTTATAGCCAAACAATATTCTGCTGCACGTCAGCAATGTGAAAGGTCTTGATGTGTTACAAGTTCAATATAGCCAGAGTGTTACACATGCAACTGTAACAGCTGCTTTAAACACATCTTCACTTTTAGAAGCCCTGCAGGAGACCTGCTATATATTTTTTATCATTATCATAGTGTGACACTAAACTGAGTAATCTCAGAGTGAATTCAAAATATCAGTAAGTCCAAATGCACAACATCAAAAGTTGTTGGATGGATGCACTCCACAGACTTGGTGCTGGTCCTGGTAATGTTGTACATTGAAGAGAAGATGACCACACACTTAGCTCCAATGATTTTCTTTGACCAACCTTTCGATCACACCAGGTCTCTCTGAAGGCAGGCTCAATACAAGTGTCAGGTACGGCTTTATACATATAGATCTCACATCATCTCAGATAATACTGGATTTACTGATTGAAAAGCTTAACAACTCACACTATTTATTATGGTATTTCAAAGTAGAATTGTTATTTTAAAAGCCTTTTGTTCATTTGATACCTGTACTGATTTATCTATTTTTGGATCAGATGTTCTGGACTGAGACCTATATCTATAGTTAGTTACAACTCGTACGCTATTATAAGTATAAAAACAGGACATGTATTTAATCTGCTTACTTATCCAGTTTGAAAAATTGATTGATTGATAATATGGATAGTCTCTATTGTTGATATCATTTAAATGAATACAGGCCCATGTGTCCTTTTCTTTGTAGCATTCACTTTTAGATTACCCTCCTCATGCTGCATTACTGAGACATCTGAATTTAATTGGGACATACAAACACATTTTACTAGGCCTGATTACACACTGATGTGAAATATAACACATTAACCTCCTTGGAAACATAATTAGAATGTTGTGATTTTGAAAACCTAGACCATACGTATGAGTTATCTGTAATACATTTTTAGCACTTTTTGTATTTCCCGACATGAGGCCTTAGTGAGACAAATTAGTTTAGACAATGTGTAAGTACATATATACTACATTCTAACAAACACAAAGTGATATAATGAAAACGAGCAGCAACAGAGCATTCTTTTTCTATACCCCATGCTGTACCGTAAACTTTGTACTATGTTGTTACTGTTGTTGATACAGTTCTCTCCACATAATGAAATTCAAGAATAATGGATGATCGATCCTAACCCGCTGTATTGAAAGGGGAGGAAGAAAACGATCGACATACTGATGAGTTCACACATTTTCAATGGAGATCTTAACGTCTTCAGTTTCAGAGCCAGTTATGCCAGCAAACTGGATCCAGTATCAGTGTGCTGTATTTGGAACCCAGTTAAAAGCTGTCTGAGATCTCTTTGTAAAAAGAGCCAATTGATTGAAACGAGATGACGCTTTGATGTTGGACGTGAATCTGTCTTCACACAAGGTTAAAGTCCCGGCCGAGCTGAGGGACTGAGCAAGAAGATGTGCTGCACTGAAGGTAAAGTATAGAATGATGTGACCACTTGAATGTGTTCTTTATGAATCTGTGATCATCTCATATGCCAAAGAATCGTTTAAAATGCTAAAGCTACAACTGTCTGTACAAGCACCATGATTGACGATGCGTCATCCCCTAATACCCCTCATAGAAACACCTAAGAAGTCTGCCTATACTTTTTTTTGCAATATAACTAATGTTTTTTAATTGGCAGCATCTGTATAACTCACTAACAACATGTCTTACTTATAGCCCAGCACTGTTTATTGAGGAATCAAGGCTGCACATAAGTTCACTCCAGAGTATCTTGTTAAATCTATGACCGTTTCAATCATGTTCACTTCCTCATTTTTTATTTATTTGTTTTGCATCGATGCATGCAAGGCATTGTGAGCAATGACTGCCGCATAGCAGCAGATGCCCAGTATGTTAACGGATGAAGCAAAATGAAGGTGACTGGTAATGGTTATTGTTTTGTCCCTCTCTGCCATTTAATCTCCTTTCAGAGAGCTTCATTAGGCACTGGAAAGGCAAACGGCCTGTAGATAAAACTTGATCTGTAAGCCAGGGACACTCAGGACAAGCCAATCTTCATTCACCTGCTGGCCCGAAAGGCATCAGCACCAGTCCAATTTTCTGTCATCAGTGTACTCTGTTGCAGATCAGAGGTGTTTTATTCTTTTTCAGTTAAAGGCATGTTTCTGTAGCAAGGTTGGATAAGACATTAACCAGTATCTAGCATTTTCTTTTACACAATGTGATTTCTAAGTCCACCTCAAAAAGTGTTTTGACTGTTTGTTCCCACAGTTGAATGTCTGGGCTTCCCTGTGTAGAATGATTTTTGTGCAGAGTTTGACACTAGCTATTTTCACATTCATCAATTAAGGTTTACATTTTCTCTGTCCTCATCATGTAATGTGAACGTCATAAACACATATTGTAAAATTATCAAATAAGTAAACAGAGATTCCGGTGAAGAGGCCAAGTCAGGAACATGTATACATGATAATGCATTTTGTGTCAAGCAGAAGCATTTTAGCAAACAACACATATCAGCATAATTATAGATTTGGTATTTTTTAATGAGGAAGATGAAGTAGATGCAATTTTAATGATTTCAAAAAAAGATAATAGAACTTTTTGTTTGGAAAAAAACATTCAGAAGCAAATTATCAGTCAAAGTAGAGTGTTCTATATACATGTTAAAACATGTCCGGGGGGGATCTTTAAAAATACATAACCAAAACACAGGGATACAGAAAACGAGACCAAAATTCTACAGCTACACTACAGGCACTGAGGGATGCAGGGATGCTTTGAGCTGCTACCAGCAGCAGACTCACAATGACAATACTAGAATTATGATGTTTAGCAGAAAATATGTTTGCCATCTTTGTTTTATGTGTTAGTATACCAACCATTGTTAATTAGAACTAAACATAGAGTGTGGCTGTGACTGAACTATCTAGTTATGAATCAAAACATCTAAGTTCTTAACTCGAATGGTGGCACTAAATTCAAAGTCATCCAATAGATGTCAAGATATTGCCATCAAACCAACAAATCCAGCCGGAAAGTAATCGCATCGCTGGAAAAAAACATCATCGCCAAAGTCTGTATGATTTATCCTCTGGTGAAAATGAATGACCAACCTCTGCCAATCCATTGCAAGTTTCTTGAGACATTTCCCAGGATAAGTCAAATCCTTGACTTGCTCGTGGTGCTTCAAGAAAAGTGACCAATTCTACAAAATCACTTCCACATATGAGGACCATGAATGTCAAGATGTAATGGTAATGCATCCGGTATCTGTTAAGATTCTTCAGTCTGTACAAGTGCGGTGGTCTAAATGACAGGCCAGCATTTCGATCCTTAGAAATGTGCCGTTAGCACGCCTAAAAACAAGCTAAATGCTAATTCGCTATTGCTCTGCCAACCAGACTCAAACCCAAAAACTGGAGGAGAAGCCAAGTTGGCCACTTTAAATCCAATCTCTCCTTGTGTCAAAGCCAGGAATAGCACTCTGAATGTAAATGAAACATGCCAATCTCCCCATCGCTGTTTTAAATCCCCCATCCACAGCGATAGAAGGAAGGTAGAAAGCATTTTGGCTGTGATTTGTTTCATGTGGGGCACCAGGGAAGTGTGGAAATGTTCAGTTGTTATTAGGAAGGACACGGAGGAGGAGGAGGAGGAGGAGGAGGACGACGACGAAGAGATGGCTGAGGCTCCGGCTATGGGAACGGGCATGGCGTGAGCATATCAGGCCGAGCAGATTGTGTGGTCTGAGTGGCTATTAAAAGTGACAGGATGGAGGCCTTGGAGTTGGTGAGCCGCCTGATTACACCTCTCCTCCCCAGTCCCCCTATTGACTGTGGTTAGGATGTAGCTTTCCATTTCCTGCCGAAATAAATTAAAAGTCAGAAGTAATTTGCCTGATGGGGGGGATGCAGGTGTTTTCTCTATCTCTTTTTTTTTGCTTCAAAGTTTCTGAATAAAAATTCTCCTAGCCTGGAAATCAATTGAACCCTTGGCTCTTTGATAAGGAAAGGGCTTATTTTCAGCCTGTGACAGTTTTGTGGCGGGGAGGCAAAAAAGGTAGGGATTTGATTAAAGGGGAGATAGTGAGAGATTGAGGTCTTGTTCTTGCCATAGGAAAGATCAAGGAACGTAATCATGTCTGCTACAACGCTGGCTCTACCTCTATGCTCCTGCTCCCTCATTGTCTCTCTCTTTTCTCTCTCTCTCTCCCATGTGCACACACTCTTGATTTCCCCCTCACATATACACACACCACGCACAACCACGCATGCACACTGACATTTCCTCATGTGTGCTTTGTAGTGACATCTGATAAGCAAGGAATAAAGGAGGAGAAATGCCTTATTTTCTTTTGCTCGCTTCTGTTCTGTCCGGGATCTCAGCTGAACGCGCTCAGATCCCCGTTTGCGCCGCTCGCTCCGACATTCTCTCCACTTGTCAGACAAGCGGCGGACGTGCGACACCTACACAGCCTCTCCAGCAATATCCTGTTGCTGCATGCTAAACTTGCTTTTACAACCCTCCGAAGCAGCCCCGCCTACACGCTGAGAATTTTGGTAGTCTTTGGAAAGACGCCTTGAGAGCGCCAAAGCAAGGGCAGGGTGTGAACACTCCCAAAGCTGTTAAACCGGTGAACTGCAAAGCTTTCAACAGCTAGCTGCGTGACAGTGACGGCTGTATGTGGGTAGACTACTGCCACCGGGATAAATATTGCATGATGCTACGCTGGGGTAAACAATGGCAAACAATATTGTGAGATGAGCGCGGTGAAAGCTTTTCAAGAGAAAGCTTATGCCGCAGAGCATTTTGACTTAAGTGAGAGTAATTACTCTAAAGAAGAGACAATCGCAATCCTTAAACGGGTCGTCCCTTGGAGGGAGTCCTTGCTCCACTTTGACCACATCTGCCCGTCCTCAGAGGCTCGGGAGCATCACCATTGCGCTTGTTGCTTGTGCTCGTGCTGGTGTCGAGAGCAAGGTGAGCCCCTTGATCATCAAACATCTCTTTCATCTTTCTTTTATTTTAAATGGCAGTGTTTGTACAACACCAGGAATCTGAAGCCTTCCCCTGCTCACAGCTCAGTGGGGGCTTCCACGTACCCCAACCTCCCCCGCCTCCCACCTGCGCTGCTCTGGGACACCAAACCCCCCCTCCCGAGAGCCCGAGAGGGGACGCACGGAGGCGTCTGGTGTGGGCGAAGGGAAGAGAGGGAGCGGCGCAGCGAGACAGAGAGGGTCGAGGCATGCGGCCTCCCTCTTGCTCTTTGAGTGGCACAAATGAAATTCACATCAGGTGCAGCGTGATCAAAAAGCAGATGACTCAGTGTCGGGCCGCGTTTAGACGCTTGGCTTTACAACTTCAAATGGCACACAGCCGCAGATCACACCAACCTCCCCTGCACACCCACATCCCCCCTCAGAAACACACACTCTCACTCTCACACACACACACACACACACACACACACACACACACACAGCCCTCTCTGCTGAGCCCATCTGGGAGTGAAAAGAGGCCTCGCTTGAAGTGCTTCCCAGTCGAGGTGACTACATAAATAGATGGAGGAAGGAGGAGGGGGGGATCTTCAGAAGATGGAGGAGAGTACGTGTTTGGGCACTTTCACCTTCGTTAATTTTAGATGTTGTTTATTCCCCTCCTTTAAGCTTTCCCAGAAGAGAGCTTATTGCCTCAGTACATATTTCCATTTTTCACCAGTGGCTGAGCTGCTGTGGGATAATTTCATCTGACTGTGATTCTGGATCCGGTTTTCAAGTTTGTTCACTTGGAAAACAGCAGAAAGGCTCTCTGTGTTTAGACACACACATGTGTATAAACCAGCTTGTGTATACCAACACAAAGTCACCCACATACTTTTCTCATACTAACAAAATAGGATGACCATGCGGTGTTATATGGAGAAATGGGCACATACTACGTGTGTTGATAATACTGTATGTCTTGTAGACACAAGCTCCATTCACACTGCCATTCAGATGTGGGGATCCTGCGCCAATTCCCCTCCTCCGTCTCAGTGTGAATCTCTCGAGGGCGGCGAGGGGTAATTTAGCTCCGTTGCTGATCCGCCTTAGTATCAGGGGCACATTATTGGCGAATCGAACCAGTGTGTATGGATAAACGGCTTTGTGTATGGAGGGCATGCTGATCATACAGTCTGATAACTGCACAGGTCCTTCACTCAACTAAATAAAGAGAAATGTCCCACAAAGCAACGTTACATGACCAAACAATGTAACGTAGTAACTGTAACTGTCTTTGGCAACTTATATGAGGGAAAAAATACCACAGTTTTACGTGGAGAAGCGTCTGTCCTCCTGTCTGTCCTCCTGACTCTTCCTCACATTTCTGCCCAAAAAAACAGCATCTGTCACCGGCAAAACATTTTACTCACTGAGTGTTTGTGATGAAAATAAATCACTGCGAGGGTCAGCCCTCCAGACCGAGACATCAGTGAACATTCCTCCAGAAACAGCCTCCGTCCCCGTGAGTGACAGAGTCAGACAGCTTCCATTGGCGGAGAATTGGCAATTGGCTGCCATTGCAGCATTAATGCGGCTTTACTGTGTGAAAGGGGCTACTAGTTACCATGAACTGGATAATGTGCAGCAACCCTCACAGCATCCACTACATATATATGTGTCTATATATATATATATATATATATATATACATATATATATATATATATATATATGCACGTATATATATATATATATATATATATATATATATATATATGTATATATATATATATATATATATATATATATATATATATATATATATATATATATATATATATATATATATATATAAAGAGAGCTATTTTGTGAAATATTGGTATAACTACTAAGAGGTCATATACATTATACCTGTGTAATGTTTAATACAGTAGCTGTGATCAGCAGCTAGGTAGCCTGTCTTTGCAGGTGAAGGGGGGCATCGTGGAGGTGGGGCCCTCCTCTTTCTGACTACTGGCCGATGAAGCACAAAGATGGTGGGTGTCACATCTTCTCTCAGCCTAGTCCTGCCATTAATGGTCAGCCTCAAATTCTGCCTGCAGAGTGACTTCACCTTAGTTCTTACACTCAACAACTCACTTTTATCTAGCAATATGGACTAATATGTCTAGCATATATCCCATAGTGGCTGAATATACACAGTATTAAATAGCACATTACACTTAGAAGGTATGTTTAAAATCTTTGCACATATAAAAACACATCCGGTTAAGAACCTGAGGCAATTTGATAAAATGCGTTACACATCAGTGGCTGATTATAATTAATTAACCATAAGCAGCAAAAGCTGTTGATTAGAAAATGTGAATCTCCAGAACTGAAAGTGATGCTTTTTTGTGGGGTTGTATGAGGTCCCTCTGCCTTGTATTACCTGCACTAGACAGCACTCAGCACTCTCCCAGGTCGCAGGAGGAGGGCGGAGTGCAGACACAAAGGCAGAGTGACACTTAAAAGTGGGACTTCTTTTAGGAGCTAAAATATGTTTTGTTGTTGTGTGTTGTTGCCATGCTCAGCTGTGTATCACCTTCTGCCCTTGTCCAGCACTGTCCTGAAGCGCCCTCAGCTGTTCTGGGGTTGCCCGATGTTCACCTTCTTGGTTTGGGTCTTGTTTCCAAGATGGCCATTAAGTTAAGTGTTTAAGTATTATTTTATCCTGTCATTTTCTTCTTTTCTTATTTTTTTTCCCCTTCAATTTGCAACTCAACTTCCCTTGGTTTTTGCATTGTTTTTTCCTGTTCTGCGTTAAAAATCTTAAACTTCCCAGTGGTGTGGTATTTGAAAGTGTGCAAAAAGTGCAAATGTATTGTTTGAATATGATTACCTCACATATTTTTTGTTGTTAAAATCTTTATAGGTGGTTTAATTGCTCCTTCTGACTTTAGCCACCCATGCTTTTCTCCTGTCTCTGTCTTTGGAGAAGCCATACATGCGCACACCTTTCTCCGAGTGACTGGAGCATCCCCATGCAGCACAGCACACCACGGTGAAGACTGTATTCAAGACAACATAGCGGAAAGGACACAAACAGCTTGACATGCTGATCTGTTTGACTTCTTGAGATACTGTTTTTAAGGAAGTCATTGCGGTATTAAGTGCATTGGGAAAAACAAGACTGTGTGTGATTTATTAAGCATCAATGAGTAGAGTAAGTTTGGGATGAGTAAGAATAGTTAACCATTGACCTTTATTTCCTGATTATGTGGTTTTCCTATTGTTTGCAATTGCCCGCCAAGCACTTCCTGGAACTTTTGGAGAGCTACATGGACCACGTGATTGGATTGCATTTTGAACTTCCATTGTCACCACTCTTTCTCTCGAGGCACTTTAGGTCAAGCCAACTGCGTTAAATAGTCCTCGTCCTCTTCTTCGTTGGTTTTACTGGCAGACTAAAAACCACACCGCCATCCACTGTATCGTAGTATATAACATCCTGCTATTCACTGACGGGTATGCTATCTTGAGTGAGTGAGAACAGGACGTGCAGCTCCAAAAAATGAAAATCAATATGTTGTGGCCAATGTTGATATTGTGGCAGACCGCTACATATGAATGAATGAGTGGGAAACACTGCTGGTCCTGAAACACCTCGTCAGTTCTGTGACATCACACTGCTTCACTTAAAGCCTAGCGACTACAGGGGCTACTTTAGCACTGCTGGCTCAGGCGTGTGGGAGCTGACCAATCAGTGCTGACTTGATATTTGGGAGGGGGGCTTAAAAAGACAGCTGCTTAAACTGAGCGTTTCAGACAGAGGGGGGAATACAGTGCTGATGCACTGGACAGTATGCAAACTGAAGTGTTTTTTAAGCATTGAAGCATGTAAACCTATTCTAAGAGTAGCTATGAACTTCACAATGTCTCTTTTAACCACGTAGTTATTCTTAGCTAAAGTATAACATTTTCTTACACTTAGCTAAGTAGTTTTGGTGCCTTAATTTTTAGAAGTGTCACTGGATGTTGCATTTTACTTGTAATAACTTGAACAGGGAATGAGACCATATTTCAATGGGAAGGTGAGGCCAAACAAATCAGTAATGCAGTTCACCAGCAGGTCCTTTACATGGTTTGGTACAATACAGGGTTGTTGTGTGACATCATGGCAAATTTGTCATGCCAGTTTGTTTGCTAGGAGACTACGGACACTATTAACAGAGGTATTAATGGTAATATGACAAACATTTTTTTAAAGTCCTTACACACAAGAATCAGCGTAAAGTGCTTAAAGGAGAACTTCGGTCGATTTAAACATGCAGCTTCATTGCTCAAGCTACCCTTGACTTGCGAGTACCGAAGACGCGAACAAATTTGGTCCAGCCATTACAGAGCTCCGTGAACGGAGATGTAGCATTGAACGCTAACTGCATGGGGTCAGAACTTCATGCTGTGTTTTAAGCATCTTAACATGCTCCACATCTCACACCAAAAGTTATGCAACATCAGCAGACACCTTAGCACACAGCACTGTAGCGTGTATGACTCAAACTGAATAAAAAAGTAGTTAAAACAGTGTGTTTGTACAAGCAGCTACTTACCTGTTTGTTGACATCCGTGTGTTCCGGTAGCTAGACCAAACTAGTCAATCCGTCGAGCGTGCACTTACTCCCTCACTGGCGGAGACGGAAACGTATTCCAGCATTTTCGTGTTTCTGTTCATAATGTACATGTCCATGTTACAGCCTGTCATGAGCCATGAGCCTTACAATAGCCTGTTAAGCCTGTTAAGTGCACACTCGATGGATACGCTAGTTTGGTCTAGCTACCGGAAGACGCGGATGTCAACAAACAGGTAAGTAGCTGCTTGCACAAACACACTGTTTTAACTACTTTTTTATTCATTTTGAGTCATACACACTACAGTGCTGTGTGCTAAGGTGTCTGCTGATGTTGCATAACTTCTGGTGTGAGATGTGGAGCATGTTAAGATGCTTAAAACACAGTCTAAAGTTCTGACCCCATGCTGTTAGCGTTCAATGCTACATCTCCGTTCACGGAGCTCTGTAATGGCTGGACCAAATTTGTTCGCGTCTTCGGTACTGGCAAGTCAAGGGTAGCTTGAGCAATGAAGCTGCATGTTTAAATCGACCGAAGTTCTCCTTTAATGTGAAATCATTAGCAATTTGGGAAGAAAAATAACAATTTCCATAGCAAACAACAACAACTACTGTCAAAATAAAGTCAAAATAGATTCCTCAGAGAATAACACTGGTGATATTCAATGTTTTGTCATTTTGATAATAAATTAATATATCACCCAAAACCAACATTGACTTGATTTTCATAACAAGTGCACTGTCGGTGTATCCACTGTGCCATAGAGCAGCACTGCGGTCCAGCACTATTAAAAACACACACTGAGCCACACTGTTGTGCTGGGTGACCCGCTCCTTCATGTCCATTAACACACACTAGTTTATTTTGACTCAGTTCCACACACACTGTTCTGATGCTGGAAACAGTTCCCAACCATTACACTATTTACTCATGTTCCGGTTTTTTCTGCCCTAAATGAAAACACCAACCATTTTGCTCCTGCGTACTAAACAAATTAAATAAATACAAAATAAACTTAATATCCATGTCCCGTTTTAAAAGAATTGTCAAAGTATTGAGACACATGTCATTGCATTGCTGAATTTTGTATTTTCATCATATTTGTTGACAGTGGGAATAATAAAAAGAATGGCTTATTAAAAAAAGCATGACCTACGCAGGAATGCATGCAAATCCTGGATTTTGATTGATAAAAAATGGTTGGTTTGGTTTCAGTCATGGTGATATACGGATCAAAACCAAACAAAACATACTCTGAGAAGTGAGATTCCTTTTACAGAAAAAAAAAAAAAAAGCTATTTCCATGATTTGGGAATAGAATCACGCCTGCTGGAGTCAAAGGGAAATCTCGCTCCTCGTTTCGTTTCTTTCAGCCAATGGTGTCCATATGATTTTGCGGACTTTTTTGTGCAGGGGCTGTGTATTTGCATTTTAAATCATCCCCTTCATTTCACACCACAATGATACAGATGAGGATGAGAGATGCAGGACAAGATAAAGAGATCGAGAGAGAGAGAGAGAGAGAGAGACGTGAAGATGAGAGACATGGAAAAGAGAGAGAGAGACGTGAAGGTGAGAAACATGGAAAAGAGAGAGTGAGGGTGGCGTGTGCCAGAGGGAGTCTCTCTCTCCTCTTCAGCAGGAGCTGTCAGCCGGCGCCGTCAGAGTGGCTATAAACAAAAAGTGTTTTCTCCCTTAACAAGCTCAACAGGACCTTCAGTGGGGAGACGACACAGAAATGCTTACTCTCCAGGGGTGACAGCCACTGTCTGCCATCAATCAGTCAGACTCACTGTGCTACCCGCAGACAATGCCTCAACAAGGGCACAGCTCAGATTCATCACAGAGGGGAAAAAACTGAACAACAGGCATGATGAAATATACACATCAGCCCTGCAAGCCATTTAATTCGAACGTGCAACGTGTTAGGGCAGATTACACAGGAAAAATGCAGTGACAACATCTAAAAATAAGTGTCACACATCGTAAAGGGTATTTTTTTCTCTAGTATGGCATTCGAATTACAAATGCCAATGTGAGCGACCCACTGTCAGCGGGCAGGCGAGGGCCTCACTCACATACCGTATGCATGCACCTACACACAGACTTGCTTAGACATTATGTCCTTTGAAGCGCTGTCAGTGTTTCGAAACTATGCTCTCTGTCACAGAAATCATTTGAAACACTTCTTTCAGAATGTCACAGCCCTGTTTGGGCTTTGATCAAAGCCAACGATGTCAATTTTGGGAGGAACTGCTGTGTGGTAATGCATGATGAAACTGTCAGAAAGTTGTTTCAGCTCGCTCCCCTGTGTATCTTAAAATAATCATTTGGTTGCCGCCTCCACATATGTCACCATTTTTTTTTTTTCATTTAGCAAGGATTTCCGTGATGGGTTACATGCATTAGCTGACAGGAAACAAAATGGGTTACATTTGTATGATAAAATATCCTATATTACTGCTGGTAATTTACATGTGTAAGCAACGTTTTCTCCCTCTAATAAATGCTTGATCTCATAATTGTCAAGAACACTTCCACTCCCACGTTAAACCTCCAAGCATGCTCCTGACAATTCACACTGTGGTTGCGTGCTGTATGGATACATTATACAACGAAAGGATAAACTGCTTCAGGCCTGTATGAACACCATAGGCCCAATTACATGTACTCATGTGGTTAGTGTGTTTACTATTAAACAGGCGGTGGATGAATTTAAATCTGTTTTTGTGATACATTTGTCTCTAATGACAGTTGTTTCATTTGTATGTAATCATAATACTTTTTTCTAAAGAAGCGCATGCTTTATCAAAAATTGAACAAACATATTAAATTATTCCGTAGGCCTCTTTTGTCATCTTTACTCTACGAAGGTACACAGATATTGCAAGATATTGCATGCCAATTCAAAAATATAGAGTTCATCAATAATAAATTGGATACTTTTGTTCCTTAAAATGCATGTTTGTACTCTCAAAAGAAACATTAGGGTTTTTTTTTTTTTTCCTCACAGTACCTAACCCAGAGGCTGGGGTTCTTTTACTCATCAATGGTGACGATCTATTTCAGTGCTGATAAGGTGTTTTTTTTTTTTTTTTGTATTATTGCTGTCCATGTTGCGTGTGAAAACAAAAGTGAACTTCATGTGCCACTTTCACCCAAACCGCGATCTTTTCCTAACCCTGAACTGTTTTTTTTTTTGGTTTTTTTCTTGACTAAACCTGACCAAATAATTTCCGGGCCTAAAGGTAAAAAAATCGAACCAAGCAGGTCAAGTGACTAAACCTAACCAAGTAGTTCTAATGCCTGAATCCAACTAAGTAGTTGCATTGCCCAAACCTAACCGAGCTGCACTGAAAACTGTTTTATTTTTGTTCCAAATACCAAAAAAACAATAAATTCAATAAGTCTAAAAGTAGAAGAATCAATAAAACTCTCCAAATACACACTGATTCTAGTTGCTTGCATGAAAGTCACAAGGTCCAAGTAACTAGCACATATTGCTTAGCTTTACAGCTATTTGATCAAAAACCATATTATTGAACATATTAAAAACTTGACCTGCAGGTGGCGCTGGACAGAATCTGAAGATATCCAAAGTTAGTAAAAATTCTCCTGGGGGGCCATGCATGTCTGCAGTCAAAGGGGTCCAACGAATGTCTTACAATCCATAACAGTGCGACCATGTAGGCCTTGAACCAATCCATTCATTAGTTAAGGTAACGGAAAAGTGTTAGTGCAACCGACCCAAAGACAGACATTGGCATCAAACAACCACAATGCTAACATGGCTAAAAATGAATCCTTCACTGTCCTTGAAGAACGCTGTCACCTAGACAGAAATTAATCAGATCCTCTGAGATGAGCTTCTTGAATTATTAGCCAATGTGCAAAGAACTGGGCCCAAAAAGAAAAGAAAACAAACTTGAGTAATACATGCTTTTAGCTAAGGATAGAGGCAGAACTGTGCCTTTCATGTTTTTTCTTCTTTCAACCTTTCAATCTTCTCCTTTGTTGTCTCGCCAATCATTTCAAACCAAGGCAACAGTGCTGCTCTTGGTTTTGGTTGTGCCACCTCTCTTTCTTGCCATGTGAAGCCCCTAGCAGGGGACTGTGTGCCACCAAAGTATGAAGAGTATGAAGAAGAAAATGCTCCAAGAGCTCTTGATGATAAAAATAAGAAGTGAGAAGGAGACCTGTGAGAAAGGGCTGAATCACGCTGGGAATCCAATGACACTGATTCAACCGTGACTAGCCTTGGTACCTTGCAAAAAATAGTCCCAAAGGATTACATCACACCAATCAAATCCAACCACAATCATAACATCTTTGTGCTTGTATAAATGCACACCTGCACACCTCAATGCTGAAAAGAACAGGGATTACTGGAAATGAAGAGGGCCTTTAATTTGCGTTGGCAAACAAGTAGTTTGTACTTTGTAGGGCCAAGGGAGCCAGCAGAAAAGACACCGAAGCAGTCTTTAACTTGGCTGATCAAAATGAGGCAACCCAAAAGCCCTCTCACATACTCAATCTAGATTGTTCTGTCTTAAACTGCAGCAAACTCTCATGGATATCTTGTTGTGACTACATCTGCTCAGGTGAAGTGTGTTCTACTTGTGCTGTGTGTGCCGTCAGTATCTCTCAGGTGTTGTCAATTCAAGAGGATTACAACAGAGCATTTGGATGACAGCAAGTCTGGCTGCAGTGCATCTCGACAAGTGTGAGGTAAACTCTTGAAGGGTTGGCCAGAAATAATTCTGCCTGGCCGACAGTAGCTCAACTTTGTGGTTAAAGCGGGGCATTCAACTTTTAAGAGAAGAGATAACACATTGCTCTTCTCACATGTCAAACACTGAACTGTTGGACTGGCAATAAAACAATCGCTATTCCTGCTACATACCTTCTTGGTCAGGTATAGTCAGGTAAAGTCCCTCTGCCTCCGGTTTCCCGCATAGGACCATCATTCAGAAAACAATATGTATGTTAATGACAAGAGACAGGATTTTAGGACCAGTTTAATGTTTTGTAAATTAAACATAGGATGTTTATTCAAAAGATAACTTTGAAGGTCATTACAGTTGCAGTTTACTGTGAAAATAGTAAAGTATCATTTAGTTCTGTGTAAAACCTCTCTGTAGACTATTTTACGCATAATATATGTCACTAACCACAATGTGGTCGTCATCTACTTAAAACAAGAGTATGAAAATTTAAAATCACAAGCTTGACTCTGCTGATACCTGCAGTTAAAAGGAGAGTTAGTCAGTTTTGTGAGCTAGCTCAATTGCAGGACCCGCTCTACAAGGTTCCTGTTATCGGTTGTGGTGAGTTTTAATATTAGATGATTTCACTGTAAGCAACTGTTCGGTATATAGTCTTTATAATAACGTCTCTCTCAAAGGGTTAGTTAATGGCAAAGTGCAACTATTCCCAAGATGAAAAATTATCTTTAAATTGACGAACATCATATGTGTAATTCATGCCACAATTCAAACACAATCAAAAAAGTATTTGTCTCCTGCCATTCACCATGATACACATTTTTTTTTTTTCTGATAGCAGGTTCCATGGCAGTATACTATAAGGGGTGACACTTTGCCTCTCTACGAGGGTGGCTGATGTTAGCTGACTTTGAATATTGCTGTATAACCAAGACATCCTTTTACAATAATGACTTAACTGGTGAATTGCCATTGACTCCCAAATCGGAGGTTCTGCGGTTGAGAAAAATGTAGTGCCAAAAGAAAGGGTGGTCTGACGACGATGTAGAGCGGTGTGTATTTTCTCTATATAACGTACACTTGAACTGATATAGATTTTTTTAGGTGAGCCTTGTTTTAGGTGCTTAAATTTCGAGTATGAAAGTATGAAAATTTAAAATCACAAGCTTGACTCTGCTGATACCTGCAGTTAAAAGGAGAGTTAGTCAGTTTTGTGAGCTAGCTCAATTGCAGGACCCGCTCTACAAGGTTCCTGTTATCGGTTGTGGTGAGTTTTAATATAGATGATTTCATGTAAGCAACTGTTCGGTATATAGTCTTTATAATAACGTCTCTCTCAAAGGGTTAGTTAATGGCAAAGTGCAACTATTCCCAAGATGAAAAATTATCTTTAAATTGACGAACATCATATGTGTAATTCATGCCACAATTCAAACACAATCAAAAAAGTATTTGTCTCCTGCCATTCACCATGATACACATTTTTTTTTTTTCTGATAGCAGGTTCCATGGCAGTATACTATAAGGGGTGACACTTTGCCTCTCTACGAGGGTGGCTGATGTTAGCTGACTTTGAATATTGCTGTATAACCAAGACATCCTTTTACAATAATGACTTAACTGGTGAATTGCCATTGACTCCCAAATCGGAGGTTCTGCGGTTGAGAAAAATGTAGTGCCAAAAGAAAGGGTGGTCTGACGACGATGTAGAGCGGTGTGTATTTTCTCTATATAACGTACACTTGAACTGATATAGATTTTTTTAGGTGAGCCTTGTTTTAGGTGCTTAAATTTCGCTTTGCATCTGGACTCCGTTCACTGCAGTACAAAGCTAAGCGTCTGTGCTGGAGTGAACTTTTTTCGGGTGAACTTTTCCCTTCGCAGTTACTAGTCTCTAGTAGCCATTGTTGCAACCATTCAACATAAATCACAAAATGTCATAAATACATTTTGTGTCTATAAAAACATGGGTTGTTTTGATACTCATTATTACTTCTTATTTCTTCCACACATAATTTCATAGCATCTGAAAACTTAAATAAAAGAGAGAATGTGTCTTCATTGTTATCTAGTGATAATTCCCTCCACAATATACTTGGCAGAGAAGTGGCCGTCTGAGTCTATGGATCTGACTGCTGAATGTGCCCTGCATTAGACTATGAGCTTCTGTACATGGAAAATAATCCTTGGAGCAGCTGACGAGGCAGTATATCTAAACACAGGACAGCGCCATGAGCCAACATAATTTAACAACACATTAATCTCTTCACTAATGCAGTCAATAGCATATTAAGCAAGCTACAAAAGCAAAATTAATGAGAAGTTATGTGACGCCAGTCGGCAAAGCGCTCCAGTGAAATCCTGAGCAGTCAGCAGGACTGTTTGTGCCAACTCATTTCTCAGCTGTGTCTCTTGCTCTCGCATAGGGATGTGCCCTTGGGTGAAGAGGTGCTCAGATTCCACAGATGTCATGCACAAATGCCATAATTCAGAAGGCCGGGAAGTGATCTTCAGCCTCACTTAAAATACAATTCCCATTCTGACACTGACTCTGCGGTGAGGAGACAAACCTGATCCCCGAGAAGAACTGGTAGTGACGTAGCTCTATTAGATCATCTGCAGATTTATGAAATAAGAATAATGATACTAACAATAATATAACAAATTGTAATATAATAATAATAATAATAATAATAATAATAATAATAATAACCAGCAGTGTTATTATTATTATTATTATTATTATTATCATTATTATTGCTCTGTTTTGTTTGGGGTGGGTTACAAATCATTATAGCTAAGTAAATGACAATCACACACTGGATTTGAAAAGTCAGCTGTCATAACTACAAAACTATTCAAACTTTCCACAAAATGAAAACCACAAATGACAGTAGCAGATGATAAATAGTTTTGTATGTAGTTATTTGAAAGGATGTCTGAAACACTGACATATGTCCACACCAGTGGGTGACAGTGCATGCCGCAGCACTTTAATGTCTTTTGCCGGCCATACTGTCCGCGAAGGAGAGGTTGAAGAAGAGGGAAAGAGGGAGGTGAGGTTTGTGTGCTCTGCAACAAGTGAGTAAACACTTAAAAATGGTATTAAATGCAATTTTGTATTAAAAAAGGCACACAAATGGTATTTATCTACTCCCACTGCTTCACCATTTAAGATTTGTGTTCTGGTCAAGGATACCTTGGTTCAGTTATAGATCACTGGAGGCAGAAAATGCACTCAACTCAACTTCAACTCATTGTTTCTGCCTACCTGTTTCCCTCTTCCTCCTCTTCCTCTTCCTCCTCCTTCCAGTGAATGTGTGTCTGTGTTCATGGGCGTGGCTTCTGGCTCCTGCTGCAGCAGAGAGACGCGCCTGAAGTTCATCAGCTCATCACCTCTGGCTACGAAACCATGGTCTCCTCACCGCTGCAGTGCCAGATTGTTCTGTCATTTGTGTCACATTCTGTGATTATAACTGTGCTCACATCATAACATGAATTTATCTCAGTGTCTTCTAGTGTTTGTTTGCATTAGTATGTGTTTTTGTTGCAGTGTTTTCTATGGCTGGACACCGTCTCATGCCTGTGCAGATCCTTTTCTCCGTCTCTCTGCTCAGCTCGCAGCCTCACCTGTATTGCTGGACTCCCTCCTCGCTGCCACCAGACCTCTTCATCCCGCCTGCTTGCCCTCCTCGCTCCCAGCATCTCATTTGTTTTTGTTTTTTAAAATCTCTTTTGAGCTCATCTATTTCATCCAGTCTCTCTGCTCAGCTCGCAGCCTCACCTGTATTCCTAGACTCCCTCCAGTCTCTGTGTTTTTGGGGAACGACAAAAACCTCAACCACGGCCATGTCCATGCAATGTGATTACATTTTTATACCTCTAATCTGCCACAAATGTTTTTAACAAATTGGACCAACAGAAATGTTTTATTTATTCATATGCAACCAACATTAAAAGACAAAAGGGTCCCATTATTGTTGTCGTTTAAATACAGAACACAGTAATCTGCCAGTGAAATGTCATTTGTAAGTAGAGGGCTTGAAATGATGTGGTTATGACCACTTGTCTGAACTCAAGTTCACCAGAAAAAAAACATTGCAGGAAGCCACTTTTGTCTTGTGTGACAACTTGTGGATACCACCGCTGGATTGTGTTTTTAAGGGGAATGGTCTCGCTGTTACAGTTTCTGCCTGATGCTTAAACACTAAAAGTGTTTGCTATGCCCAAAGCATCACAACCTCTAACTTTGGTGACCATGCCCTAAACAAAAGCACCAACCCTGCAAACACAATATATGCTTTGCACTGTGTTTGAAATTCTCCAACACACTTCTTGCAAAACACGACACACTGTTTTTTACATAAGACACATTGTTCAAAAAGGAAATCTCATGCCATCATTGGGAAAACACTTCTATTTAAAATACAAAACACAACTAAAATTGGAATAGCACACAGACTCACACACATGAACACATTTAAAATCTAATTGTTGACCAATCAGTCTCAGCCACAGCACTACAAATACACCTGATGTGAGCTCAGCTCCTTTGTGCCAACTTTGGAAACATGGAGGCAGAAAGAGGAAGAGGGAGAGTAAGAGCAGCAGCAGGACGAGGAAGAGGACGAAGAAGAGGAGCAGGCAACAGTGACACTGCATCACCACTCCATCCTCGTCCCAACAACACAGCCCTCATTATTCGCTTTCTGGACACACTTCATGACACAGTAGTCCAGGACGGGCCAGAGCAGCCCCAGTTTGTTGTCATCTGGGATAATGTCAGTTTCCATCGGGCTGCTCTGGTCCGGGACTGGTTCACCAACCATAATAGATTTATTGCACTCAACTTGCCACCATACACCCCATTTTTTTAAAGATGTTTTTGAGGTATAGACACCTTTATTTGACAGTGGATAGACAGGAAAGGGGAGAAAGAGAGGGGGTGTGACATGCAGTAAAGGTCCTCTGGCTGGATTTGAACCAGGGTCCACTGCGTACATGGCATGCACTCTAACCACTTGACTACCTACACAGCACATACACCCCATTTTTGAATCCAATTGAGGAGTTCTTTTCAGCATGGTGCTGGAAATTTTATGACCTTCAGCCACATGCCCACATGCCTCTTCTACAAGCCATGGAAGAGGCATGCAGCGACATTGAGGTGAGGTCCATACAGGGTTGATACGACATGCAAGGAGATATTTCCCCCATTGCTTGGCAAGGGAGGACATTGCCTGTGATGTGGATGAGGTGATGTGGCCAAATGTCAACAGGAGACAGGATCCACAGCCTAAATGTCTTCCAATAGTTCCCTTAAAACTCTATGTTTTTTAGAACATTCTAGTTGTACCATGTCTTTGTGGGTTTTTTTTTTACTTTTGCAAAAACCTGAAAAACAAAAAAAAAAAAACCTGATTTGTCTTCATTTTGTTTTCATGTGTCTAGATCAACTGTAGTGGATCAATCTTTCAAAAAAAAAAAAAAATCTGTATGAGACTTTTATAGTTAAAAACCATCCAAAGTACTGAATCCAGCTGTGTTTTGCATAAAGCACATCTGTGTGTTGTTGCTGCTAGGAAAGAGTGCAAACAAAGGTGCATGTGTTTAATGTTTTGATGCTAAAAACAGTTTTGAAATGGGATTGTTAGGTTTTGTTTCAAGAATTTCATTTTGCCGTATAAGTTAGGAGTTTATCTACATGTGCTTTGTCTTACTCGACCTGTGTGTTAAGTTATGACACAGTGAGCCAAAGTCTGCAACATGTGTGTAAGCATTCGGCAAAAACTGTAAAGCGAATCTGTAATGTTTACTATATATAATGTTTGCTATAGACAGATCAAGGTCTTTTTTTTCACACTGAGGAATTAGAGCATCACTGGGTAACATCACAACAGCAGCAAACATAAAGGCACTTCTGTAAAAGCACTGGACTTCAGTTTTCTTCTCATTACAACACAGAGTTGAACACAGAGCAACTTCAGAGTGGACTACGATTCAGTGAATATTCCTCCCTCGATAAGTACTTTTCATATTAACCTTGAGCAAGGCACTTAAAAGTAACACCCTCACACCATCCTACATGCTGTAAGTCTGTGTTCAGAGTGGTTTCAGTGTATTTTTGCATTATAACTTCTGTCAGTGAAAGGTGAGAGCTGTGCACTACACATCTTTAGTTTATCTGAAAGACAAGATGTCTCCCAGCTCATTGTATCTCACGTTGCCGCCTTCACTTCTTACAGTCAGGTTCTGAAAATGTAGGGTTTTTCATTTTTAAGCAATCATAACTAATACACTGTACAGTACGGCATTATTGCACACATAATTGTGTTGGGATGGCACTGACACCAGTTACAAAGCTAATAAAACATTCAACTCTGCATGGTAGTGATTTGTCGTCTATATGTCTTCTACCAACATCATCTTTATTGATTGATTTGTTATCAGTACTAAGAAAATGTAAACCCCACTCCAAAAAAATATATATTTATATGTATAATCCATTCAAAACCTTCCTCCCAAGACCCCCTTGCCTGAACAAAAAGGAAGGAAAAAATAGAGAGAACATGAAGTCACTCGCTCAAGAAATATATACAAAAAAACTTGAACTGAAGATGACTTTTTCTTACAGGTCATATGTGAGAACATTTTGCATTTACTTAGAGGTGGAAGGCGGATTATTATTCTCTCATTTCATTCTAATTTAATTATTCACAGCAATCAAGGCCATTTAAGACGGTAAATTACACTTAATGTCTTGTATCCAAGGGCAATACTGATGTTCCTATCAGCATGATGAGTCTTGGTTGGCACAATACAGCAAAGGTGGAAGGAAGGTGGGAGTTAAGCAGTCGAGCTCGAAGACGCCGGATGAAAAATGGTTAAAAGATGGAAAGTTTGTTTAGATCAGACATTTGATTTGTTATTGTAGGGAAAAGACAGGCAATATCAATAATGTCAAAGATTACTCTGTTCATTTAAAGGCATGACAGTGAGGAAGTGATTCAGCATGCACATTACCCACACGCTGAAATTGGAGCAGCTCAATAAATTGCAGCGATCATTTATTTTTTATTTTTTTACCCTACTGTAAAATCTCAAAATGTCTACTATGGAAAACGCTTGTCTAACAGCTTACAGCCTGCAATAGTAATGTTTTTGGAAACTTGGAGCGAGACATAAGAACAGGGTCCAACAGGTTTTTTATTCCTCAAGAGGTTAAGAGCTTCTCCTTCTTAAAATCAATAAACCATCTTGGATAGGCTGGAAAATGCATTATGAAAAAACTGAAAACAAGATTGTTTTTCGCATGAAAACTTGACTTTTTACTGGTCCATTCTCATCAGAGGAACAACCTATGTGGACTTTAAATGCAGCTTATCACAAGCTCTATTTTAATGTCTTGCGAGGCAGCAACCTCTAGTGGCTGCAGTAACGACTATGGCAGCAAAGGAGGAAGTCAGGCGCAGCAGTACATAGAGCAACAAGACTGAATAGGGAGAAGGTTGAGGAAGAATTGATGGGTCAGAGGAGCACAGGACACCACCCTGTGTGTCCCATGAGACAACAAAGTCAACAGTGAGTTATTTTAACTTAATAAAGTAGTGAAGTTGTATCAAGTATGTATCGTCGGCACATTCTTAACTGAAGCTAGCCACACAGTTTTCCTAAACCTAACCTAGCAGTTTTAGTGCCTAAACTGTCATGTCTCGACCCATGTGATATTTTGCCCCAGTTTTGTCTGGTGTTCTCACCTCTTCTCTTGTTTCTGATTTCCCCCCCTTTCCTGCTCGGTTGGTTTCGTCCTCCCCTCTGATTGTGTGGCTCGCTCTGATTACCTTCACCTGTTGTGTGCTTGTGTGCATATTTAGGTCCTGTGTGTCCTCTGGTCGTTGCCAGTTCGTCTTGTTTGCCCCCGTGCACAGCGTCCCAGCCTTTCGTTCCAAGAAGCCTTCTAGTGTTTATCGTTACCGACCTTCGCCTGTCTGCTCTTCGACCTGCCTTTGCTTGATCCCTGCCTGCTTTGTTCGCCTCCGCTGACTGACTACACGCCTGCCGACCTCTCCGCCTTGCCTGCTCCCTGCCTGGTTTGTTTGCCTCCGCCGACTGCCTTCACGTGTGCCGACCCCGCCGCCTTGCCTGCCCCCTGCCTGGTTTGTTTGCCTCCGCTGACTGCCTTCACGTGTACCGAACCCTCTGCCCAGCCTGTCCCCTATTGGAACTGTTTATCGGCCCTGGCCGACCAGTGAACTTGTTTTGCTTCCTGTTCCAAGTAAAGACTATTGCCTGAACTACATCCTGTGTGTGTCGTACTATTGGGTCCAAACTCTTGTTGTGTCTGCCCTGGTCCTGATATAAACCTAACCAAACAAAGATCACCTGTCACTGGTATGCTGCAAGAGTCATGTTGTTTAGGGAACAATGGTATATGTTGTTTTGGGAAGCACTGGCAGTCGATCTATTCAGTCAGACAGAGCAAACTTTAAAGTCAAAAGGGAGAACAATTTGCCAAACACCATGCAGTTACAGCGCAACGTCAGCATTCATTTTGAGTCACGTTTCAAGTCAGGTGGTACGTCCGATATGCACTCTGGAGTTTGGTGAGATAAATATGTGGCCATCCAACTAGCTGCTAAATGGTCCACTATTCCCAGCAATGAATATATCTGGAATTGTTGTGAATTGTGTAAAAATGACATGTATGTGAACAGGGACAAAACAGTGACGCTGTGGAATGGAAAACCAAACAATGAGCTGACAGAAGGCTGAACCACTTCATAGAGCTGAGAGAACTGCAAGGTTGGTAATAATTCTCTGTGGGTTTGCCTCTGTGATCAACTCCCTTTTTATAATACAAATATTTCTATAATGCACTGTTGATAGAACAATACTGACTAAAGCCACTTTAAATATTGTTTGTGGGCGTTTGTTGATACTATTAAAACACTAATCGCTGTATAATGCTAATTCAGAATGTATTTTTTGTTTTCTAGGAAATCTGTGATATTGTCCCTGTCGTATCTACAATAAATTGTATGCAATTATGAAGGTGTATGCATGTATGAATGTGTGTGTGTGTGGTTTTCTTTATCATCAGAAGGAATCTACAGCCTGCGCCCAGCATAATACATACGACGAAACAAGCCTGCAGTGCTAACATTATGTTTACATTGAGAATAGAATAAGACACTGATAATGCATGCTAACTGTAACATAAACCCCAATTAAGCATTCTAGAAATTTACATAACAGGAAAAAAACAACTTCAATTAGCACATGAGCAATGGCTGCTGGCATTTGATTGCAGGAGGGAAATACACGGGACAATAAACACAATTTACAAGATGTTTAATTTTGTGTTTGGAAAATTGAATCCACCGGCAGTGAGAAATACGCTGCGTGTTTGTGGGTTTGTGGGAAGAGGCGGTGGTTGGGATTGATTGGAGGAAACAAATTCATGCTTGCACACGACCTTTCACACTTAGATGGTAAAAGCGAGCAGAAGCAAAGTGCATGGCTGTAGTAGAAAGAGGCACATAGGAGGAGATGTTGTGTGCAATTTTGTTGCGGTTCAACCTAATCAAGTCTCCCTCTGTCGTATGCTGATCCCCATGGAAATATAGAGATTCATCATCTTTTTTTTCTCCGCGGTTCACCGTCCCTGAGTACGAGCAAATAATTTCAATTTCTCCTCTTGATGAGCTTCTACTCATGGGCAATTATCTCAACACAATAGATGGTACCTTGGTGAACAATTCTGCTGCTGCTGTCCACAATATTAGAGAGAAAGAGGGCTTATGAACCTCCCACTGCCATCAGAGCCAGAGTCCGTGTGGCGAGAAAGCTCCAGCACTAACTAATTTGTCCTTTGCAAAACATGACAGGGTGTGAATTGTAATGACAACACATAAACTCATATTGATTTGGTAATGTCATTTCTGATGACCAGATACTAATAATAATGATAAGTATAAGACAGAAGGGAAGGCGGTACAATAAATAACACAAATGGCGCAGCTGCTGTCAGCCTTAACAACCCTGTATTTGTATGTCTGGCTTTGCTCCAGCTCCGAGAACAGCAATCCAGGAATTTACACAGAAATATGTAGAAAAAATAAAAAAGCATAACAAGACAAAATAGCATGTAATATTAATACACTCCTGATCAAAATTTTAAGACCAGTTGAAAAATTGCAAGAATTTACATTTTGCACTGTTGGTTCTTAAAAAGGTTCTAAGTAGTTTCAAAATGCAAAAAGAAGAAATGGGAGTGACACAAAAAAAAATCCAGTAAGCAACTGATTGAAAACAACAATTTTGATCAGGAGTATAATGAAAAACATATATTATACAAAAATATATAATAATAATAATAGGAGCCTGAAATTTTCAAATATCAAGCCTTTTGTGTTAAGGGACATACCACTAAGCAACTGACAATGAAGACATTTGGATACTCAATATTCGTCCGGAAAGCTTCATCAGTGCAACTGAGAGGTTTGGATTCCCTAAGGTTTGGAAAATCCATATCTTAGTGACATATGCTTACGTGAGAGTCATTAGCGTCTTGGGACAATGTTGGGTGTGAATTGGTGTCAAACTACAGGGGTAGAGATGTTCTGACAGCACTGTGGGCAGTGGACAATTGATGTTGCACTCTTCCTGTTCAGGGATTGTTCTTCCAGCCTGATATAAATAATGGCCCTTCAAATCAATGTTTTTTCTGTCTAAACAAGGTGTGTCCTGGGGGTGGAATAGGGATTTGAAACACTGACTATGTAATAGCTATACCCCGGTTTCAGTCTGGCTGGGGACCACTGGTACATGCCCTACATCCTGTCCGCCCCTTAAAGATACTAAAACTTGCATCTATTGATTTTCTGACCACTTTGGGGCAGTACAGAAAACTGTAAGTTACACATTACTTCTATATCGTTTACTTGTTTCCTTTCCCTACTGTAACTTCTCAATATGTCTATGGTAGGGGTTAAAGGCATGATACAATATGACTGGGAAACTGGTTTTAAAATTCAAGATACAAGAACATCCATGTACTATGAACTGCTTCATGGCCCAATCCTAAACTTACTAATCAGTTCACTGAAGCGTTGCTGCTGTATCTGCACAGCATCTTAACTCTCGTTTAATAGTCAAATGTCTAAAAAAGGTTGATGGGTCGGTGAGGCTGAACTAAACAGTAAAGTTGCAGACTGTCATACCAAAAAAATCTGTAGAGCTGAGGGGAGTCTGACTCCTTTCACCTGACAGTTTTTTTGATCCATTGCAAATATAAAAACATTGATTAAAGATGTTGTTGGCTGTCAGAAATCCAGGACCAGGACCAGAGAAAAAAGTCTGGATCCAGTTCAAGCACAAAAATAGACAAAGCAAACCACAGGAGATAAGCAATCTGTTGAAATAGAGTTTATTGTTTTTTCCCAGTCAACAACCTCAAAAACCTCAATAAACTCAATCCGATCCCGGGACCACACTGAGATCCAGCTCTCAGGACTCTTATACCTTTATTACAAGTATACGCTTTAAACTCTTGGAGATCTGAAGGAGCCTCCTCCTATTTTCTTGAAAGACTCATTTGGAGATCTGTTTCTATTGGTGTATTTTCTAGCCTGGGATTTTAGGGGCTTTCTAATAGTGTCAGTGCATGCCGAGGCCTGATCTCATCCAACCTCGGATCCCATTATTTCTAGGAAAACCTATGACTAAATTGTCCCATTACATACATTTACTATGTTTCCGTACCACAGGATATACTTTTGATGAATCGAAACCTGATCACACTAGGTTAGACTACTCATCTTTAAAATGTTAACCACTGGATCTTGTGATATTGTCTGCAACTGTATACTTTTCTGTTGACATCTAAACATCTACTACCAACTTGCAAAAGTTTTTCCATCTTTGAAGTGGTTTTTATGACTGTTATTCTATCTCTATCTCTTTATTTGTACATCACAACTTTGTGATCAAATGAAGTTAGAGTGAGCACTGCTATTTAGGTTACCTGGGATTTGAATTCATCCCTCATCGACTCGAGAAGAACACACTTAATGCTAATATTTGTCAAAATTAGTCAACATTCTTCAACACCTTAAGTTAAACTGAATTTGTGATTTTCAACAATGAGTACAGTGTGTTCGAGGCTGCTCTGGTAAGACAACACTTTTTCTGCTACATTTCATCTTAAATCGTTCCAATTTCTTGATAGAAAGTATAGATTAGATTACAAACCTGCATGCAAACACAGATTTATGTAGTGGGTCTAACTCTTGTTGAGTTTCCTGTATTTGACAAGAGCCACATTTCCCAGGATTGTCTTTGAGCTCTCTACTGCAAAGCACCAGCTATTGCAGCATTACTTCCATCCAAATGTAAAGAAACAAGAAGTTGCAGTATGCCCTCTGCATGTGCTCCTTGTGCCTTTCAATGAAGGCAAGTCTTCAACACAAAGAAAAAGTGAAACTAGGGGAAGTACAACACATACAGACAGAGATAAAACAACCCCAACATTCCCTCATAGCAAAATGTACTTCTTCCAGATGGCAAAATTTAAATTCTTAGAAGAATATACTGAGAACACTTACAAAGCACAAAAAATGTAACGCCCTCGATTTTTTTTTTGATTAAAATTATGTGTTCCATATCCTGAATTTTAGCTCATCATGAGCAAAATTTAGAAATGTTCAACCTCCAAATTTTAGTCCCCAGATCTATTGTGGGTATACGCCTGTGATTGGCTGACCAAGCTCCGAGCTCATTAAAAAGTTATCCTAACCCTTACCTGGATGCTAATGGTACACACAAATAGAAGCTAGCTAGAGTTTAGCAGGAGCGCTGCCCCAACCACCATACAAAACAAGCTCCCCTCCACCGTATTTTGAAGGGGCACTGCAGCTGAATGTGACACACAAGACATTTGTGATTGGTTTAAAGTTACAGCTCAAACAATCCAGAGAGTTTTTTCCCCTATAGCAGAATGATATTGGCTGTAGCCAAACATTTCTAAGGCATCATGGCAAACTGCACATTCAACCTAACAGCAGCATAAACATTGTATTGACTTTTACCAGGATTGTCCCACATTCCAACCACAGCTAAACAGAAATATGCTATTATCACCTTTAAAATTAACAGTGGCTTTAAAGTAGCGAGCATGGATTGCATGCATCTTGTTAGGTGTGTAAAGTTCATATAATTTGCTTTGTGGCATGCTTAGATATGGGGCAAAGTCATTTGAGCTGAACACAACTGTGCACTGATTTGAACTAGAACATAGCTTCTTGCACAGTCTGACACAGTGCTTTAAATTCCCAGCAGTGGGGAGATCATCCACAGGACGGTCAAACAGAGGGGATGAGAGTTCTCAAAGTTTTCAAATGAAATCCTCCGCAACTGGCAAAAGAAGAACATCTAAGTCATTTGGTAATAACCAAACCCCTCACCCCACACACAACATATATTATGGCAATGCTATAGTTTCATGCTATTGGGCATTGAAAATCTCCCAATTGCCTCTTGAGTGTGTGAACCTCATGGTGATTAAAATGTATACAGCAGCTGTGTAATATTTCACATTATTAAGAGTATGTCTGAGTGTCCTTCTCCACTACACTACAGCTGTCACAGACCTAATGGATCAAGCATCGTAGTAAAAGCTCCGGAGAAAAAGCTCCGGAGCCTCCAAGCGAAAGCATGATTTTACACTCTTCTGATTTCCAGGACTTCCTGACTGTCTTGCATGTCCGGGCTCCAGGTGTGATTCCATAAAAAGTAGCATTTTTGATTTACAGGGCCATTACCGACCGATCCGGAGACACTGGTTCGGTGTCAAAAGAGCATATCATTATTCTGTTGTATGACAAAGCAGTTTGCCAAAGGGGGCTGTAATTACATCGTTGTCTTCTTTTCAGTTGACTCCCGGCAAGGGAATTATTGGTAATCATCCATGTAATGCGGTGCCACTCAGTTTTTGACAGCTGAGTGAAACCACAGCGCTGTGGTTTTGTCCTTTAGATGTAAAATCAGAGCTAAAAACCCCATCTGTTCCCCAGACTCGGCTCGCTGTTTCTTATGTCTGCTCTCTCACTGGCATCTACAATGCTGGGAACAGGCTTCAGTTTATATGTACAAATTATACCATAACAGCTGAGAGATGCTGCCAAAATATATATATATATATATATATATATATATATATATATATATATATATATATATATATATATATATATATATATATATATATATATATATATATATATATGAATATATATATATGAATTGGTATGATACAGGCTATTTCCTTTGAAGTGTGTCATTATGCCTGATCAAACACACATACTGTAACACACAAAAAAACAATAACCTCCATCTCCAAGAAGAAATCATTATTATTTAAAGCATCCATCTCTGCTCTTAAACCCCTTCACCTTCCTCATGCTGGAGATGCCCCGTCCGCATGAGTGGCCGGGTGTCTTTGTGCTGCCATTTAATAAGCATTCTTTAACCTCAAGGGACCGGGCCCTCTACTGACTCTAGCAGTGCTAGACAGGAACGCTGTGACACCAAAAAACCAGACCTCTTATCTGTCGGCCTCTCTGCCTGCAATTGTCAGCAAAAAAAAAAAAAAAAAAGAGAAGAAACTCCACTGAAGCTTCCATCAACCGGTGGTGCTGTCAGCTCCTATTAGGAACCTGTGTTTATTCCATGCTTGGGCTTTTTATTTATTTAACAGAAAAACATGCATTGGGGTGTTGACTCGCAGGAAGACTTGTCAAGACACACAGAGAAACCAGCAGTGTCAGGGCAGTTAACAGTTCAATAGACAGAACTGCCGGTAGGAATGCTCACACAGTGATGGTGTTGTGTGTCAATATCAACAACAAATTCCCAGGGAAAGGGTTTTTGTAGGCTTTTAATCCATACCATGCATGTACTTGAAATCTGTATTGATAGAAGCAGCTGTGTCCTGCCATTAAAAAGGTGGCTTTGGTTTCATGCCACATCCAAGGTCAGCTATAACATGAACAGCTCCAATAATCCCTCAGTTTATTTCTCAAGACTTGAGTCTTTCAGATAACTTATAGGTGAAAAAAAGGGTATTTTGGCAGAGTATTGTTTGAATTTCAGTGGATCAAGCCTTCAGACGAGGAGAGAGTGAGTCAGATTAATAAATAAGAATGCATAAAGGGTGAGCAGTGCTAGCGGGTCTCCCTTGGATATTGCTGGGGAGTCTGCGCACCTGCCCAGACTGTCAAGCACCAGTAGGCTTTAGTGATTTGGTTTAAGGTAAATTTAGCACAGGCCACTGGGGATTTTACATCCAATTCTCTTTTTCATAATACAATAGACGTGGAGTAGAGGGGAAAGCCAAATGAATCATCTGTAGGTGGGCAGTCGGGTCCTCAGTCACTGACTTTGTCAAATTAAACAGTTAGGATTCAAAAGCTGCTCACCATCGAACAGCATGACTTAAATAAGCAAGCACTTTGATGCAATAAGAAGACCTATATGAAGCTGCCAATACCAATAACATGGGTTGGGTTTGTTGAGAGGATTGTAAAACATGGCATATGAAATACTTTTGGTGGGTCACTATTAGAGGTCCGTTTTGAACCTTGAGTTTGGCATTATGGCCGTCACAGTTTTGTTTTTTTTATTTCTAGAGCCCGATGTGACCATATCTGGACAAAAGGGGAGTATAATAATTTGATCCAGCTGAGCACGTGAGGACACATTGTGTTAGCAACTTGTCGGCGAAAAGTTAGCCATGCCCTAAAGCACATCCTGCTTTATCGCCTATTTTATACTAAATGGGATCACAATTTCCAGAATGAACATCACGCTGTTGTAAGGAAGCTTTGAAACTAGCGATTGAGACCATAAACTCATTTGAAAACTGTTTACTATGGTAATAAATCAAGTGAGAAATACAGTCATTTTCTCATAAGCTTACATTTAATCTGACGTATTTATTTTAAAACAGTGGAGTCGCCCCCTGCTGGTGAT